>NW_015090794.1:13514458-13587850 GCF_001431845.1 Calidris pugnax
CCCCATCTCTCCTGGAGCCCCTTGAGGGACTGGAAGGGGCTCCAAGGTCTCCCTGGAGCCTTCTCTTCTCCAGGCTGAGCCCCCCAACTCTCTCAGCCCCCCCTCCCAGCAGAGGGGCTCCAGCCCTCCCAGCATCTCCGGGGCCTCCTCTGGCCCCGCTCCACCAGCTCCATGTCCTTCTGCTGTTGGTGGCCCCAGAGCTGGAGGCAGCACTGGGGGGGTGTCTCCCCAGAGCGGAGCAGAGGGGCAGAATCCCCCCCCGGCCCTGCTGGCCATGGGGCTGGGGGTGCAGCCCAGGCTGTGGGGGGTTTCTGGGCTGCCAGCTCATGTTGCCTGTGAATGTTGAGCTTCTCACCCACCAACATCCCCAAGTCCTTCTCCTCAGGGCTGCTCTCAGCCCGTTCACTCTTCACCCAGCCTGGGTGTCTGCACGATCGTGTCGAGGGAGTTTCTGTGCACAGCCCAGCTTGCCCAGCCTGGGGATTGGAACCAGAGGAGTCAGCCAGGATGTACCTGTGTGACTACGTATTTTCTCTGCCCACCACAACCTCGTGGGTGGAATGTACCCAACCCACCCTTGTGCTGAGCAGCTGCTTTCAAAGCTCCAGTCTGAGCACCTCAACACTCACTTTTTGGCCTAAAGCTTTGCCTGTCTGTAGAAATAGATTTTTATTTTTTTTTACAAGTATTATGAACCACTCACAGGTAACTGCTGCCTTGTGCACCAGTCCCCAGCCAGTGCTGCCTGCTGCCATCAGCCCAATGGCAACCAGTTCCTCGATGAAGGTCTTCCTCTGGTGGTCGTGTTAAAGGTTGGGCTAAAATCAAGGCCCAGCCAACAATAAGCATGCTGTGTTCCCCAGTCTGAATCTGCACTGGCCTTACTGGTTTTGTGGGCTTTTTCTGGTCTGTCCCTGTTTGTTCAAGTGGCCAAAAGATGCTGAGCCAGATGCTGGGTTCAGCCAGGCTCTTGGTGAGTCTCTGGCATGTTGTTCCTTATCTGGACAGGTCTCTTGGTGTCTTTTTAACCCTTCTCTAGGTTCTTTTTGGATATAATCCATGTGGATTATGCCTGCAACCAATCCAGGTTTGTCCCTTTGGGGGCCAGAGAGTAGAAGTCCTCTGTTGAGCAGAGCAGGTCTTCACCCTCGCTTGGTTTCCCCTGACTTACCTTGGTGCTGCTCCCATTACTCAGGAGGCTGAGACCACACACCCAATCTTTTCCAAGGAAGGGAGGGAATAACTTCAAGGCAAAAACATCTTCTTTGCTTCTCGCAGCACGTGTGAGGCTGGAGGTGCTCGAGTTCTTTTTGGGAGCTGCAGCCTGCTTTGCCCTGCCTCGGGTATTTGGGGATATTGTACCAGGAATACATCAGAATGGATTCCTCCTCTCCGTCTCCTTTGATTTGCTTCCAAGGCCTGTGTAGAAGAAAGCAGTACTGAAATGCCACGTGATTACTGTCACCGTGGTGTCATCAAATAACGAGTTTGTGGTGTGGAGGACAAGAGGTGGCCCTGGAAGCATCATCCATATCAGATACCATACGACCGCAGAAGCTGAGCTCAGCTGTCTCTTCCTCTTGGGGTGCCTGACTGAAAAACTCCCACCCTCGTTTCACCCCTTAGAAGAATTTATTTTTGGAAGCTGATTCAGCCCCAGTCTCTGCCAGAACATGAAGAAAAGCTTTTGGCAGGCTCAGGGGTTACAAGGAGGGGGCCGCTTGGCCAGCACAGCCCTCCCTTCAGAGGTCAACACTTAAAATGAGCACAGTGGATATGTTGTTCTGCTGAATCCAGCTGCTGCGTAGTGGAGACATGGAGCATCCATAAGGTAAAGAGGAAAAAGGCCTGGAGCTTCCTTTTCCTCTTCCTCCAGGCTCCTTAGCAGGACCACTCACAGCTGGGGAGTCCCTCATCTCCCCGAGAACCTTTTGTTGTGTGGCTGCCAAGCCTTGGTGTTTGTTTGGAGTTGTCACCGTTGGCTTAGCTGAGGCTCAAAATCACTTACTGAACTGATTTCACTGCGTTGAAGCAAGGAAGGTCCTTTTATGCTCTGGGGGAAGCTGCGAAAAGCCGGTGCGGCAGTAGGACATGGTGCTGTATGTGCTTTGGAGGGGGCTGGTGGAGATGGGTGTTGGGTGGCAGTAAATCTGGTTGGGTTTGGAAGGTGAAATGCCCTGCCTGTAGAGCTCTTTAATACAGAATCATAAAATGGTTTGAGTTGGAAATGATCATAAGGACCACCTAGTTCCAAGCCCCTGCCATGGGTAGGTGAGAGTGATCGTAAGGACCATCTAGTTCCAAGCCCCTGCCATGGGTAGGTGACGTGGTGGTGGGGTTGATGCAATGAGTAGTTCTTGCTGCGTTGTTGAGATGACCTCCCCCTTCTTTCCCAATCTCTTTCCCTCTCCATGGCCCTTACCAGGAGAAATTCCTTACGGATTTGTGCCAGGAGCTTGTCCTGGCATCAGACCAGGCTGTGCCATGTCCCCAGCACAGAGAAGAGCACGGCCCCTTCAGCATCTCTCACCAGTTCTGCTCCCGCGGGCTTGTGTCTGTGCTCAGCTTAAAGGGAGATTGATTTACGGCAGTTTAAACCTCTCACTTTCCACCAGGATTTCTCTCAGCTCTTTAAACCACGTCATCCTCTCGGACTCCTTAATGCTCTGGATTTCTAGCTGCTCGCTCCTCTTCGGGGAGAGTTTATAACCAGCTACGAACACATTAAGCAAAACCTTTATTTTGAATATCTCTTGCTGGTCAAAAGGAGGTGCCTCCCCGTGAGTGTGGTTTGTATCTCCCTGGGTTTGGTTTAACACTTGGAGTTTGGTGGAGCGTTAACTTTCGCCGCTGTGCTAATAGGTGTTAACTGCTCCTCTCTTGGAGATTAGTCTTCAGCTAAAAAGCAACAAATCTGTGACGTCAGAACTGCCAAGATTTGCTAGTCTAAAACTGTTTGAGCTGTGATTCTCTGGGTTCTTTTTTCCATCTGCCCTATTAAAGCAGGGATTTTAGCCTAGACATCGGAGTGGAGAGCACTGGTGGTTACAGCCCAGGAGCGAGATGCTGGAGCTGTCGTTGGCCCTTCCCAATGCTCTTGTGTGGAGCAGGGAGTGAGCTTCAGGAGCAGCCCTGGAGGCAGGTTCAGATACTCATGGGTGCTAAAGGGCTGTCTCCCCCTGTAGGGGTGTCCCCCCCAGCATCCCCTCACTGGGGCAAAGACAGGCAGGTTTGGATCAGCACAGATGTACCACCATGGCCTTGAGCTTCATCGGTTGCATGGCTTTTGCTTGTTTCCATCTTTAATGTCAGGGGTGCGAAGTTTTAAGAAGCGTTTCCACTCATTGCCCCCTTAATTTAAATACATAGGTGGCTCTTTTGCATAAGCAAAATGCTTATTCCAGCTGCTCTGTTTCTCTTTCTTTTGCCCGAGAGAGGTGCTTTGCTGGGGCATTGGCACAAGGGCTCCAATTTGCCTGCTCTGTGAGCCCTGCCTGGCACGTCCCCTGTGTCACCACGGCTGGGTCTTCACAGAAACTGTTCTTCAGGGTGTGTCATGGTAATACTTACAGGCGTATCGAGTCTCATTAAATGTCACTTGCATTTCTGTTATCTATATACACAGATAACAAATTCAGCTACAGCTTTTGAACTCGAAGAAGCTGCCAGATGCGCTAAGTGGAACCGACACGTTCCTGAGAGTTGTTTTTATTAGTCTAAAATACCTTTTGTTTAACGTACGAGAAGCCTGACTCATCCAAGTCAATGTGTGCCGTGTGAGTTCAGCTGTTTTGTTATCTGTCTACCAAAAAAAGTCCCCCAGAAAACCAGCAAAGGTGCTTGTGTTGTCTTCTCCCTGTTCATGATGGAGCAAGCCAGCACTCAGGTGACTCGGTGAGTGCTGGGGCTTGGGGGTTCCCTCATGGCAACCCCAGAGAGGGTTTTTTTTATGGTCTCAGCCCTGAGGTCCCCCCTGCTGCTGTGAGGAGGTGGGATGTCCACAGTGGAGCCATCTCCCGCCTCCTCCATTGTGTTGGGAAACCCAGACTGGGTTTAAGAAAATCAAAACAAAGCAAACCAAACCCCCTGCTGCTGCGTAAGGAGTCGGGCAGCTCTGAGCACCACCAGGCTCTGTGTTCCTCCTCACCCTTAGATGTCAAGTCTTCTCTTAAATGGGAGGTTTCCTTCCCTGGAAGGAGAGGTTTGGTGAGTCACCATCTCTTTTCTTTTTTCTTTTTTTTTTTTTTTCCTGCAAGAACAATCCAAACCTGAGAGATCGTCCCAGTGAGTCAAAAGGCAACCCATTGTGTTCATGAGAGCACAAATCCAGCCCTGCAGACAGGCTGAACACTTCTCTGGTGTCTCAGCTCCAGAGGAGGAGGAGAGGGTGATGTGTTTGGCAGGGCCAGGGCAGTGGTTTGGGCAGCCTTTGAGTACGGAGCTAATGTCACCTCTTACACTCTGTTCCCTCCTGGGCTTCTGAGCTGAAGGAGGTGGCTCTGAAATGGAGTCATTGTGGAGTACTTTGTCCAGCTTTGGAGTCCTCAACGCAGGAAGGACATGGACCTGTTGGAAAGGGTCCAGTGGAGGGCCACGAAAATGCTCAGAGGGCTGGAGCACCTCTCTTAAGAAGACAGGCTGAGAGAGTTGTGGGGGTTCAGCCTGGAGAAGAGAAGGCTCCGGGGAGACCTTGGAGCCCCTTCCAGTCCCTAAAGAAGGGGGGCTCCAGGAGAGATGGGGAGGGACTCTGGATGAGGGAGGGGAGCCCTAGGAGGAGGGGGAAGGGTTTGACCCTGCAAGAGGGGAGATGGAGCTGAGCTGTGGGGAAGAACTTGTTTGGTGTGAGGGTGGTGAGAGCCTGGCCCAGGTTGGCCCGAGAAGCTGTGGCTGCCCCATCCCTGGAGGGGTTCAAGGGCAGGTTGGAGGGGGCTTGGAGCAACGTGGTGTGGTGGGAGGTGTCCCTGCCCAGGGCAGGGGGGTTGGAACTGGGTGGGCTTTGAGGTCCCTTCCAACTCTGACCATTCTGTGATTCTAAAATACACAAATGTGTCTCAATGTCTCTTAAAATGAGCGTCTGTGGGTTTTTTGACTCCCTTCCTTGGAGATTTTCAAGACCCGCCTTCCTTCCTTCTCCTTCCTTGGAGATTTTCAAGACCCACCTGGATGCAGTCCTGAGTAACATGCTCTAGCTCTAGGCAATCCTGCTTCAGCAGGGGAGTTGGACTAGATAATCTCTATGGTCCCTTCCAACTCTAAAATTCAGTGAAATTCAGTGAAAAAACTGTTGGATTGTCCCAGTTTGAGAAGCATTGCTGGTGTAAAGGGTTTTCTGAAGGGCAGGTTGGTGGCAGACTGGGAGGAAGGGGCCAAAAGCACGATTTTGAAGGCTTTGGTTGGACCTTGAGGACTGATGTTGGTTTTGCCCTCAGACTGTAGCCTGTTCTGCTCAAAGTGCCCAGATGGTCCTTGCTGGGTCTCACAAGCGTCCCTCGCTCCGTGTGTGTGCCAGCTCCGGCACCCGCATCCTAATCCTCACTGGCTGACGTGATTCCTTCCCCCTCGGGCATTGTCTAATTGGGAAAATGTTTCAATTGTATGGCCTAAATTTGTAACATGGAACAGTTCATTATCACCGAATCCTCTTAATTGGGCCCTCCTACTGGGCAGCCTATTACTCAGTTTTCCCAATTAAGATAGGACCTCTTTAAAAAACATAAAAATAAACAAATCCCTGGCAGAGAAGGACCACGTTGCAAGAAATACTGCCCCAACCTACGTTTCAAGACTAATCAATAGTTTCAGCACCAGCCAAGTACTAATTAACCCTTCTGTACTGATTACTTTTGTTCCCTTCAAGGAGAACAGCCATGGTTTGGTGTCAGTTTAAGAAATTCACTGCTATCAGCTCAAATCTTTTTCTCATAAGGAGGAAAAATCTGTTAGAAGGTGTTTCTCTGGAAGATGCTGTGTCCCCGGAGGGTAACGCTGCTTTTGTGGTTGCAGGTAAAGGACCTAACGAAGTACCTCGATCCGAGTGGACTTGGAGTCATCAGCTTCGAAGATTTCCTTCGGGGGATCAGAGCTATCAAAAATGGAGGTGAGTTTCCTGCTGGGTTTGGTTTTATGGAAGTCGCTGCTCTGCGCTGGGAGGAGGAAACAGGGTGCATTTAATTGTGGAGATGACAAAAGTGGTAGAGCAGTTGTGGTGATGGCTGCGTGTTCTCCTGTTTTATCAGGAAAGTTCCTTCCTAAATGTACATTGGAAACAGAAAAGCCATCGAGGGAAAATCCCTTCTGGTTTTGGTGTCTGCTCTCCCCTGTGGTTTTGGGGGGGTTTGCTGCTCAGAGCAGCTCTTGGCTGCTGGAGACATCTGTCTGTCTGTCTGCTGTGGAGTGTAGCATCATCTGAACGGCGGGCACTGAGGCATTTGTCTTCACTCCAACCTGTGGAGTGTAACATCATCTGAATGCCGGGCACTGAGGCATTTGTCTTCACTCCAACTATCTGGAGGATCAACACGCTCAGATGATTTCTAGCAAGAAGCTCATTGCCCCGAGAAGCTGTGGCTGCCCCATCCCTGGAGGGGTTCAAAGGCAGGTTGGAGGGATCAACATGCTGAGATGATCAAGAACCTCATTGATGAGCAAGATGAGCAAGAAGCTCATTGCCCCGAGAATCTGTGGCTGCCCCATCCCTGGAGGGGTTCAAGGGCAGGTTGAAGGGGGCTTGGAGCAACGTGGTGTGGTGGGAGGTGTCCCTGCCCAGGGCAGGGGGTGGAATTGGATGTTCTTTAAGGTCCCTTCCAACCCAAACCATTCTGTGATTACACAAGCGCTTTGAACTCACTCTCTGGTAGGGCATCTCTAAACAGGCCCCCCACAGTCCCCATGTTGCTCTTGATGGGCTTGTTGCAGGTGCTTCCAGAGCCATGGTGTGGTGAAATGGGAAGTATCTTTCAGGCTGGTTGGCATTTGAATTGCTTTGCTGAAGAAAAGATGTCTGGTTTGTTGGTTTTATTTTTTTTTCAATTTGGGATTAATCTCAAGAAATGGGAAGTATCTTTCAGGCTGGTTGGCATTTGAATTGCTTTGCTGAAGAAAAGATGTCTGGTTTGTTGGTTTTATTTTTTTTTCAATTTGGGATTAATCTCAAATATGAGCATTAGAGGGTCGTTTTGGGGCAACTGTGGTGTTAAGGACGGGGCGTGAAAACTATGGAAAGCCTCCTGCTGAGCAGATGTAACTTTAAATGTGCAAAGGTGAATTGTCACGCTCGCACACGAATCAATCCTGCTTACAGCAACCCTTGTCTTAAACTTCAGCACTGCTTTCATGCAGCAACAAACACGCACCACGGTGTTGCCCTGCGTGCTGAGCGCCGAAGCAAGTGCAAGGATGTGGAAAGGCTGATTATTCCTGTACAAACCACATTTCACGAGTAGAAAACCCCCCAGGTAGAAGGGGTTTCTCTTTTTCTATCTGTCATCCATCCCTCCCGCTCCCTCCCCGGGTTTATTTGTGCTCGGGACTCGGAAGTTTTGGTGGCTGGTGCGGCTCCATCGCCGGTTCTTGTGGTGCAGGAGGAAATGCAGCACGCTATTAATTTGTAATAAATTGCTATTGGAGTCGAGGGTGTTTGTGAAAGCTCTGGCTTGTATTTCTCTTCAATAATTCAGTGCTCTGGCATTGCGTTGTATTAATTGAATGGAAAAAAAAAGCAGATCCAGACAAAGCTTTTAGGGTGCCTATTTATTAAACTTGAAAGAGATTGATATGTATTTATTACCGTGGTTAAGGGAGGCAGAGCTCTCCAACGTGGTGCAGCATTAAACAGCTGTAAAAGAGACCTGGGATTGGGTACAGAGAGACTTTCTTTGGGTCTCACCAGCTGAGCAGTTCCTCACGTTGAAGTGATCTTGAGGATTTGCTGCTGAGACAGTCAATATTGATCGTCCCTTTGTAAAGAAGGGGTTACACTTCCTGCTGGGCGTCCCTTTTAACAAGGCTTTTATAATTAGCTTGGCCTATTTTTAGCCAGCGATGGTTCTGGTGCATTTCCCGGTGCTCTCTAGTTCTTGGGTCCGTTGCTGAAGTGAGACCTGATGGACTCTTGGCCCTTGTGATGTCTGCCTTAACGTGGGGAAGGGTTTACTTCTGAAGGTTCTCCACTTCTCCTTCCCTCTCCACCCTCTCTTGGGGACTCTGTAGGAGAATAGCTGTGACTTCACTGGAGATCTGATGGTGTGTTACAAAACCAGCAAAACTTATGTAGTTGGCTATTTTCTTTTCAACCCCTTCGGTGGCCAGTTGGCCTTTACGTCCAGGGAGGATACTTGGTTCCTCAGCCCTGTCCCTCTGCCAGGTCTCTGAGGGATGTTCCCCCTGGCTGAGGAACACACTGATCTAGGACTCCTCCAACTTCCCTCTGCCTTCAATGTGGAGGAAAGTGGTTTCACCACTCTGGTAGCACTGAAAACCACACCACCACTAATTCCTGTCTCTCTCTGCTGCTGTAACCCTCTGTCCAGCCAGGTAATGTATAGGGGGCCTATAGGAGAGATGGGGAGGGACTCTGGATGAGGGAGAGGAGCCCTAGGAGGAGGGGGAAGGGTTGGACCCTGCAAGAGGGGAGATGGAGCTGAGCTGTGGGGAAGAACTTGTTTGGTGTGAGGGTGGTGAGAGCCTGGCCCAGGTTGGCCCGAGAAGCTGTGGCTGCCCCATCCCTGGAGGGGTTGAAGGGCAGGTTGGAGGGGGCTTGGAGCAACGTGGTGTGGTGGGAGGTGTCCCTACCCAGGGCAGGGGGTGGCACTGGGGGGGCTTTGAGGCCCCTTCCAACCCAAACTGTTCCATGATTCTGTGTCCTCTCTGAAGGGTGGGTGACTTGGTTGCATCCCAGCATCTTTTCCCTTCTTCTGAAAATCTACCTCTGAGCCTATAAGCCACTCTGGGCTGTTCTTTTCCTTCCCTCCAGCCTATCTGTTTTGTGTACTTGCCTACTTACACTTCAGGGACTGGAAGGGGCACCAAGGTCTCCCCGGAGCCTTCTCTTCTCCAGGCTGAACCCCCCAACTCTCTCCGCCCCCCCCTCCCAACAGAGGGGCTCCAGCCCTCCCAGCATCTCCGGGGCCTCCTCTGGCCCCGTTCCAGCAGGTCCATGTCGTTCCTGTGCTGGGATGAGGTGCCTGGACTGAGCAGCAGCTCTGTTCTGCTGTATCTTCGATGCAGGAACTGCTGGAGGGGGGTTTAGTTGTCAGACACAAAGCCAGGATAGTATCAGTCACAGCTGGATGCAAACAAAAAACACAGATTGTACTCACAAGCAGATTCCTTCCTTTGTCAGGATATTTAAAAACCTTTTAAGCCTCAGACACCTGGTTTCCTTGTGGCCTGTCAGCATCAGTAGGACTTATTTAACATCTCTTCTTTGTAGTGCCCCAGTGCTTATTTTAACTCAAAAGCAGTAACGAACAAGGCGTGTAACCATGCTCTGAACATCTGGAACATCTGTCTTCCAGAAAAAAAACCAAACAACAAAACCCCAGTAGGAGGGGGCTGTGCAGGTACCCCCCTCACACAGGGGGGTTGCTGGTGGTATCTGTTCAAATAACTGCTGTGTCAGGCCGGGGAAGGTGCGTTCCTGGAGCTCACAGCCTCCTCCTGGAGGCTGAGGGGAGACCTTATTGCTCTCTCCAACTCCCTGAAAGGAGGGTGTAGAGAGGTGGGGGTCGGTCTCTTCTCTCAAGTCACAGGCGACAGGACGAGAGGAAATGGCCTCAAGTTGCGCCAGGGGAGGTTCAGGCTGGATATTAGGAAAAATTTTTTCACTGAAAGGGTCATCAGCCATTGGAATGGGCTGCCCAGGGAGGTGGTGGAGGCCCCATCCCTGGAGGTGTTCAAAAGACGGGCTGATGTAGTGCTGGGAGGGATGGTTTAGTGATGATGCTCCTTGTTTGTTGTGTGGGTGTCTATTTTTGTCAGTGAGGTTGACAGTTGGACAAGATGATCTTTAAGGTCCCTTCCAACCTAGAAGATTCTGTGATCCCTTCTCCTGTGGCTTCTGAGACCCGGACAAAGGGGCCCCTGTGCATGGAGAGCAGACAGTGCCTCCACTGAGAAACAGAGGCGTTCACCAGCCCAGGGCAGGGCCTGAGGATGGAAAGAGTCACATTTTTTTTTTATATATTTTTAATTTTTTTTTTTTCAAATGCTTCAACTAAAAACTCTTTGGATTTGGGAAGATGGAAAATCCAGCCCTGGAGCCAACACCCAAACCTGGAAGCTATAAGCCCGTTCCTGTTTGCAGGGACGGCAGGAGCGAGCGGGGACAGGACCGGGGGACACCCCTGGCAGTGCCGGCTTTTGGGGGCTAGTCCCTGCAGGAGTTGGCCAGAGGAATGATCTGGAGCTCGGTGGAGATACCCCGATGGGGCTGAGTGAGAGGCACTGAGCAGGAGGAGAAGGGAGAGCTTCCCAAAGGCATTTGGTAGGTTTCCAAAGGATGGGATGAAAGGGAAAAGCACGGAGCGAAGCAGGGCAGGGTGATGAACGGCAAATAAAGGGCTGGCCGGCGGTCGGGGCTTCTGCTGGGCTGTGTGAAAGCACCATTTGCTAATTGCTAATTGGAGCTGGCAGCAGCCTGAACTCGAGTGGGTTGGAGTCTTTGGGGGGCTGCATCGCTCGGCTCCCCCAGAGCAGCCCTGGGAGGATTTGGGTGGGTGTATCCTCGGAGCAGCGGCTGCAGTTCCTGCAACTGGCATTTCGTGTCTAAAAACCAATTTTTTGATGTGCTTTTGGCGGTACCCAAACACCAATTTGGGAGTTTCCTGAGAGAAAGAAAAACCCCACATATCCAGCCCTCCCCCCAGACGAAGGCTGTGAGTGTTACATCTTGAAAGCTGCCAGCAGAGAGAGGGAACCGCGCACCGGTTCCCAGCACCAAATCCGAGTAATTAATCCCACGTTTCTCACCCCACGTGCAGGTCCTGCTCTCCAGCCTTGCTGCCAGGGGGCTGTTCCCCATTCCCCCTCCCTTTAATTGCTGATCCGGCGTCTCGGAGACGCCTGTGGATCTGGTAGAGCTTAGACAGCATCTCTGAGACGACAGCTCTGGGTGGACCACTTAGTGCTGGTGTGAGTCTGCGAGAGAGCAGGAGGGTGGCTCTCCAGTAATTTCTCCGTCTCCTCAAAGCGTTTGAAGGTGTTGGGTATCTGGCTCCATCTGGTAACATAAACCACCCTTTGGTTTGTGTGTCGTGGTGGGTTTTTTTTTTCTCTCCCCCCTCTCTCGAGGATCTGCATTGCAGATGGCTTTTGCTACGCAAAACGAAAGCTTTCCTTGCACGGGGGATAATTCCAGAAGCCAAAGCCTACATTCCCTTACAGGTTCCCAATCCAGTCATTATTTCTGAGGCTGTGTTTGTGCGCCTCGGCAGTGGTCTCCCTTCCAGACTGATGCTGGAAAGATGGTGGGATTTGCAACAGGCTACCGCTGACATCTAAGCACGCTTCCTCAGTGGGGTACCTGGGCCCAATTTCATATTCAAAGCCTTTGCTTTTTGCAAGGGAAGCCTTCCCTGAAGCTCGGCAGATGGAAGGAGAGCTTGTGTGCACGTTTGACTAAACTCGGTGAGTTTCTGGCACTGGTTTGAGCACTTCCTACGTTCTCATCAGATCTGCTGATGCCTTTATTCCTGCAGTGCTGCTGCAGTGAAGGCTTTCCCGCTGATTTTGCCTCTTCCTAACCCCGGCTAAACCACCACCCGTTAGGGAGAGAGCTCCTTTGATGGCTGAAGGTAGGAGAGATGCCTCGTTGCGTACAGCTGTCGTGCAGGGAGCAGGGGCTGCCGTGAATGGGAAATCAAGATTGATTCATGAGCAAGAATAAAACCCAAATTGCTCTGATTATGTCTTCTGCATTTCATTTTCTTTTTTTTTTTTGCGTTGCATCTTGCTCTGCTTTAGCGCATATATATGTGTGTTCTATATGTACTGCTGGTTGGGATAAGGAGTTTATGAAGATGAGTGTTAATTCTGCCCCTCAAAGGAGCGGAGACTTAAATGTCGCTTTAAAATTTATATGTATACTTGAGGGGGGAAAAAAAATAAATCCTTCCACTGTTCTTTGTAGTGCTGTTCTTTGTAGATCAGAGCTCTCCTCATCCCTGTGGTGCAGAGGGATGCTCGTGCTTGTGAAGTTTGGGGTCCACGTGCTCCTCGTCTGTGACCCTTTCTGCCAGGGACAGGAGCAGCCAGGCCTTTCTTGGAAGTACCAGACCTGGGGTGGTTTGTTTTTTTTCTCGGAATAGTGGGATTTAAACACTTGTCTTGGAAACCACTGGCCAAGCCCGATGAAGGTTGTCTATTGAGTGTGTGTAACTCCCCCTGCTCACAGGGGGAATCAGGATGTACGTGCCAGTCTGAGCTGCTCTGGTGGCACCCTGTGGTCCACGTGGCTTGAGGACATCTAACATCTCTAACAGGAGAGGGTGAGGTGTGTAGGGGGCACAGAGGCACTCTCCTGAGACCTGCTGGGCCTCGGGGGGACAGGGGTGGGACAGAGGTCCTCTGCATGGAGGCAGAGATGAAGAATGGAGGATGTGTGACTCCAGCCCAGCTTCCATCCCTAGAGGCTGTTCCTCGGTGAGGGAGGAAGCCTCAGGGCAGGTGGCACTTGGGGTGTTTGCTTTCTCCCTCCACCCCACATCACGCTATATTTTTGGAGAAGAAAAGTCTGTTTTCTGCTCCCAGGAACCCCCAAATGCTGCAGAGCATGTGCAGCCTCGAAGGGGGTGCTTCCTTGGGTGCTGCCTGTTCCCAAATCCTTTGTTGTCACACCTCTTGAAACAAGGGGACAGCCTTGACTTGGACACCTACCTGTGTCCATCCATGCTTGGGTTTTAATTCCCCCACCGTGGCTCCTGCATTGCTGCTGTGGGGCAAACTGCAGGCTGTGGGGCTGCTGTAGGGATGGTGTGGGGCTGGGGCCAGGATGATGTGGGGCTGGGATGGGGATGAGGATGCTCCTCAGCTCACCCACAGCCGCCGTGGGGCAGGGAGCAGCTCTGCTACCTCCGCAAAAGCAGCGGAGAGACAGGAGGTCTTATCCTCTGGTTTGGAACACTTTCCCACTGGAAAGGATAACTCCAAACTGGCTCAAGTGGGAGGGAGGATATTTACTTCTTAAAAGCAAAACCGGGAACAAAAAAAAAACCCACCACCCGTAAAACTCTTTATCTCCTGCCGTGCAGCTGCTGGGATCCAGCAAGGTTAACTCTGGCTGTAAATTCTCCCTGTGTTGGGGGGTGCAGGGAGATGTGGGGGAGCGGGGAGATGTGGGGATGCAGGGAGATGTGGGGGAGCAGCAATAACCCCTTGTGTCCCCCCCGTGGGTGGGGAGATGCTCCTCAGCTGTGAGACCCGTCCCCCTGCCCATCGCTGAGCGGAACCTCACAGCCCACACCGCCCTCCAGCTCTTTTAAATCACTATTTATTTCTGCTGTAATATTCTGGGGAAAGGGCTGGTGTGCTGATGGGGAGGAGGAGCGCTACTGCCTCACCATGGCTTTTTCTCTTTGTCGTTTTGCATTTCTTTTTTTAATTTAGGTAAACAATGGAGTTTATTCATTTATTTTTTTATTTTTTTTTTTGTGACTTGGCAGCTGGGTGAAGGGTTACGTCAGGGCTGAAGCCGGCCCGTTCCGTGGCTGAGCGGGGAGCGTGTCTTCCCAAAAAACAGCCTGGCAGATGACACGCTGCATTGACCTACTTTTCGGGAGAAATGCAGAAGTGCCGGAGAAAAACGTGGCCGGAGGCCTCCTCCCAGCTCCGGGATGGGAACGGTGGGGAATTGCTCAAAAATACTGCCCGAAAACTTGCCACTGAGGCTCCACAGCCCTCGGGGTCCCTGGGGAGCGGGAGGGTGGGGGTTGGCACCAGCATCTCTTCCCTTTTGGAGAATTCTTGCTTTGTGAATATTTCGAAGCGTGCGCTGGAGAGATCTTGCTGTGCCCAGTCACCGTCATGGAGCGTTGTTGCAGGTCCCAAAGACACAGGTGGTCCTGGGGAAGTGGAGCTTGCAGCCCTGTGAAGCTGCCCCTTCGTTTATTGTGATGAGGTTATGATTAAATACCTCATGAGGGGGAGGTGTTGCCCAGATCTCCTGCAAATCACAGCAAATCACAGAGCGGAGGGATCTCTGCGTGTCCTGATAAAGACAAGGCAGCTTGTGGTGGCTTCTTAGACCCTCAGCCCGTAACCCAAGGTTGATAAAGGCAAGCTGGGGTGAGTTTAAATTGCAAAAGAAAGGCTTAAGTTTGATTCCCAGAAGAAAACTGATTTCTCTGGCAAAGGAGAAGAAAAATCACTGCAGGGACCACCCTGGGGAGATGGTCAATGTGAAAGCAGAGAGCAGTGTCTTATTAGAGCCTTGCAGCGATCCTTAGCGCGCTCTCCTCTACGGAGACGATGACTAAAAAGCAAACAAAGGCGACTTCTGTTAGAAAATAAGACATTTCTCATCACCCATCTGCCGTCCCAGTGTTTCTCCAGCGTGTGTTTTATTTGCTGTGTGGGGAGTAGGCTGTTTTGTTCCACATCTGCTGCTGCCAATGCTTCTGGGAGCCCGGGCTCAGCCCTGGGCCGGGGAGCGCGTGGGAGGAGCTGGGCTGGGCTGGTGGCTCCAGATGGGTGGTGGTGGTGGTGGTTTCGGTCCTGCCTGTTTTGATTTCTCAGGTTTGGCTCTTTAGCTCCAGAAGGAGGGATTATTCATGCTCAGCTCAAGCCGGGAAGCTAGGGAATGTCTCCTCCATCCTCACCAGAGATGTCTGGCCACAGACCAGCTAGGGTTGGCTCCCTGAGCTGAGGTAAAGGAAAGTGAGTAGCCCATCATCCTGCCTCTGCACCAGGAGGCAAACCAGAGCCGTCAGACCATTTCTCTTTAGGAATCCAGTCAATCTGGTGTGATTAATGACGGGATAATTACTCACCTTAACGACTTTTGCAGAGCCCTGCTCGGCTCTGTCACGGCCTGGAGGCTTGTGACAGTGTGGTGAGTGTTACCCTTGTGACACCCTGACAGATTGATGTGGCAAAAGCTTGTTTCTTGTGAGCTTTTCCTGGTCTCGCTCTCAGACAGCAGTAGCTGTGTGTGATGTGGCTTTGCTGGGAAATTACTGCTAATTGCAGAGGTGCTGGATGGGTGAGCGCGGGCTGGCTCCAGTGGGCATCCTCCCTGTTGAGAGGAACCTTTCCCTGGTGTTCTGACAAACCACAGCTCACTTCTCCATCCTGGTCTGTACCAAGCCCTGTCTCCTCTGGAGCTGCTGTGTGTGTCCCTCTGATGTCTTTCTCTTTGATGATCATCAAGTTTTCCAGGTGTGTACAGTCTGACTGCTCCCGTAGGTCTGTCTTACCACCAGGCAGCTTATGTCTCCTCCAGACAGGAAAGACTCCTGCTAACAAGGTGAGCAGAGATGAATTCACTAATTAGAATCATGGAACAGTTTGGGTTATAGGTGTTGGGCTGTAGGTGTTGAGAGGGTGGCTGTTAACGCTGGCATCCAGGCCATGGGTTCTTCTGCAGACCAGCTGTGCTTGCATTCACACTGGCATTGCATTAAAAATTCTATTTAGCTATGCTTGAAGATAAGTACATTTTTCAGGCCCAGGATTGGAAACTGTGGGCTGGGGAGGATTGGATTTAACCGTTATCTTGATTTCTCCACATGGGAGCTTTGAGCTGGAGGCTCAAAAGCTTCGTGGTGGGACGGTGCCCTCCAGCCGGTGCCCCAGTTGATGCAGGGGACCTCTGAGTGGGCTGGGAAAGAGCTTTGGTTCTGGTACCTGCTATGTCAAAAGCTCTGATGTATCCTGGCTCCTGAGCCAGGGTTCTCTTTACTTTTATTTTGCTTTAGATAGATAAGAGGTGTCACTTGTCTTGTGTGTGCTCCTGCCGGGATCAAGCTGGATGTGGAGCATCTAGAAGAGTTTCCATTTGCATGTATCATAGAACCACAGAGTGGTTTGGGTTGGAAGGAATCTTAAAGACCATCTAGTTCCACCCCTTGCCCTGGGCAGGGACACCTCCCACCACACCACGTTGCTCCAAGCCCCCTCCAACCTGCCCTTGAACCCCTCCAGGGATGGGGCAGCCACAGCTTCTCGGGCCAACCTGGGCCAGGCTCTCACCACCCTCCCACCAAACAAGTTCTTCCCCACAGCTCAGCTCCATCTCCCCTCTTGCAGGGTCAAACCCTTCCCCCTCCTCCTAGGGCTCCCCTCCCTCATCCAGAGTCCCTCCCCAGCTTTCCTGGAGCCCCCCTTCTTTAGGGACTGGAAGGGGCTCCAAGGTCTCCCTGGAGCCTTCTCGTCCCCAACTCTCAGCCCGTCCTCCCAGCAGAGGGGCTGGGGGGCTCTGGCCCTGCTCCAACAGCTCCATGTCCTTCCTATGGTGAGGACTTCAGGAAGAGCTTAAACAATCATCAAGAGACAACCTAATGGGTGTCCCAAAGGCTGTGTCTCCATCCAGTGTGCTCTGGGAAGGTAAATTAGGATCTTCTGTTGTTGCACAGTCACATACACTCTTTCAAGAGGTCCTGCCTCACACACAGGGAAGTAAAGCTGTTGGCTGCAAACCCCAACTTTGTTTCCTGAAATACAGACTTGTTGAAAATAGAAGTTAGAGTGAAGGGGGCAGAGGAAATCAGGAGGTGTCCTTTACAAGGCAACCTGTGCTGTTTTGGATGCTCAGTCTCTCAGTCTTTTCTGCTGGTACATCACGAAGTGGCTCTGAACCACTTGGTGGTGGCCTCAAGCCTGCTCCTTCTTTTCCACACCTCCAGCCCTCAGTTCCAGGCTGATACGTGTCTGGAGGAATTTGAACTGGTCTTGTTGACGAGCACACGCTGAAGACAGCTCAAATTGCTGAGGAAAATTAAAAACGAGGACTGGTATGCTAAACTCAATACCAAATCCCATGTGTTAGTGGTGGCTTCCTGTCTCTGATCCATCTGTGCCACCCCAGTGGAGGCATCAACGCTCATCTCATCTCCGAGCTGAAGCCAAGGCAGCCAGATTTAAGCTTCCAAAGTGCTTGGGTACCACGAAGCTAATTCTTCTCATTAATGGCTTTAGATGGTGTGTCTAAACAAAGCTTGAGGGGCCTGTGCTGTGTGGAGAGGATCAAAAGGAATATGTGATAAGTACCAATCCATGAGCAGTGATACTCAAGAAATTATTCAAGAAAGGCAAGAGTGCTAAAGCGCATTAGCTGAGGGGCTGGGCTGAGGGTTGTGTAAGCAACCTTAATTCTGACACCACCTCCTCGGGAGCCTGAGCTTGCCATCCGTTATTACTTTTGTGTAATTTGGGGCTGTAAAGGGATAGTCTTCACTGAGCACTCCTGGCCCCTTGTCCCATCTCTGGAGGAGTCAGCAGGTTGGGTTACGGGAGGAGCGGGGAGCAGAAAGGTGCTCTTTCCAGCTCCCACCAGACTTTGGGTGTGAGCATCAGGCTGTACACGGACTCCTGGATCACCTGTGGGAAGCAAAGGAGAGATGGTTGGGCTGGTGATAGCTTTATCCTGCCGTGCCCAACACCAGGTGGGTCCCTGAGCTTCAGCGAGAGCACAAGACCCTGAGTTTACCCTGGAAACATCAAGCAGTGGATTCCTCTCCGTCTCCTTGCTTTGGATCATCCTAAATGCCTGTAAATTTTTAAATCACGGCTGTGCACCTTTTGCCATCTCATGTTCAAGCAGCATACCCAGTGAGGGAGGCCACTCTGTATCAGTTCTCCTCTCTTAAGCCAACCGTAACTTCACCTTGCCTTTTTTTGAGGGGGTCTGTTGTGTTTTGTGCCCTCCACGCAGGTTCCTCGCCTTATTCCTGTGCTGAACGTTGAGGTCTGTTGGCTGCACATGATCCATCCTGCTGGAATCGCTCGCAGTTTGTGGCTGCGTGGCTTGCAGCGGAATGTGGAGTGTGTCTTGGCAGATGACTTAAATACTTCTGAAAGGCTCTGTTTTTCTAGGTCATTCCTATATGAAGCCGATAAAACTGGCTCTGTTTCTGACCCGTCTCACTACCGTACCCGCAGCTCTTCACTCAAGGTGCCTTTTTCACTGAAACCCTGTCTTCTGAAAGCAGTTTTTAGAATCTATTTCGGGAGCCTGCTGTACCCCGGGACTTCTGTTCCCGTAGCTCTATGCTGCTTTGCCTTTCTTGAAAAGCCCAGTTTCCCATTGCACGGTCAAACACTGGGAGAACAGAGATGTGTTTGGACAGAGATGGTCCTCATCAGAAGATTTACATAGTTTGGGCAATGATTATTGTTATTATTTTTTTTTAAAGTGGGAGGAATCAGAGTGTCTTAAGAACAGGAGGGAGATGCAGGGTTTGTGCAGAGCCATAAGGCAGCACGAAACTGGGCAGAAGTGGGGAAAACAGGGAATCTAATGGAAAAGAAAGGCCTGTGGCTGGGCTTACAGCAGAGCTTGTGTGAAGGTACATCTCCATTTCCCAAGTGGTGTGGTCAATGCCATGGCTGGGAAGGTGGTTTTCTCAGTGGGATTTGCATGAGCACACATTGGACAACAGGAAGCCTCAAGGCAGGGGGAGGAAAAGATGCCCAAGAGCTGCTGCAGATGCCTCATAGTAGAATTAATCTGCTTTTTACATCCTATTTTTTTTTTATCCAGAATCACCTTACTTTCACTGGAATACACAGCACACGTGCTTGGTCTTACTGGCTACAATTCCTTGTGTAAATTCTACGTTGGCCACGTTACCCTGGTAGAACTGTGCTGCCACAATAATTCAACCGAAGCTTTATCCAGATGCCTGGTACCCTGCCCACGTATCCCCGTCAAACAAATTAGTGCAATTAATTTGGGAAAAAGACCTAGTGAATAGCTTTTAGTGCCTTTAGGGAGATTGTTGGGCAGGGTCGACTGGAGCCTGACTTTTAGCTTTGAGATTTTTGGCCGTGTGAAGAACAGAACGAGCAGCAGAAGATGAGGGGTAGAGCTGAAACCACAGGAGAAGCTGATCAGGGGCACTCGGATGCAAGGACAAAAGGGAGATCCTAATCCTCATTTCTGGGCAAAAGCTGTGATTTTGAGCTGGGTTGGAAAAAGGTGACTCCAAGTACTCCATCGACTCCCGAAGAGCAGGAGGAAGGAAGGAGGTCAGGTGAAATCAGGGATGGGTGTAAGAGGTGAAAAGGCTTGAGAGAGTTGGGGAGGGTCAACCTGGAGAAGAGAAGGCTCCGGGGAGACCGTGGAGCCCCTTCTAGTCCCTCAAGGGGCTCCAGGAAAGCTGGGGAGGGACTCTGGATGAGGGAGGGGAGCCCTAGGAGGAGGGGGAAGGGTTGGACCCTGCAAGAGGGGAGATGGAGCTGAGCTGTGGGGAAGAACTTGTTTGGTGTGAGGGTGGTGAGAGCCTGGCCCAGGTTGCCCAGAGAAGCTGTGGCTGCCCCATCCCTGGAGGGGTTGAAGGGCAGGTTGGAGGGGGCTTGGAGCAACGTGGTGTGGTGGGAGGTGTCCCTGCCCAGGGCGCAGGGGTTGGAACTGGATGATCATTAAGGTCCCTTCCAACTCTGACCATTCTGTGATTCTACGATTCTATGAAAATGTGCTTTATGGTGCAAGGGGCAGGGAGAAGGTGATGTGAAGGAGAGAATCCCATCAGCTGCATTTGGCTTTGGGGCCCAAAGGGGACATTGGAGGGAATTTGAGCATTTGTGCTGCTGGACCAGGGCTGTGCAGTTCTTCTGCAGGTTGCCCATGGCCATCCTGTTCTATTAATGGTATGATGGGGGAAAACAGGTACCGGAGCCCTCCAGCTCTCACCACACGCCTCTTTCTCCACCTGAAGGATGGTGGTCTTCACATAGGGAGTGCCAGTTGAGTAGCAAAGGTCTCTTGGGGTTTTTTTTTTGGCTCTTTTGGACAGGAATTTGGAGGCTTAACGCAGCCTATTGTGCTGGGAGACTTGCAGGCAAGCTCTCCATGGCAACTCTCCCTATACACAGAGCACCATATGGCTTTTTCGGAGGGGGGAGGGAATGAATCTGAGCAGAAAAAGTCAACCTTTGTTTGTGGCGATGTTTGTCTTTGCTTTCTGAGCGCGGGGAGGTGGAAACAGGGAGTTGCTGTCTGCTGGGCATGGCTTCTGCTGGCTGCACCACCAGCAAGGGGCTGGGGGACCTCTCAGGTGGTCTTTCCTTGCTTTTTGTGGTGGAGCTTGCTGTGAAAACTAACACAGATACACCCCCCCCCGCCTCTTCTTTGGGCTGGGTGCTCTGCAGACAGATGGAACAACCGGTCTCATGCTCAGCACTACACCAAGAAACACCCAAAGGATTGGGGAGGCTCTGGGAGCACTGGTTTTGGGCAGGAGCTGCACTGGGGGGAGCTGTTTGTGCACTCTCTGCCCATGCTTGATGCCCCTGCTTCCAAAGGGAGCTGGGAGCCTTCACTTGCCTGCAAATCCTCCCTTTTTTGGAAGGAATGAGCAGAATAAATATCTTTATCCGTGTTTGTAGGAAAGCAGGAAGCTTTGGCATGTCTACTTGGAGGGGGAGAAAGAAGAACCGATAGGGGAGTGAGCAGAAGGGAGCAGGCTGTGTCTGGCTCCACCGCCTTCGGGGCGCTCTGCGGTTCCTGGGGCTGCCACGGGGTGCCACCAGCAGCCCTGGAGATGGCCTTGATGGTGGGTAGAGCTGTCACCGGGGTTCATACCAGCTGGGACAAAGAATCACAGAATTATCTAGGCTGGAAGAGACCCTCGGGATCATCGAGTCCAGCCATCCACCCTACTCTAAAGTTCTCCCCTACACCATATCCCCCAACACCACATCTAAACGGTTCTTAAACACAGCCAGGGATGGGGACTCAACCCCCTCCCTGGGCAGCCTATTCCAATGTCTGACCACTCTCTCTGTGAAGAATTGTTTCCTAATGTCCAGTCTAAACCTACCCTGGCGCAACTTGAACCCATTACCCCTTGTCCTATCATCTGTGACTTGGGAGAAGAGACCAACCCCCACCTCTCTACACCCTCCTTTCAGGGAGTTGGAGAGAGCAATAAGGTCTCCCCTCAGCCTTCTCTTCTCCAGGCTGAACGCCCCCAGCTCCCTCAGCCTCTCCTCATCAGACTTCTTCTCCAGACCCCTCACAAGCTTCATTGCCCTTCTCTGGACCTGCTCCAGCACCTCAATGTCTTTCTTGTGGTGGGGGGCCCAAAACTGGACACAGTACTCGAGGTGGGGTCTCACCAGTGCCCAGTACAGGGGGATGATCACCCCTCGGGTCCTACTCCCCATGCTGTTCCTGACCCAGGCCAGGATGCTGATGGCCTTCTTGGCCACCTGGGCACACTGCTGGCTCCTGTTCAGCCCACAGGCCACCAACACCCCCAGGTCCTTTTCTGCCAGGCAGCTCCAGCCACTCTGCCCCCAGCCTGGAGCGCTGCAGGGGGTTGGTGGGACCCAAGGACAGGACCCGACACTTGGCCTTGTTGAACCTCATTCCATTGGTCTCAGCCCATCCATCCAGCCTGTCGCAGAGCAGAGCCCTAGCTGGGCACAGGACCAGGGAGTGTCTCAGGGAGATGACCTGGCTCTTTGGATGCTCCCGTGCATGTCACAGCCACCTCTGGAGGTGGCCTTTGCCTGGGGTTGGCAAGGGACATGGGTGGCTGTCCCCTCTTGGTTTGTTTTTTCCCTGAAGCAGGTCTTGCTGAGACCCACTCTTGGATGCTCCCATGGATTTGAAACAAGGAGGATGCTGTCCTCATCCCCTCGGTCCTCCCTGCTGTCATCGAGGAGACTCTCAAATTTTGGGACAGGGATAACTAATGGGAAAACTGGCCGTGGGCTCAGATCTGCAGGTGGGGACAGGGTGACATCTGAGGAGAGGGAGAACACAGCCTGGAGATTCTTCAGTGCTAAACCCATCAGTATTGCCTGGGGTCGGCAAGGGACGTGGGTGGCCGTCCCCTCTTGGTTTGGTTTTTCCCTGAAGCAGGTCTTGCTGAGACCCACTCTTGGATGCTCCCATGGATTTGAAACAAGGAGGATGCTGTCCTCATCCCCTCGGTCCTCCCTGCTGTCATCGAGGAGACTCTCAAATTTTGGGACAGGGATAACTAATGGGAAAACTGGCCGTGGGCTCAGATCTGCAGGTGGGGACAGGGTGACATCTGAGGAGAGGGAGAACACAGCCTGGAGATTCTTCAGTGCTAAACCCATCAGTTAGAGCAGGAGGTGGCCTGAGGCTGCCTTGCCTTGAGCAATGAGGGTTTTTGCATTTTCCTGCCCTGCTTGGGGTACACACAGCTGGAAACACAGCTCATCGAGCAGCGGTGCCGGGAGAGCAGTGGGATATTGGAGCCATAAATTGCCAACAAGAGCACCTTTCATCCCGTGAAGCCATGACCCCGCCGTGTGCTCACTGGAGAGCACAGGTTTCTGAAAAAGCAAGTTGGCTTATTCCTGGGTTTGATTTAAATTCTAACCCCTGGCAGCCCCAGGCCCAGGATAAAGAAGGGCTCGTTTCTGGGTGTCACACATTCAGCTTCTCCAACCCCCTGGGCTGCCAGTACCCATTGGGTTGGTGCCTCCAGTATCTCCTGGGGCCCTGACTGTGTTTGGATTTAACGGGGAGCTGAAAGGGAGGGTGTTTGGGTGGGAAGGATGTTGCTGCAAAGCTGACTCCTTATTCAGTGCCCTAATCCCTTGCCTTTGTACTAGCCGTGCAGATCCCTTAAGGAAAAATGGCATTTTTTTGGTATCTGGACCCAAATCAGGAGACCTGGCTGGGACTTCATAAGGGCTATACCCTTAGAAGGTGGCTGTGTCAAAGCCTCATGTCCTTTGATTTGGACTGGAGCGTGGCTACGCTGCCAGCCTGCTGGGAAGCCACCAGCCCAAAGGAGCCAGAAACCAGCCCCTGCTTTTGTAGCTCCTCTCCCATCCTCTGCCTCCAGCAGCCGTGAAAGCAAAGCCTGTCCTTCCCCAAATCCAGGCGGTGGCCCAGCTTTCCTTGGATCACTGACATATTCCCTCTGCCCGGGCCAAGTTTATCGACATCAGACAAAAACCCGGTGCCACAACGCCTGCAGCTCCGAGGCGTGTGGTTTTTTGAGCCTGCTGTTTATTTTTGGGACTGCAGCATCTGATCTTGATTTGGTGTTTCCAGCCTGGGATCTGGGTCGTGTGCTGGATCGGGCATTTAGCTGGTGCTTGAGGGAGCACGGGGAATTTGTGCTCCTTTCCTCCGTCAGAGAAATGCCGATCTGCTCAGCTGCAAATGGGTGTTTGGGGGTGGGAGGAGTAATTTTTTTTTTTTTTTTTTTTAAGAATTCTCCTTGAAAACCTCCTATTTTCCTGTCCCCCTGGGAGGATGGCTCCCGATGTGGCTGGCCACGGGAGGAGCAGTAGCTGCTAAAAGCTTCGGTGCAGCCTGCTTTCCCCGCCGTTCCCATGGTAGTTGGCTGTCACACATAGATCTAATGTATTCCCTGCCCACAGCAGGATTAGAGCCTTCTGGGAGAAGAATTAAAAGAGGATGCAGGAAACGGGGATGGGGAAGAAACCAGGAAAAGGAGCGGAGACCATGGCAGGGTAGGGAGGAATCCAGGTGCTAGTCCCATCAGAGCAGTGAGGGACCTCGCAGGACCTCTGCCAGGGACCTGCCTTCCAGCCGAGGAGGTGGTGGGATGCCTGGGAGCAGAGGGCCTCTCTGAAGGCACCGGTGCGTGCAAGAGCCAGTTCTTGTCCTTCTGCTGTTGTGTCTCTCAAAGGTGTCTTTCATTTGAGGGTGCACGTTGCCTTTTGGTGATTCTCTCTCTTATTTTTTTTTAATGTATTTTCTTCTGCAGATCCCGACAGCCAGTTGTATGATATGGGATATACCCCTGAGGAGGAAGCCCCGGCCTGTCCTGATGAGTTTGATGACTTTGTCACGTTTGAGGCAAGTATGAACTCCATTGTGAACTCCAGCTGTGTGAGACACGAGCGGGAGGGTTTGGCTGGGGGAGAACATCTGCTGTGGCAGGGCCCAGGGACACTTCACGTGTGTTAAAGACAAATTCTTTAATCCTTTAACCCAAGAATTTCCACCAAGCATTTGGTGCTGTTTAACTTAAAATTGGTGTTCAAGCAAAAACCTGCAGCTGGTGCTGTCTTGGCGTGCAGAATGCCAGAGCACAGTGCCCTGGGTGAAAGAGGAAGATCCTCCTTATGGTAGAACCCAAGGAACACGGAGAGGGTGCCTGCTGCTGTCCTCTTTGTCCCATTGCTGGAGTTTCTGAGTTTGGAGAACCTGGGCCTGATTTTGAGACGTACCAACCAGGAGCCTACCTGAGAGGCACAGCAGAGCTTTCTGACATTGGCACTCAGTGCTGTTTGGCCAGTAAAAGGCCAAGCAGAAGAGGAAAATGTAGATTTTTCTTTCTCTCTCTGTTCTTGGGTTCCATCAAGGATGCTTATCTGATGTGGGTTTTTTCCTTTTATTAAAGTTATGGCCTCCATCCCTCCCTTCCCGTCTATATTTCTTAGCACAGGAACATTTTGAAGTAAAATCCTCTATCTGTTTTTCCCAGCTAGAAGGGAGGCTGCTGCCATGGTGTCCTCCTGTCTGTGTTTTTTTGGATTTTGGGTTCTCCTTGGTAGGTTTCCTCTGGTCCAGCTCCATGTTTTCCTGCCTGGAGCAAAAGGTGCAGGAGATTCCTTCAGAGCAAAGGGCTGGCTGGTTCCCTGGTCCCACGTGGGGACCAAATTGCTTCCTTCTGCTTTGCCTTTTCCAGACTTTCCTCTTCAGGTTTTTGACTCTTGTGTCGTGGTGCCCTGGGTGGTTTTATCACACAAAGTGTTACTTGTGAAGGGACTCCCAGCCTCCTTTATATTTGCATGCAAATATATATATGTCTTTGCTTTGTGTGGACTGTAATACGTTATTTTGGCCTTGTGACTTCTTGCTAAAAGGCTCAAGCTGATCTTTTGAGTTTCCTAATGATAAATGGAGTGTTGGGCAACTGCTCTTCCCCGTGGTAGTGAGAAGCACAGGTCCATCTCTTGGCATGGCTTGAAGCTCTCACTTTGAGGACTCATCCTTGACAGTTGACCGGGTCATCATGCCCTTTCCCAGCCGGGCGTGGGTTTTCTCTTGAGCTGCTTTACTGGTTCCCGTTCTCCATCAAGTCAACAGACTGGTGCTGTCACCCCGAGCGAGTCCCTTATTCCCTTGGGACTGCCTGGGTGAACCCAGCCCTAAGAGCCTGCCATCCTGGGTTCCTCCCCCAGAAGACTTTCAAGGGCGTATTGTGTATTAGGTTATTTTTCCTTTTTGAAGGATAGTTAGAAAACCCAGCAATGGCCAGATAGAAGGGGGACAGAAGTGGGAAGGGAGATGGGTTTCCTATTCTTCTCTATCTGGTACATGGTCAAAAATGGGCTTTTTAACCGCTGGCCTGAGCGTTTTGGATGCTGTGACAGCCCGTGTCACAGCCTGTGTCGTGGTGCTCGTGCAGAAGGGCTTTGTCTCTGTGCTCCTCAGACCCGCATCAAGGAACAATCTTCTGAGATTCAGAGCAGGGATGTTTTCTAAGGGCTAATTTAACACAGATGAGCTCTGTCAGTGCTGTGAGCTATTCTGGGCAGGAATACCAACAAGCCGGGTGTGTGCCCCGCTGGGATGAAATACTTCTGCTGCTGGGCCATCATTGCCTTGAAACGACAAGGTGACCCAAAGGAAAAAAAGGTGATGAATCCTGAAATCTCCTTTTCAGAGAGATGTAAATGGATTCCTGTACTGAATTCAGGGGTAATCGTCTAAAGATCAGAGCTCTGTCGGTGTCTACGTTTAATATGCCAGGGAAGAATTACCCCTGTTGTCTTGGATACATGATTCGAAATAATTTCCAGCCTGCGAGGATTTCGTAGAGGTTCAGCAAATGAGAACATGAGCGAGAAATACGGCTCGAGTGTAAAAATAAATCGCTGTCTTGGGGCGCGAGGTTTTTTGTTCTCCTTCAGCTGAGCAGTGAGCTCCCAACGTGCGTTTTATTCCACATGTCCTGTAGTGCTCCTACCTTGGAAAGCCTGAGCTGTTTCGGGGAGGGGGGGGTGAGAGAAGCATCCTGCTGGGAGCAGCAAATGAGTGTTTTTTCCCCACTCTGCCCTCCCTGCTGGTGGGAGGGCTCCGGCAGGGCCTTCTTCGTTAGGTGCATCAGGCATCCCTTCCCTGCTGGTGGGGGGGCTCCGGCAGGGCCTTCTTCGTTAGGTGCAGCAGGCAGCTGCTCTGAAAAGAGGAAGAAAAATAAGACAGAAACCAGAATAAATGGCCTTTCCCAATATATATCCCACCTTGTTTGGATCCACCTGGAAGAGAGGAGGGGGAAAAGAGAGGAGGGAGACTCTGGATGAGGGAGGGGAGCCCTAGGAGGAGGGGGAAGGGTTTGACCCTGCAAGAGGGGAGATGGAGCTGAGCTGTGGGGAAGAACTTGTTTGGTGTGAGGGTGGTGAGAGCCTGGCCCAGGTTGGCCAGAGAAGCTGTGGCTGCCCCATCCCTGGAGGGGGTCAAGGGCAGGTTGGAGGGGGCTTGGAGCAACGTGGTGTGGTGGGAGGTGTCCCTGCCCCAGGCAGGGAGTTGGAGTTTGATGTTCTTTAACGTCCCTTCCAACCCAAACCATTCTGTGACTCTATGAAGAGCAGCCTTCCAAAACTGAAGGTGTTGCCTTTTCCTCCAAGGAGACCTCCCACACCACCAAAAGGCAGTTTGTGTCCTCCAGTGTCCCCATTTCAGCCCTGGGGAGGGGATGCACAGGGAGCACACAGCCGCTACGTGGGACCACCAGGCAGATAAAGAGGTCAGAAAGAACCTGACCACTTCTTTCTCAGTCCCCAAAGCACAGCTGGGGAGCTTCAGACACTGCTGAGCTTTGGCAGGGCCATGGGATGAAGATTTCTCCTCTCCTGTCCCATCAGAGGACACTGGAGAGGCGGAGCTGAAAGAGAGGTGTTGCATTTGCTGTGCCATGGTCCTGAGGGTAATTGTGGTTGTTGGGTTTGGAGCATGGTCTGTTCCCACTTAAACAGCACAAAATCGCAGCGTCTGGAGTGCTTGGCTCTTACAAGTGCTGGGGCCCTGACAGAGAGCTTTTCTCCTAAATGTTTGTTCAAACAAGTGTAAACAAGTGCTTTTCTAAATGGAAATGTCTTCTAGTTGTTAATAAGGTTGCTCTTCTCCGTGAGTCATCCCCTCTTCTGGTAGCTGTCATCAGAGCGAGCTGAACATCTGTGGAGAGCCCTGAGTGCCCAGTGGTGGTGTCTCAGTGAGTGTTTGCTCGACAGCGAGAGGAGCCAACACTTGCATCTTCCAGTAAAGGCGTAAAAACCTCTCGAAGTGGGCAAGGTCTGAACTTTGAAGCTTCGGGCAGGGACCTTCATAATGTCACATACTTCTGCAGCAAGATGCCCATGAGCCAGCAATGTGCCCTTGTGGCCCAGAAGGCTAATGGTCTCCTGGGGTGCATCAAGAAGAGCGTCACCAGCAGGTGGAGGGAGGTCATCCTGCCCCTCTGCTCTGCCCTGGGGAGGCCCCATCTGGAGCACTGGGTCCAGTTCTGGGCTCCCCAGTTCAAGAAGGACAGGAAACTGCTGGAGTGGGGACAGCAGAGGGCTATGAAGATGGTGAGGGGAGTAGAACATCTCTCTGGTGAGGAAAGGCTGAGGGACTTGGGTCTGTTTGGTCTGGAGAAGAGAAGACTGAGGGGGGATCTGATCAACACCTATAAATACTTCAAGGGTGGGTGTCAGGAGGATGGGGCCAGTCTTTTTTCATTGGTGCCCAGGGACAGGACAAGAGGGAACAGGCACAAACTTGAACATAGGAAGTTCCATCTAAACCTGAGGAGGAACTTCTTTGCTGTGAAGGTGGCAGAGCCCTGGAAGAGGCTGCCCAGAGAGGTGGTGGAGTCTCCTTCTCTGGAGACATTCAAACCCCACCTGGACACGTTCCTGTGGGACCTGCTCTGGGTGATCCTGCTCTGGTAGGAGCTTGGACTGGATGATCTCCAGAGGCTCCTTCCAACCCCATAGCATTCTGTGATTCTGTGACACGGAGCTTCTGGCTCTGGTTGCACCTTTCCAGGTCTGTCCACCAGACAGGTCCGTCCTAAACCTTTTTTCAGAGAGGATTTCTGGTTGTGTGGCTCTGCTGAGACAGCAGCTGGCGGGGGATTGGAAACCCAGGAGCCACGTGGCTTCTTGTGGGTCCAGCTCTGCTTGCAGGACATCATGAGGCATCAGAGTCCCCAGTGCTCTGCTGTCACACATGCAAGAGGAATCCCATCCCCTGTCCCCCGGCTCCTGGGCAGGGAGAACATCCCCTGACTGGGGTTACCTGCCCCCAGGTAGTGTCTTTGTCCCTGACCCAGGTGGGAACCTGCTGGGGACAAGCTTTCTGCTTTCTCGTTCTACAGGCAAACATCACCAAAAAATAATTGTGGCAGTTTTGGCTACTCTGCTTTGTAAAAGCCATGAAAAGGGAGCTTGGAGTCTGTCTGTCCTGACACCTGAGTCCTCACCTGTTGTCCCCCAGGCTGGGCTAGTGCAGCTCTGCTGCTGGCTAACTGGGAGGTGGGAGTTCTTGACTCCCTTGCAAGCTCCCGTGAAGCTCATGACTCAGTTCTGAGATGTTTGCAGTGCCCTGGGTGGGGAAAAAAGGGTGAATTTGGAGTTAGTTTTCATGATGCCTGCTGTGCCTTGCCCTAGGACAAGGGCTTTCTGTCCCCTCTGCCCTGGCTCCTGGGGGCAGATGAGCCCACTTGAGCCACACTGGGAGGGAAGGGTGACTCTGCCAAAATGGAAGCCAAGTACGTAAGTTCAGTGTGTTATTGGATTTAGGCTGGGATTGGAGATTTGCCCCTCTGCTCTGCTCTGGGGAGACACCCCCCCCCCAGTGCTGCCTCCAGCTCTGGGGCCACCAACAGCAGAAGGACATGGAGCTGGTGGAGCGGGGCCAGAGGAGGCCCCGGAGATGCTGGGAGGGCTGGAGCCCCTCTGCTGGGAGGGGGGGCTGAGAGAGTTGGGGGGGTTCAGCCTGGAGAAGAGAAGGCTCCAGGGAGACCTTGGAGCCCCTTCCAGTCCCTAAAGAAGGGGGGCTCCAGGAAAGATGGGGAGGGACTCTGGATGAGGGAGGGGAGCCCTAGGAGGAGGGGGAAGGGTTGGACCCTGCAAGAGGGGAGATGGAGCTGAGCTGTGGGGAAGAACTTGTTTGGTGTGAGGGTGGTGAGAGCCTGGCCCAGGTTGGCCCGAGAAGCTGTGGCTGCCCCATCCCTGGAGGGGTTGAAGGGCAGGTTGGAGGGGGCTTGGAGCAACGTGGTGTGGTGGGAGGTGTCCCTGCCCAGGGCAAGGGGTGGCACTGGGGGGGCTTTAAGGTCCCTTCCAACCCAAACTGTTCCATGATTCTCTGGAAATGTGTGACCTCGGGTGGGCAGGAGGAGAGGCAGAGCCAGGCTGTGCTCCGTAAGGCCTGCCCGGGAGCAGGATAAATAAATAATTCCTGTTTTAACCGTTGGAACTCGAGCCAGCGAGGTCGTAGAAAGTCCCTTTTTGTGATCTGTGAAGCCGGATGGGTGAGACACCCCTCCCTGGGGTGGGAGATCTGGGGGCTGTGGTGCTGTGGGGTGCTGTGGGGTGCTGTGGTGTGCTGTGGGGTGCCGTGGGGTGCCGTGGGGTGCTGTGGGGTGCTGTGCTCCCTGTGCAGGGCTGTTGCCATCTGCTGGGCAGCTGCTGTGGCTCCTCTCGGGAGCAGCCAGAAAAATCCATCTCCCTGAGCTGTGCGGGGCTGGGGGAGGAGTGATTTTGCTTCCTCAGAGCCCCAAGACGAACCAGACACACACAGGGGCACCCCACAAGCGTTATCCCCCCTGCTTCAGGCACGTCCCTCTGGGTAAACAGTCGGTAGCACGTTGTACAGTGCAGCGGAAGTGGATCTGGGGAGGAAAACAGTCCTTGGTGAGCCCCCACCTCTAATTTTGTGCATTTTGGGAGGAGGGAATGCTCTTGGCTCTCTCCAGCCTGCCTGTCCCGAGGTGCAGCTGACGGAGGAACTGTTTGCCCTCTATTAAAATTGGAATTAGATTTTTTTTTCATGTGGATCAGTGGTATTTAGTGCTTCTTGAAGGGCAAAAAAAAAAAATAATCAGAGTGGGGCAATTTAAATCCACGTTCCTGGATTTTTGCAGCTGCTCAAGAGTTTCTGCAGAGGGGACAGGAGGCTGGTAGGATCCCAGCAGTGCACTGGTAGGACAGAAGCTGTTGGGTACCACAACTTGGGAGTGCGAGAGCATCAGTTCCCCAGAGGCATCAGCCAGTTCCTCGTGGCTTGTGTTTTGCAACGAGCCCTTGTGGGGTGGTTGTACTCAGTCTCTCCTCCTGGTAGCCCGGTGGACCTTCTGAGACTTCCTTTTTTTATTATGATTTGCCTTCCCCTAAGGCAGGGAGAGTTTTCTGCCGTGGTGGTGGACCCGCTTTGGAATCCTCAGCAGTTTACGTCAGGTTTTTCCTCCTCTTCCTCTCCACCATCACCAGCGGCTGCGTGTCTCGTAGAAGCCAACTGGTCTGAAAAAATGGGGTTTTCACCCTTCAAGGGCAACCCCTGGGGCTCGTGGAGCTGGGGTTCAGCTTGCCAGCTCTGCTGGGGACTCTGCAGGCTGTTCCCTCATTTTCTGAGATGAAGGTCTGCGGTCCTTTGCTGCACCAGATGGAGATGAAGATGCAGCACGTGAAGACTGAAGCTCTTCACTCCTCAGCTCAGGTTTTCTTCTCCAGTGTCGTTCCAAGGACTGCCCTCACCGGGCTTCTCTTCACAGCGTTTGGCCCAAAAAGCACCGTTGTATCCGAACAAGAGAAAATCACAAATCCCTCTCGGAGTCGGCCGCTGGAAATGGTGTTAATTTTGGCGTAAACAGCTGCTGCGCTCAAAATCTCGTAGGTGCAATGTCCCCACTGTCCCCAAAGCCTCTCTGTCCCCCAGCGTGGGGAGGTGAAGGGAACCCATCCTGCTCCCACGTGTGGAGCATGTTTTTTTTTGCAAGCAAACGAGTGAACGGTCTGTATTATCTTTGTATCGATTAGGCATGAGAAAAATACAGTAATTACTAAAATTGCTGGACTGAATCATAGAATTGTCTAGGTCGGAAGGGACCGTTCAGGTCATCGAACTCCAAAATCAGTCTGTGGTGACAATGTCATGACAAGAAGCCTGAAAATACTGAGGAAATTCCTATGTTGTATTGACTCAGTGCTGTGCAGAGGGGAGGACGGGAGGGTCGATCAGGCACAAACACCCCTGAAGGCAGGACTGCAGTTCAGGGCTGCGGTGAGAAATTTCTTTGCTGGGCTGAAAGGATCTTATTTGGAGTGTTTGCCCTGGGCAGGAGAGGTTGGAAGGAGTTTGGAAAACAAAGACCTTGAAGCCTTATCTTGAGCCGCCGGCGCAGCGCGTGGGAGCGAGGAACGTGGGAGCTGGGGGGGCAGCATCGGGGGGCAGCCCGTGGGCCCAGCAACACTGGGAGCAAAGGAGTCTCAGTAAGAGTTCAAAAAGTGAAAGTGATGGTCGTTGGGGTTTCCTAATTAGCTTTTCTGTCGTGGTGTGGGACTTTGGAGGGCTGCGGAGATGATCTGGAACATCTCTCTGCTGAGGAAAGGCTGAGAGCCCTGTTCAGCTGGAGAAGAGCAGACTGAGAGAGGACCTCATTGATGCTGAGAGATATCTAAAGGGTGGGGGGCAAGAGGATGGGGCCAGACTCTTCTCAGTGGTGCCCGGGGACAGGAGAAGAGGTAACAGGCACAGACTTGAACATAAGAAGTTCCATCTAAACAGGAGGAGGAACTTCATTCCTGTGAGGGTGGCAGAGCCCTGGCAGAGGCTGCCCAGGAAGGTGGTGGAGTCTCCTTCTCTGGAGACATTGAAACCCACCTGGACACGTTCCTGTGGGACCTGCTCTGGGTGACCCTACTCTGGCAGGAGATGGGACTAGATGATCTCCAGAGGTCCCTTCCAACCCCGTACCATGTGTGATGCTGTGATTTGGGCTCCTCCAGCAGTGTTAGACCTCCCCTGAGCTCTCACAGCACACGCAGAGGAGCCAGGAGAGCAGAAGATCCGGGCAGAGAAGAGAGCTGGGGTTAAAAGATAACTCCCTGCTGCCCTACGTCCTGCAGGGATCCTTGCTTTTCTCTAGACTCAGCACAGAAGGTCAATGGTTATCACGGTGCGAGACGCTTCCAGTCAGACTTGCTGAGTGGTAGGTCCTGCTCGGTGCTTCAGGAAGGATGTGGCTCAGAGGAGAGCATGGATCACCCGGAGAAAATAAGAAAATGTGATTTGGGAAGGTAATGGAGAGAAATAAGTTTATTTATGCTCAACAGGCACGACTATGGGAGCCTGAGGCTTGATGTGTGCGATGTTTCTCTAGAAAGGAAACAGAAAAACAGATGAACCCCTCAAAACTTTGGGGTTTGAGCGGTGCGTGGCGACCCACGCGCTGTCGAGGACTTTGTACGTCACCGGGGAAGGGAGGACCCTGTGGACGGGGTCACCCCACGGCGCTGGCTCTGTCGGGGCTCCTCTGTTTGCACAAAGCAGCTGCTTGGGAGATGGGCTGGTGTGTTTGTAAACTCGGTTATCACCCGTGACCGGAGCCCCAGCCCTTCTTGGAGGGCAATATTGTCATCGCTTATCACGGATTGCCATTTGAGTCACCCCGAGCGGTGGCTTTATCAGTCACCAGGTGCTCCTCACCTTCCCCCAGCGAGCAGGGCGAGCTCTACTCCTTCTTCTATTTGTGGCTATAAGGAAGGAATTTGTCATTTACTGCTTAAATATTCACCAGAAATATCAGGAAGGATGAGATAAGCCCTGGAAGCATTTATAGGTGCTCTTCAAAATGAATCTTTGGTTGTTTTTTTTTTTTTCTTTTGAGATGGGCGATGGTTTCATGGGAAAAGAAGGCGTGAGCACCTGGAGCGGGGCTGGCCCTTGCGTGGGGCTTTGGAAATTGTGCTTTTATTTTGGTACTGGCCGTAAAGCGGGAGGGTTGCGGTCACACGGCGGGAGCTCGGCCTCTCCTTATCGCCGCCGAGGGGGGGAACAAAAGGCGCTCTGTTCCCGGCGGCGCTGGGCCGGCTCAGCCTCCCTCCCGGACTTTGCTTCCCTCCCGACTCCCAGAAGGGGCTGGATTCGACTCGGGCAAAGAGGAGATGTGTCCACAGGTAGGTTTCCAGCGCCGACACCAAAGGAGGAAGGATTGGGTTTGTAGAGGGAGGCAGATCTTCGGCCCCGGGCCTGCTCTCAGCCCCGGAGATGTTGGGAAGAGGCAGGTTGGGTACCCCCGGACTTGCTGTTTTCTGATCGAGTGCGTTTAGAATCATGAAACGGGTTTGGAAGGGACCTTAAAGCCCACCCAGTGCCCTCCCACCACACCAGGTTGCTCCAAGCCCCCTCCAACCTGCCCTTGAACCCCTCCACACTTAGGAATGGCCTTTCCTCCCGGTAGTCCATGGGGTGTGTGTACGTGACGGCATCTTCATGACCCTCCCAGCCTGGGTCTTCCTGGGGGAACTGGACCGGGAGGGACGGTGGCTGCAGGCTTTCGGGGTGCTGAGGACAGTCTGCAAGATCTGGTGTCTTGTGAGTTGGTTATTGATTTTGGGGGTGGTTTTTTTGGGGTGAGTGTTTTTGATTTGCCCCGACAGGTGCCGGGCAGTTCTCTTGCCCAGCTTTGGTGGGTATTATTGAGCGTAGCAGCCCCTAAACCCAGCTCTGGGGGCTGTGTTATGAAAGTTGCCTTCCCCCCAGGCTGAGCACCGGTTCCCTGGCTTCTCTGAAAAACAGATATTGCCCAAATACTTGGGAAGAGGCAAATATTGTGGCCGAGAAGCCGGGCCCTTGTTGCTGGTGATGGCCATGGGGGTGTTATAAGCTTTTAGCTGCTGGGGCCTGGAGGTTGAGCTTCCTTGAGGGTGCTTGCATTGATACAGGTTCAGGTGGAACTATAAACTCAACTTAACCTCTCTTTAAATTGATTTAAAGCTAATTTAAGCGCAGGTGGCCTGCTGATGGCACAGTGCTGTTGGCCGTGCCGGGCTCAGCATCGCCGGCCAGGCTGTCCCCGCGATTTGGGGTGTAGGTGGGATGTTCTCCATCTCTTCTCCTTTCCAATGGAGCCTTGTCCCCGCAGTGTGGTGTCTCCAGGCATTCCCAGTCCAGGCTGGGGAGCTGGTGGCCAGTGTGTCCTTGGAGGGGTGGTTTTTTTACCCGGTCCGTCTCCCCCTGTGTGCAACCGGAGCTGGAGTTATCACAAATAGGCTCCCACTTGCTGGGAAAACAGAGTTGTTTTTCCTTTTCCTCTCCCCCCGCTTCCCCTCCCGAGCTTCCGAGTGTTTGCAGCCAAGGACAGCAGAGCTTTGGGATGGCAGGAGGGCTCCGGGAATGAGCCCTGCAGAAAATGCTGGGAAGGAACCTCCCTGAGAGCCAGACTTTGCTCTCCTCTCCAAGACAACGCCTCGCCAAAGCTTCTGTCCATCAGGGATGAAAGCCTAGACTTTACAGGTGACTCCCAATAGTCTTGTTTCCTCTCCTTGTATTCAAACAGTTGTTTTTTTTTTTTTTTCCTTTTAAATCGATGTGTTTTTTACAGCGCTTTACAACGTTAAATGGAACTGTCTTTCCTGGAGCAATCGATGAGCTGCTGCGTGTGTTTTTTACAGTGCTTTACAACTTTAAATGGAATGGTCTTTCCTGGAGCAATCGATGAGCTGCTGCTGGGCTCTCCTGAAGGTGGTTCATCGTCTTGGCCCTTTTATCAGGGCGCGTTGCGTCACCCCGATGCTGATTTCATCCACCTATTTCCTTTTAGAAGCAGGAGGGCTTTCAAACCCCCGGCGTTTTGCTGAACCCCTCCAAATGCTCAGGGATGTCCCTGGGTGGCCGATGTCCTGCTCAGCCAGACCTGGCACCCGGGGGAAATCCCTGCTGGAGGGGCTGGGGGCTTCAGTCGAACCATCATCGGGGCTCTGTGTGTCCCAGTGTCCCAGTTTTAAGGTCTGAGGTCTACCTGAAGGGTATATTTTATTCGAGAAAAACTGAAAATACACTGATACTGGTGACACCACCCTGTTTTGAACACGGTGGGGACATTCCTGGTGGGTCCCCCCGGGTGCTTGCAGCATCGCCTGGCTCTCCCAAGCCCACAGACATTTTTAAGTGTACTGTGATTAGTATTTTTTTTTAATCTGGAAAAAAATGCCTACTTTCTGCCTGCTCACAGAAAGGCAAAGCTGGCAAGACGAGCGATGTGTCAGGAGATTTTAAAGGGTCAGTGCCCAAAGCAGCTGCTCGTGAGGCCAGAAAAACCAGCTTTCTGTGCCCCACGGCTGCACCTTTGCCCAGGGCACAGGGGTTTGGGTTTGCTTTGCTTCAGCAGACATTTGGTAATACCTTACCTACGTCCCCTTGTTTTGTCCATCTCCTCCTCGGGTCTGTTCTTGAGGTTTACTTACTTAATCTGTGATGAAATGTAAAGCAAAGTTCTCCACGCTCGTGCTCACAAGGACTTTGTTTACAGTTTCAGCTGCCTTTTAACTCATTGACCAACTAGGTTTAATTTTAATAGGGCTCTTGCTTTTGAAACCCTATCTAGCCTGGTATTACAGGAGGAAAACAAAAAATAATCTTATTTGCTAAATGCGTAGAAAGTTTGCAAATTGTGTTACAGATCATCTTTTTAAAAAAAATAATAAATCACTGCACATCCTCAGCGTGGCTGAAGGAGGGTGGTTAAGGTGCTGCTCTCGAGGGTTGCTCCCTCTTGCAGCCTCTCTGTTACGGGTATTTCCCATCAACAAGGTGTTTTATGACAATTTGATAAATAAATCCTGCTGAAGAAGGGCACTGAGATGTTCTGCCCTGAGCTGCTCAGCTCCTGGTTATGCTTCGTGTTGAGAGGCTCAGCAATGGTGACCACAACGGGATGGATTTTACATTGATTTACTTGTGGGTTGGAATCTTTTAGAGTTTTTTTTTTTATTGTTTCTTTGCAGTAGTTATCTTTACTTTGTGCTCATTGTAATAATTCAATGTATACTTCAATTTAAGCTTTGCCAGTGGGAAGGGTTGGGGTTTTTTTGTATTTATCCCACCCCGGAGAGCCAGGCCAGGCCAGCACCAAGTGCCATCGCTGCTGGGAGCACTGGGGACGTGCGGTGTGGGCTGAAGATGGGGGTTTTCTCCCCGAGAGCAACACATTGGGGAGACTGGGGACACCAGGCTCGGCTCAGGGCCATGGCAATGTCCTCTCATGTCCATGATGGAGCTGGCAGAACAAGCCCCCGCTGCCAAATCTCCTCCTCCTGCTCCAGCATTAAGAACCTGAGCGGTGTTTCTAGGAAGTGCAACATAAATCCAGTAAAGCACTTAAGCAAGTCCCCAGCTTTAGGTATCTAAGTAGTCCTGCTGGATTTATGCTTTTTAAAGTGGGTGGGGGTTTTAGGAGGCTTTTGTTTTGATCTCGGAGGGTAGTGAAAGCCACCTTCTCCTGTGCTGGGGAAGATGGCGGCTGCGGCAGCCTCTCCTCTGTTTGAACCTAGTTCACTTGAACAGCCCCGTCTTCACCCAAAGGGTTGTCAAACGTTGGAAGAACCTTCCCAGGGCAACAGTGGAGTCACCATCCCTGGGGGTATTTAAAAGCCAGGCAGATGTGGTGCTGAGGGACATGGGTCAGTGGTGGGTTTTGTCAGTGTTGGGCTGATGGTTGGACTCGATGATCTGAAAGACAATTCTATGATTCTATGAATTCTCCTGGTGGTGACTTTAGACTCTGGTTCTGTGAAGGTTTGTGTCATGATTAACTTCAGGGTGGTGTCCTAGAGAGATGCTGGTGTCCATAAGTCCGTGAAAGCTGAACCAAGCTTACAAGAGGGGCTCCTATCTGTCTGTCTCCATCCATCACCAGCCGTGATGGTGGAGTGGGCACTCGACTCGGGGAGCAAAACAAGGGGCTTCACTTGGTCGCTTTGCTCCCCAGTGCCCAGGTGGAACAGGAGCTGCTGCTGAGCAGTTCTCCATCCACCCCTTCAAGTTCTTGCTTTTTTGGCCTCGTGTGTGTTGAGGCAGCTTGGGAATTTTTGGGGTGATACAAAATGAAGCGTTGGTTGGGTCTCAAGCTGCTTTGGACCCGTGAAAGCTGCAGAAGTTCTTTGAGGTATGGAGTATCGACCTGAAAGAGGAGGATCAGGCTGGCAAGAGCAGCCTTTGGGAAGTCTAGGTGACACGATGTCAGTGGCTTTCTGCCTGCTCACAGAAAGGCAAAGCTGGCAAGACGAGCGATGTGTCAGGAGATTTTAAAGGGTCAGTGCCCAAAGCAGCTGCTCGTGAGGCCAGAAAAACCAGCTTTCTGTGCCCCACGGCTGCACCTTTGCCCAGGGCACAGGGGTTTGGGTTTGCTTTGCTTCAGCAGACATTTGGTAATACCTTACCTACGTCCCCTTGTTTTGTCCATCTCCTCCTCGGGTCTGTTCTTGAGGTTTACTTACTTAATCTGTGATGAAATGTAAAGCAAAGTTCTCCACGCTCGTGCTCACAAGGACTTTGTTTACAGTTTCAGCTGCCTTTTAACTCATTGACCAACTAGGTTTAATTTTAATAGGGCTCTTGCTTTTGAAACCCTATCTAGCCTGGTATTACAGGAGGAAAACAAAAAATAATCTTATTTGCTAAATGCGTAGAAAGTTTGCAAATTGTGTTACAGATCATCTTTTTAAAAAAAATAATAAATCACTGCACATCCTCAGCGTGGCTGAAGGAGGGTGGTTAAGGTGCTGCTCTCGAGGGTTGCTCCCTCTTGCAGCCTCTCTGTTACGGGTATTTCCCATCAACAAGGTGTTTTATGACAATTTGATAAATAAATCCTGCTGAAGAAGGGCACTGAGATGTTCTGCCCTGAGCTGCTCAGCTCCTGGTTATGCTTCGTGTTGAGAGGCTCAGCAATGGTGACCACAACGGGATGGATTTTACATTGATTTACTTGTGGGTTGGAATCTTTTAGAGGGTTTTTTTATTATTTCTTTGCAGTAGTTGTCTTTACTTTGTGCTCATTATAATACTTCAATGTATACTTCAATTTAAGCTTTGCCAGTGGGAAGGGTTAGGGGTTTTTTGGTATTTATCCCACCCTGGAGAGCCAGGCCAGGCCAGCACCAAGCGCCATCGCTGCTGGGAGCACTGGGGACGTGCAGTGTGGGCTGAAGATGGGGGTTTTCTCCCCCAGAGCAACACATGGGGGAGACTGGGGACACCGGGCTCGGCTCAGGGCCACGGCAATGTCCTCTCATGTCCATGATGGAGCTGGCAGAACAAGCCCCCGCTGCCAAATCTCCTCCTCCTGCTCCAGCATTAAGAACCTGAGCGGTGTTTCTAGGAAGTGCAACATAAATCCAGTAAAGCACTTAAGCAAGTCCCCAGCTTTAGGTATCTAAGTAGTCCTGCTGGATTTATGCTTTTTAAAGTGGGTGGGGGTTTTAGGAGGCTTTTGTTTTGATCTCGGAGGGTAGTGAAAGCCACCTTCTCCTGTGCTGGGGAAGATGGCGGCTGCGGCAGCCTCTCCTCTGTTTGAACCTAGTTCACTTGAACAGCCCCGTCTTCACCCAAAGGGTTGTCAAACGTTGGAAGAACCTTCCCAGGGCAACAGTGGAGTCACCATCCCTGGGGGTATTTAAAAGCCAGGCAGATGTGGTGCTGAGGGACATGGGTCAGTGGTGGGTTTTGTCAGTGTTGGGCTGATGGTTGGACTCGATGATCTGAAAGACAATTCTATGATTCTATGAATTCTCCTGGTGGTGACTTTAGACTCTGGTTCTGTGAAGGTTTGTGTCATGATTAACTTCAGGGTGGTGTCCTAGAGAGATGCTGGTGTCCATAAGTCCGTGAAAGCTGAACCAAGCTTACAAGAGGGGCTCCTATCTGTCTGTCTCCATCCATCACCAGCCGTGATGGTGGAGTGGGCACTCGACTCGGGGAGCAAAACAAGGGGCTTCACTTGGTCGCTTTGCTCCCCAGTGCCCAGGTGGAACAGGAACTGCTGCTGAGCAGTTCTCCATCCACCCCTTCAAGTTCTTGCTTTTTTGGCCTCGTGTGTGTTGAGGCAGCTTGGGAATTTTTGGGGTGATACAAAATGAAGCGTTGGTTGGGTCTCAAGCTGCTTTGGACCCGTGAAAGCTGCAGAAGTTCTTTGAGGTATGGAGTATCGACCTGAAAGAGGAGGATCAGGCTGGCAAGAGCAGCCTTTGGGAAGTCTAGGTGACACGATGTCAGTGGGACTTCTGTCTCTCTCCATCTGGTGCTCTCCTGCCGTACCAATACAGCACGTGTCCTAAAAGCTGCTCTTCTGTGGGAGCCAACGTCTGCAGCAACGAGCAGGACTCTTCCTGCCTTGTCCATACCCTGCCCCGAATGACCAGCTCTGGTGTAATTGTCCATTCTGCTGTCCCAAGGGCAGTGTGTCTGTGTTTTCTTTCCAGCTGCTTTAATCTTGTTTTTCTCCAAAATCTTTGGAGAAGGCACTGAGAGCTGCTCTGTGTGCTCCCTGGCAGAGGAAGTAATACAGAGCTTTGAGAAATCTCGTTTGTCTCCAAAATCCTTGGAGAAGGCACTGAGCTGCTCTGTGTGCTCCCTGGCAGAGGAAGAGAGGTTTCTTCACCCTTGGTGCCTGCGTTCCAAATGCTGCTCCTTTGCCCTGCTGGAGCAAGTTTGATCCCCTTGGGTGAACTTCAGATGGAGCAAACGGCTTTTCATGAGCATCTTTTTCTCTGGAGGCCAGGCAGGAGGGCTCCCATCCCTCCATCTGACATCTCCGGTGACAGGGGATCAGCTGGAGCTCAGCGCCAGCACCGACAGATCCCACTGCGATGGAGATCCCGGAGCCAAACGTGACTTGATTTGTTCTTGAGGCAGGGAAATCCCATAAATGCTGGGAAATCCCATAAATGCAGGAAAATCCCATAAATGCTGGGAAATGAGCTGGCACGTTGATGGGTAAAGAGGATTTTTGCTTTAGGAGGGTGTTTCTTGTAGCGCTCCCACCGCTCTCCTCCAAACACGGGGACGGTTCTAGGACCATCCCTACCCTCGTGTACGAGCAGGACCGAAGATAACTGCCTGAGGGGGAGAACTGGGAGGAAAACCCAGTCTTAAAAACCAAATCGTGCCTCTTTCCCAGCCCCTGCTGTGGGTAACGGAGGTGGGGAAGGAACGTGAAATATTCAAGATGCTTTTTCCAGCAGAGATGGGGTGGTTGGGGTGTCCTGCTGATGCTGTCCTTGCAAATTAGATGCTGTAGATGCAGTACTAAGGGACATGGTGTAGGGGAGGACTTTGTAGAGTAGGGTAGATGGTTGGACTCGATGATCCCAAGGGTCTCTTCCAACCTCAATGATTCTATGATTCTATGATTCTATGATTAGGGAGGCAGCTTGTTTTCTGTTGAGGGATGGAAGGCGCTCTCCTATTACTAAGGGCAAGGGAAAAAGTGCTCTAAGGGCTAACGGGTAGTTTGGAATGCTGCTTGGTTGGGTTTTTTTTCAGAGAATTGAGATGAATAACGTGCCCTCTTAAAATGGAGCGGGTGAAAACGCCGCTGGTCGGAACCGCTGAGTAAGCAGCGGGTAATCCCTCCTGGACCTGACAAATCCATACTCGCAACAGACCCTCCCTCCGCCTTTTATTTAGTATATATTTCTGTGAGCTGTTTTCCAAACACTGCTGTTGTGAAGCCCGCGGGGCCCCGGGGGCAGCGCTCGGTCCTGGGACCTGGAGACAGAGCAGCACCTGGAGGGTGGAGTAAAGCTCAGGCTGGTTTCGGGAGCTTGGATTTCCCTCCTTAGAAATTAGTAATTAGTGTTTTGTCCTTCTGTGCTATAATCTCTTATTTTTTTTTTTCCCCCCTCTCTTGTATTTGTTGTTATTTTTCCCCCCCCCCAGGCAAATGAGGTGACTGACAGTGCTTACATGGGCTCCGAGAGCACCTACAGCGAGTGCGAGACCTTCACGGACGAAGACACCAGCACCCTCGTGCACCACGAGATGCACGACGAGGTAGAAACGGACAGTGCCATCGACTCCACCGTGCACTCGGAATTCACCGACCCCATCGAGGAGCCGGAGCACGGGTGAGTGGGAACTCCCAAGGAGCAAAACCTCTCCGGGGTGTTTTTTTTGCAGGAAACTCCAACAAACCGGGAGCAGGCGAGGACCCGGGGAAGATGCAGCCCCAGGATTTAAAATAAAGTGGGCTGAGTCTGTCTTGCTGGAACTGGTTGGTTTCTTCTTTGCCTTTGTAACTTCATGCAAGACCAAAATAGCTCTTCTTCAAGAATAATCATAATAATTAGGCTGCACCATGTGTAGGCTGTTTTGGAGCTCGGCCTGGCAATCTCTTTGAGTTAATCATTGCTTGCCTTGGGAGAACTTCTGTACCCTCATTAACATCTTTAGCCTCTAAAGTAAGTTCTCAGATGATCCAAACACCTGAAATACTTGCAGTTTTTAATCTATCACTTAAGCCAGAAACGCAACGTATAATTTTCAAGTCAGGAGGGGAACTCGTCGTATTCTTGTTTTTCCTAAACACGCGCGCGCCCTTTGATGTGCAACCACCTCCTGTAATAACTAGTTTTCAACTGGTGCCTGAAGCACAGAAGAGTGAGCTGAGATCATCTTCCCCAGCTCTGAACCGCTGCTGGCGAAACCGCTCCTGGGTCCGCCTCGTTTCCTAGAGTTTGCAGGAAAAATGGGTTTTTTTGGAGGGTGGAACTGGGATGCTGGAGGGAATAACTCCTTTAATAGTGACCCAAGGTCTGGGCTGGGACATCTGGAGCCATCATTGCTTAAGGTCTGGTCAAAAACAGAATTTTGGGGGGCAAAAATAAATCACCCAAGGTTGGTGCTCTGGTGAGAACTTGGAGTTCCTATTGCTTTCAGACAGCACCAGGTTTCCAAGAGGGTCAATGGCATCCTGGCTCGTATCAAGAATAGCGTGGCCAGCAGGAGTAGGGCAGTGATGGTGCCTCTGTACTGGGCACTGGTGAGGCCTCACCTCGAGTGCTGTGTTCAGTTCTGGGCCCCTCACTACAGGAAGGACATTGAGCTGCTGGAGCGTGTCCAGAGGAGAGCCACCAAGCTGGTGAGGGGTCTGGAGAACAAGTCCTATGAGGAGAGGCTGAGGGAACTGGGCATGTTGAGTTTGGAGAAGAGGAGGCTGAGGGGAGACCTCATTGCCCTCTACAGCTCCCTGAAAGGAGGGTGTAGAGAGGCAGGTGTTGGCCTCTTCTCCCAAAGGACGGACGACAAGACCAGAGGAAATGGTCTGAAGTTGGGGCAGGGGAGATTTAGATTAGATATTAGAAAGAATTACTTTCCTGAGAGAGTGGTCAGGCCCTGGAACAGCCTGCCCAGGGAGGTGGTGGAGTCACCATCCCTGGAGGGATTTAAGAAACGTGTAGACATGGCTCTTCAGGGCATGCTCTAGTGCCCAAGGTTATTGGTTTATGGTGAGGTGTTGAGTGTGGGGTTTAGTTGGTGGGTGCGGTGTTTTTGGTGGGCGTTTGGTGTGGTGTGGGGTTTTTTTGTTGTTGTTTTTTTTTTTGAACCACTAAAATTCTGTGATTCCTTCCCAGCCCCAAATGACATCTGGAGACATTGGTGAGCGGTCAGTTCTGCTGGGTGCTTGGTACCGGGGCTGAAAGGGTGTTGGGGATTAGGGAAGAAATGGGATTAGCAGGCTCGGCTCTCCTGGCCCCAGCACCTTCAGCTCAGTGACAGTTAAATCGGGATATAACCAGTCGCTGAGCTCCCTGTGGAGGGTCCTGGAGGGGCCATGGCAGCCTGTGTGCGCTCCCGGCCCCTGGGGAACGTGCCGTGCCTGGGATTCACCTGCCTGTAGGTACAAAATGCTTTGCTTGGGAATTGTTTTTTTTTTCAAGATTCGGTTGTTCTTGAGGCTTCCCTGCTGGTCCCAGTGTGGGGCTGGGAAGGGTGGGTGTCCTTTGGGTGCTCTGTCCGAGTGCAGCGGTGTGTTAAATGCCTGCAAATTCCAGGTAGCCAAAAAAAAAAATCAAGGAAAAAGTTCATTTGGCCTAAAGACTTGGAAGACTTGAGATGGAAGCATCAGGAAATATATTCCCAAGTTGTTGAGGGCTGGTTTTGGTTCTGTCAGACCCCAGGTAGGAAAGCTGGGGAGGGACTCTGGATGAGGGAGGGGAGCCCTAGGAGGAGGGGGAAGGGTTGGACCCTGCAAGAGGGGAGATGGAGCTGAGCTGTGGGGAAGAACTTGTTTGGTGTGAGGGTGGTGAGAGCCTGGCCCAGGTTGGCCCGAGAAGCTGTGGCTGCCCCATCCCTGGAGGGGTTGAAGGGCAGGTTGGAGGGGGCTTGGAGCAACGTGGTGTGGTGGGAGGTGTCCCTGCCCAGGGCAGGGGGTGGCACTGGGTGGGCTCTAAGGCCCCTTCCAACTCTTCCATGATTTTTTGACAACATTTTTACGCCTCTAGTGCCCAGAGCTCTCCCAGGGGACAGTCAGTGAGCACAATGTGGTCAGTGCAGCTGGTGGACTGAACCAAAGCTTCAACGCTGCTTTTCAGTAGCTGCTAAAGCTCAACATACCTTAGATGGTTGGAGATTAAGAAGTTATTTAGGCTGCGTGTCGTAAAGATCAGTTGGACTCTGGATCTTGAAACTGTTAGAGCCCCCAGCAAGCATATATAAAATTTTGGTATTATTTATTGCCCAGAGCATCCCTGGCTGAGGGTTTCCAGGTGCTCCATCAGCTCGGCTTCTGTACGGTGCCTGGCGAACCACAGCCCTGAATTTAGAGAATCGGGGCTGGGTTTTGCTTGCAAATCTCAAAATTCCGCCCCCCTGCCTTCTATTCCTGGAGAGATTTCCCAAGCTTTCGGCCACGGTCTGCTGGGTCTGACTCAGCACCGGGGAGGATGGATCCGACAGATCCTGCTGCGGGGAGAACGGGGCTTCTGGAGGGCACAAGGGAGATGTGCAGATGCCCACAGGCTGGGCTGGACACAGGGAGATGTGCTGCTGTGTCGGCTGGAGGCTTGACATGTTTTTTATTAACAGGATAAGGGCAAATCCTTCAGATGGTGCAGGTTTTTGTCATAAAAGGCTTATCTGTAATCTTTTTTTCTTGCTGATTTAGTACAGCAATGGAGCCATACCCTTATTTTCCTTCTCCCAGCAAGTGGATGAAGGTAATATAATGCAATCTTTTTCTTTTTAGCGCTGGATTTTGGAGAGGAGAGTGGTGCTAGTCCCCCTAAAACACATACCTGTGGCTTGTGGCCACGTGGGCTGCTTTCACAGCCTGCTTCCTACAAATCCCCCCCCTGCTTTTTTCCCCAGCCTGGTTCTTATAATCTCCCCCCTGCTTTCCCCCCCCTCCAGGCTTAATTTTAAAACCTCTGCAGTCCTGGGCAGGAAAGTCCTCAGAGTGGGCACCTCGTGCCGTGGTGCTTCGTACAACACTGTGAAAAGATGCTTCCATAACCTGTGACTTCTGTGTTGAGCTGTGTCCCCTCCGAAGCAAGGGACATTTTCAGGGTTTAGGGTGATGCTTAACACACCACAGCCTTCTGGATTGGGTGTTAAATAGCCACGAAACAGCATTCCCCCTCCCCAGGATTGCTGTACAGTGTTTTCCTGGCAGGAGCAGGGAAAGGGCTCCTTCTTCTCCCTGGGATTTGTGTCGCGGGGGGGTTACAGCATTAAACCCCCTCTGCTGGGCTCTTGATAGGATTATACAGCAATAAGGGAGCGTGAGCCCGGCGTGTAGGCTGGCGATGTGATTCAAAACATATTTAGGGCGTGTTTGGGACACGCCAAGCTTTTTTCTGCCATGTTTTTGGCTGCACCGGTGCCGTGCGAGGGCTTGTCACCCGGTGGCGGACCTGTCCTGCAAGTCCCACCCCCAAATCCTACATTGAAATTTAGGGCGTGTTTGGGACACGCCAAGCTTTTTTCTGCCATGTTTTTGGCTGCACCGGTGCCGTGCGAGGGCTTGTCACCAACCCTGGGACCTGTCCTGCAAGTCCCACCCCCAAATCCTACATTGAAGCTGCCAGGGGGAAAAAAACCCAACAAACATATTGGTTTATTGTGGACAAAAAAAATTGCTGCACAGTTCCTGGTGGTGCCTTTTTGGTGTCCAAGGCACAGGGTGGATTGTGCTGTAAGGCCCCCTACCATAAAAAAGACATTGAGGTGCTGGAGCGGGTCCAGAGAAGAGCAACAAAGATGGTGAGGGGTCTGGAGAATAAGTCTCATGAGGAGAGGCTGAGGGAGCTGGGGGTGTTCAGCCTGGAGAAGAGGAGGCTGAGGGGAGACCTTATTGCTCTCTCCAACTCCCTGGAATGGGCTGCCCAGGGAGGTGGTCGAGGCACCATCCTTGGAGGTGTTCAAAAGCCGGGTTGATGTAGTGCTGGGAGGTCTGGTTTAGTGATGATGCTCCTTGTTTGTTGTGTGGGTGTCTATTTTTGTCAGTGAGGTTGACGGTTGGACAAGATGATCTTTAAGGTCCCTTCCAACCTAGAAGATTCTGTGAAAAGTTAGCCAAAATGAGGGATATGGCTTGGAGAAGGGGTGTATCGTGTGAAGGCCACCCCGGTGGCCACCCTCTAACGTCTCCCTCTGGGCTCCCACAGGTCTCATCCCCACGACCTGCCCCTGGGCTCGGACCTGGGCCAGATATGGCTTGGAGAAGGGGTGTATCGTGTGAAGGCCACCCCGGTGGCCACCCTCTAACGTCTCCCTCTGGGCTCCCACAGGTCTCATCCCCACGACCTGCCCCTGGGCTCGGACCTGGGCCACTCCATCGTGACGGTCATAAGCGGAGAGGAGCACTTTGAGGATTACGGGGAAGGGAACGAAGCGGATTTGTTCGCGGACGGCTTGTGTAATGGGGAAAGCAGCTTTAGCAGCTCCTCCTTCCTCTCTCCCAGGTAAGGCTCGGCGCCGTGCCGCCTGCTTTTAACTGGTGTCACTCGCTCGGTGTCTTCCCTTTGCCTGGGGCAATTTTTTCCTTTGGGTTTGCACCAGCAGCCACCCTGCAAGAAGCCATTCCTGGCAAAATTTGGGTACAGCGGGATAATTCGGCTCGGGAAGTGGAAGAGGAGATTCCTTTTCACTGAATTTCACTGAATTTTAGAGTTGGAAGGGACCATAGAGATCATCTAGTCCAACTCCCCTGCTGAAGCAGGATTGCCTAGAGCTAGAGCATGTTACTCAGGAGCATCCAGGTGGGTCTTGAAAATCTCCAAGGAAGGGGACTCCACACCCTCCCTGGGCAGCCTGTTCCAGGGCTCTGTCACCCTCACCGTGAAGAAGTTTCTCCTCATATTTGAGTGGAACCTCTTCTGTTCCAACTTGTGCCTGTTGCCCCTCGTCCTCTCACTGGGAACCACTGAAAAGAGTCTGGCTCCCTCCTCCTTCAACCCTCCCTTGAGATACTTGTAGGCATTGATAAGGTCTCCCCTCAGCCTTCTCTTCTCCAGACTAAAGAGTCCCAGCTCTCTCAGTCTCTCCTCATAAGGGAGATGCTCCAATCCTTGAATCATCTTTGTTTTCCTGAACCCTTCCATCCAGAGGCACTAATGGAAGAGCAGTTTCCCATGCAGCCAGGGCAGCATCATGTTCCCACTCCTGTGAGGGATGTGGCTCCTCACAGAACCTTCTGGCAGAGAAAACCACGGTGCAGCTTTACCCCCGGTCCTGTGGGATGACATTTTTCTTTCCTGTGCTTGTATTTTCGGCTTTGATATGATGCTGGGTTGGATTCGGCCGAGCTGTGGCAGCCTTCCCTCTCTAAGGGATAAGCCTAAGGGATACATGGAGCAGGAAGCAGGTTGTAGCATTTCCTACAGTCCTCGCATTAGGGTCTGAAACCAGGCAAATAGTGATTTTTCCAGCCCCTGTAGGGTGAGCTGAGGAGCTGCTGTGACAGTAGGAAACCCATCAATGCTTACTAAGGAAAAAATAAATGTCAAAGCTGGAATGATCATCCCCTGAAGTCCCTGTGATGAGAGAGAACAGTGGGGACATGTTCTTCCACCCAGACTGGTCCCTGCCAGCCACACGATGGTGTTGAAGACAAGAACATACTTTTTTTTCCTTGGGGATGATACACGTTTGTGACTTTCTGCAGCAGTACAAACTTGTCATAACTTTTTCTTTTACCCTCTGCCTCTTTTCCACTGGCTTCCCAAAGCCCTTCGTTAGAGTTTGGCCAATTCTGGCTGCAGAGAGAAGGGGACAGGGAAGAACTGTCACATCCCCCAGGCCAGCGCTTTGCTGCAGGTCAGGCCTGACTTTCTTTCTTCCTACTTTCTTTTTCCCTCTTGTAGCAGCAATTTGGAAGGCATTAACTAAACCTGCAGTAAGAATTAGTTGCTGTAAAGCGCGACGAACTCGTTACTTCAGGAAACCAATACTTGATGCTCTGGGATGCCCTGTGGTGGAAGGGACCTGTCACTTGTCCACCCTTGTCCTGTGATTGCCCTGTGCAGAAATGCCAAGTGGGGCTGTCTGTGCCCCTGCTGCAGCGTAGGAAGCACAGAATTGCCTAGGTTGGAAGGGACCTTTAAGATCATCTAGTCCAACCATCAACCCAACTCTGAAAAAAAACAGAACCACACCAAACCAACATTAAAGCATATTCCCAAGCACCATGTCAACTCATATTTTGACTATCTCCAGGGATGGGGCCTCAACCACTTCCCTGGGCAGCCCATTCCAATGTTTGATAACCCTTTCAGTGAAGAAATTTTTCGTAATATCCAACCTGAACCTCCCCTGCCACAACTTGAGGCCATTTCCTCTTGTCCTATCACCTGTGACTTGGGAGAAGAGATCTACCCCTGCCTCTCTACACCCTCCTTTCAGGGAGTTTTAGAGCGGATAAAAACCAGCCTCGGTGTTCATTTTGAGCTTCTCTTTGAGTGTGGGCCTCCAACCCAGTCCAGAAGGCTCCCGGCAAGAAAATACTCAGCTCAAGGAGCTTTGCAATCAGTTCAACTTCTTCTTTAATACCAGCCCGGAGCTCCCGGGTTACCCACGCTCTCGGTGTTCAAATCTTGCTGTGTGGGGGCACCGTCTCCCCTCTGCTGCTTTTTGGATCTTATCCCAGGAGATCATGCTCTGCAGCATCTTCCCCCTGCCGGGAGGGGCTCGCTGGGCACGTGGCCACGTGGCTGGTGGTGGTTTCTACTGGAGACTTACCTCTGGGGCTTGCAGATAAACCCTGCGAAACCTCCGGCGTTAAGAAGGCGGTTGTGTTTGGAACAGAGGATTTCCTCATGCCTTTCAGGTCTACCTGGCCTTATCGTTGCGTGCTGGAAGATCCCGATCGTTCTCTGAGGGTGTGCTGGTTTTCTGAACAGAGTCCCACCTCCCCACTGCCTTTAAACGTAGCAAAACCATAAAGAATCATAGAATCATTAAGGTTGGAAGAGACCCTTGGGATCATCGAGTCCAACCATCTCCCCTACTCTACAAAGTCCTCCCCTACACCATGTCCCTCAGCACTGCATCTAAACGGCCCTTAAACACATCCAGGGATGGTGACTCCACCCCCTCCCTGGGCAGCCTGTTCCAATGCCCGACCACTCTTTCGGTGAAAAATTCCTTCCTAATGTTCAATCTAAACCTCCCCTGTTGGAGCTTGAAGCCATTCCCTCTCGTTCTATTGTTAATTAGAGCTACAGGATATCTCTGGTTCAGGCTGAGCTCTTCTGTTTGGCTGTGGTTTGAATGCAAGGGACGCTGCCGCTTGTAAATGGTCACATCTCCACACACCTTCTCCATGTTGCAAGAGTCTCTTAAGTGGGAAGAACGTCGACAGATTTTCCTGCCGCAGCTCCAGATCTTCACCAGGGAATTAATACAAGAGCCTGCAGGGAACGCTATGGGGTATTGCATTTTCCTGCTTAGTATTCGTGTGTGTGTTTGCAATCCCTCCTCTTGGGTTGCCCCCTCTTCCCTGGCACGGCCATCTAGAAAGAGAAGTCTCTCTACAACGCTTGGTGGGAAATGAGTGGCAACTGAAGGGAGAGTGGCTGGTGGTGGTTTCTACTGGAGACTTACCTCTGGGGCTTGCAGATAAACCCTGCGAAACCTCCGGCGTTAAGAAGGCGGTTGTGTTTGGAACAGAGGATTTCCTCATGCCTTTCAGGTCTACCTGGCCTTATCGTTGCGTGCTGGAAGATCCCGATCGTTCTCTGAGGCTGTGCTGGTTTTCTGAACACAGTCCCACCTCCCCAGTGCCTTTAAACGTAGCAAAACCATAAAGAATCATAGAATCATTAAGGTTGGAAGAGACCCTTGGGATCATCGAGTCCAACCATCTCCCCTACTCTACAAAGTCCTCCCCTACACCATGTCCCTCAGCACTGCATCTAAACGGCCCTTAAACACATCCAGGGATGGTGACTCCACCCCCTCCCTGGGCAGCCTGTTCCAATGCCCGACCACTCTTTCGGTGAAAAATTCCTTCCTAATGTTCAATCTAAACCTCCCCTGTTGGAGCTTGAAGCCATTCCCTCTCGTTCTATTGTTAATTAGAGCTACAGGATATCTCTGGTTCAGGCTGAGCTCTTTTGTGTGGCTGTGGTTTGAATGCAAGGGACGCTGTCGCTTGTAAATGGTCACATCTCCACACACCTTCTCCATGTTGCAAGAGTCTCTTAAGTGGGAAGAACGTCGACAGATTTTCCTGCCGCAGCTCCAGATCTTCACCAGGGAATTAATACAAGAGCCTGCAGGGAACGCTATGGGGTATTGCATTTTCCTGCTTAGTATTCGTGTGTGTGTTTGCAATCCCTCCTCTTGGGTTGCCCCCTCTTCCCTGGCACGGCCATCCAGTAAGAGAAGTCTCTCTGCATCGCCTGGTGGGAAATGAGTGGCAACTGAAGGGAGAAGCTCCTTGCCCGCACCCATATCGGCTGCCAGCGTGCATCCATACACACACCCTGTGGACTCACAGAATTGTAGGATTGTAGGGGTTGAAAGGGGCCTCTGGAGATCATCCAGTCCAACCCCCTGCCAGAGCAGGGTCACCCACAGCAGGTCCCACAGGAACGTGTCCAGGTGGGGTTTGAATGTCTCCAGAGAAGGAGACTCCACCACCTCTCTGGGCAGCCTCTGCCAGGGCTCTGCCACCCTCACAGCAAAGAAGTTTTTTCTCATGTTCAGATGGAATTTCCCATGTCCCAGTTTGTGCCCGTTGCCCCTTGTCCTGTCACTGAGCACCACTGAGAGGAGTCTGGCCCCATCCTCTTGTAACCAACCCTTTAGATACTACAGAATCACCAAATCACCATGGTTGGAAGGGACCTCTGAGATCACCTTTGCTCAGCATCAATGAGATCCTCTCTCAGTCTGCTCTTCTCCAGCTGAACAGCCCCAGGGCTCTCAGCCTTTCCTCAGCACAGAGATGCTCCAGGCCCCTCATCATCTTCATAGCCTCTGCTGGACTCTTCACACAAAAAAGACCCTCACAGCAAAGAAGTTCCTCCTCATGTTGAGATGGAACTCCCTATGTTCAAGTTTGTGCCCATTTCCTCTTGTCCTGTCACTGGGCACCACTGAAAAAAGACTGGCCCCATCCTCCTGACACCCACCTTCGAAGTATTTATAGGCATTGATCACATCCCCCCTCAGTCTGCTCTTCTCCAGACTGAACAGACCCAAGTCCCTCAGCCTTTCCTCACCAGAGAGATGTTTTACTCCCCTCATCATCTTTGTAGCCCTCTGCTGTCCCCTCTCCAGCAGTTCCCTGTCCTTCTTGAACTGGGGAGCCCAGAAGTGGACCCAGTGTTCCAGCTGGGGCCTCCCCAGGTCAGAGCAGAGGGGCAGGATGACCTCCCTCCACCTGCTGGCCATGCTCTTCTTGATGCACCCCAGGAGACCATTGGCCTTCTTGGCCACAAGGGCACATTGCTGGCCCATGGGCAACTTGTTGTGGAAGATGAACGTTCTCCCCGCGATGGAGGGAGGAGGCAGGAAGGCAGAGAGCCTGGCCACTTGCCACCAGGGATAGGTGGGGATGCCCCACGGCGCAGTGCGGTTGAGCTCTCGCCCACTCAATGGGCAACCAACCAACCCAACCAGAGGCCAAGAATATCTGCACGCACCCAAAGAGTGGGTTCTCCTCTACGTTTCTCTTCCCATTTTTATGAATACTGGTTAGATTTTGGTTCACGCCTCACCCGGGGAGGTGGCAGAGAAGAGGAGGACACGCCGAAGGGGGCTCACCTGCAGCCACATGTGGGGACAGAGCCCAGAAATGGGCGCGTCGCTTCTTCCAGGCGCCACAAAAGCTTCTGTCACTTCTGCACAAAGCCTGAGCAACTCAACTGTCTGCTGGTGGATGATGGTTATCCTCGGTCCAAACCTGCCCTAGAGGGTAGAGGGAATATGTTTTTAAATTATTTTTTTTTCCAGGAATGGGAAAAAATGAGCAATTTGGTGTTTACTGTCTTCCAGTTGCCTCTTCTAAGGGGGTTCGGAAATACTGTACAGACGGCACAATCTCAGAGGCCTGACCCTGGGGGTGGTTGGGCTGTTGACACCCCACTGCCACCAAAACCACGTCAATGAGGGGTTATACAAAGGAGCTGGAGCCAGGAGACCCCCCATCCTGGGGTGTCCTGGGCCCTCAGCACCTCCCGGGCCAGGACTTACCAGTGTGGACCTGTGTCACGGGGCTGACTAGCCCTTTGAGATGCCTTTTGGTTTTAAGCTTGCTTGTGTTTGCTCACACCTTTTACCTGTTCTTTCTTATTGAACTGCTTTGTTTTTTTCACTATTAACCTTTTCTTTGATTCGAATCCGTGGCTTCCAGAAGCACCTGTTCCTGCAGGAAAGGATCTGTGGCGTGTATTTGGCCCCAAATTACGACAAAGCCCTTTGCTGTTCAGAATCCCTTGGCCAAACTCTGTCCTGAGTCACGTCAGGGTGGGGGAAATGGTTTGCCCCGTGTCAGCCAGTCCCTCAGCAGCTTCATTCCACGTCAGCAGCTGGAGATGAACCGCTGATGGGACCCATTAGCTCCCCGGGTTGTTAAAGCTCTGGAGATCCCCATGTCCCCGTGCCAAATGATGTTCCCTGCATTAAGGCAACACGGTGGCTTCGCTGTTCTTCCCTTCGTAGGAGACAGCAGTTGAATCACAGCCACCTTTTTGAGTTTAGCCCTAAAAGGGGAGCTCTCCGGGATGAAATTCCGACTCTCTGCGTTACCAGCGGTGGGTTTGCACAGATGCTCGGTTTTTAGAGCATCCCGTTGGAGAACGGCGTGACCCACCAAAGGATTTGGGTCTCACTCCTGGTGCCCGATCCAGCCCTGTGGTCTGCGATAACCGAGATGAACCAGGACCACTGCCAGAGCCTCTCGAGACAGTTTGCTTGGAAAATCATGTCCGAAAATAACCTTCATAGTCGTGTGGGTTTGTTGGAAGCGTGCACCTCGCCTTCCCTGGGCTCTTGGTGGGGTGGGATGAAATTCCAACTCTCTGCGTTACCAGCAGTGGGTTTGCAGCGGCACAAATGCTCGGTTTTTAGACCATCCCGTTGGAAAACGGCGTGACCCACCAAAGGATTTGGGTCTCACTCCTGGTGCCCGATCCAGCCCTGTGGTCTGCGATAACCGAGATGAACCAGGACCACTGCCAGAGCCTCTCGAGACAGTTTGCTTGGAAAATCATGTCCGAAAATAACCTTCATAGTCGTGTGGGTTTGTTGGAAGCGTGCACCTCGCCTTCCCTGGGCTCTTGGTGGGGAGGGATCCTCCACAAGAGCATGAGCTTTGGAAACGTGGCCAAGCTCAAAGTCTCCAAGCTGAGGGTGGTGGAAGTTCTGCTAATTCATAGCAACTCCAGAATGACTGGTGATTTGGCTTCTAAAATCAAGGTGGGGGCAGAGGGAGGAGATGACCCAATCCACTCTGAAGGTTTTAATGGCCAGTCTTGCATCTCAGACCCCTGCCCCACCATCTGTTCAGCTTGTGGAAGCCACGGGTGACAATCAGCCCCGTTCTGTTCTGTTCTGTCCTGTTGAAATGACCCTTGTGATCTCTCTAGCACCAATCCGCTCGCTGCGAAACTGCACAGCATTATCGCAGATGAAGCTTTTGAGTTTTACTGTAGCCAGTGCCACAAACAAATCAACCGCCTCGAGGATCTTTCTGCTCGCCTGAATGATCTTGAAATGAATAGGTAATTGGGCTTGTGTGTGGAGTGATGTTCTGGAAGGAAAGGCTCTCCTTGTCTTGCCCAGGTTTTTTCCTTTGTCCTGGTTGCGAAAGGGGGATGAGTTTCACCAAAGTGAACCTCTCCAGGTGGTAAAAGGCTGGAAGAACGTCACGGAGGGTGAGCAGAGGTTTCCTTTAGTCTGAGCCACGGGGGCTGGCGGACAACGAGAGTCTTCCCTTCTGCTCCGGGTGGCCTCTTTGCATGTCCTGCTGAGCGGTGGGTGCTTCTCCACCCTCCGAGTAGTGCAGTCCTCGCATCGGGACTCAAAGCTGATCGTGTACAGTATTTCTGTCACCAAGGAACAGACTGCCAGGTCTTCTGGCCGGTGGAGGAATTGTTGGTTCCACCTGGAAGGGCAGCTACGGCCCGTCCTCCCGCTGCAGCAGTGACCTGGAGCCACCAGCTTGCTCTCTCTGGGGCTTGGGACCTCTCCTCTAGACGCTCTCACTTTGCAGCAGTAAAATCTTGTTGGGTGGCCCCATCTACCCATGGGCCACCACTAGCCGGGTAGACCTGATAGACGCCGGGGCCTTTGCGTAGGAGCATCAGGAGCTTTGGAATGTAGCGTTTGAGATCTACCAACCAGCAGCTGGACTTGCTGCTTTGACAAGTCGGGGGGAGGGATTTCTATGTGTTCATTTATTTTTTCAGAGCTGTTTGCATTCCGCTGAGTGGAAGGGCGGGGGCATTAACGATAATCATGCTTCTCACCTCTGGTGTGCTTTTTCATGCCTGGTTTCTGGTCACGCTCTTGGTCTCTCTATGTCCTCTACGGGGACAGTGTGACATGGGAGCTCTCCTGGGTTATATAGCCACGGGGAAAAAAACTGGGAAACAAATAGGAGCTTGGCCTTAATTATTTTTTTTTAATGGAAAAAATACTCCTCCCCCTTTCTCTTTCTCGGGTAAATAGTTACCTTTGCTGTTGGAGGCCTTGAGGGTCAGCGATGAGTCTCAGGTTATGTGGTTATTAAGGAGAACACTGGACTTCCCTGGATGCACCAGCAGCCCCGCTCCATTTGAGGCTTTCTCCACCGAATTCACCTGCAAAACTGAGCTACCACCTTGGAGCCACCTGTGCTGGTTGGGTTTCCAGCTTAGGCTTCCCCATCCTGGAGGTGTTGTGGTGGGAATTCCGTAGGTTTTGGTTTGACACATGGACAGGTAGATATGGTTCCTCCAGCTGCCTTCAGGGTTTCCCATGCTGGAAGTGTGTTCCAAGTGTCCCTGGCTCACCAACCCAATGGAAGAGACATTGCCCACCCTTTCTGTGGTGAGGACGTACGAGGTGTCCCCTGCAGCAGGCAGGACCTGTTGGTTGCCCCAAGCATCACCAGCAACACCAGGGGACAAGTCCTAGACTGCAGGTGGAGAGAGGAGCAGAAACTGGACCAAACTCTGTGCCAAGCAGCGTGCCCGGGACACAAAGCCTGAAGACACCTTCTCTGGAGGCTGGGCTGAAGCCCACACCACCCTGTGACACCCTCCCTCTTTCAGGCCGTGGGTTTTTACGCAGCATTTTACACTTGGGAGAAGGTGGGGAGCCTGGTCCAGGCACTACTCCGGAGGGGGAGAAAAAAAATCCACCAGGAGCTTGCGATGAACCAGTTTAGTAAAAGTAGGTTTTGTTTTAGTGCCCTTGAAGCGGAGGTGGTGCGTCTCATCCCCTCCCCACAGCCCAGCACTGCTTTCCACAAGCTGTTTTGCAGAGGAAAAACAAAAAATAAAATATTGTTTCTCCGTGGAGTGCTGGGGACAGAGGTGACTCCGTACAACACCGGGGCCTGACCTCGGGCGAGTGCCCAGCGTCCTTGAAGCGTGTCCAGCAGCAGCTCTTGTGCTCCTCGGAGATGTGGGGTGTGAGGATGCACTATGGACACGAGGGCTGGTGACCCCGACACAGCCCCTGCTCCACCACGGGGTTGGGTTTTTGTTGTTTTTTTTGAAAAAAGAAAATATTCCTGAGCTATTTTTAATTCCTCCTTCTACGAACTAATATAATTGTTGCAGCTCTGGGCGAGGAACGATCTCCCAGATGATTTTATTTATTATTTTTTTGTAAATTTTTTCAATTCTTTACACTGAGCTAAGCACGGGGGAATGTGATTGCTGCTTCTCTGCTGGGGCCAGAGCCGTGTTCGCTGTCGTCGTGCGGGGAGTTGGTGTCCGTGGTGTGTCCCACTGCTCTGTTTGACAACAGCCTGTGTTTGGGTGGAAGAAGAGACCCGAGTTTGGGTGGAAGATGAGACCCCAGCCCCCCAGCTTCCTTGGCTCACACGCAGCTGCATCCCTCGCCGCCCCGGGACTGGAAGGAGCATCTTAGCAAGGAGCTATTTCAGGAAATAAAAAAAAAAAGAGCTTTTTTTTTTTTTGGCTCTACGGGGAGAACCTGCAGCCCTGGCCCTGAGGGATGAGGTGATGCAGAGCTTGGCTTCTTGTACCCTGGGTCACGCTGAGCCTCAGCTAAACCCTGACCGCTGTGGTATGGTGGCAGCTGGCCCTGGGCAAATACAGAGCTGGGGTGCGTGATCTCCATCATTTATGGGTGCAAAGGAGAAGCTTGTCCACCTTTTGGCTCTACGGGGAGAACCTGCAGCCCTGGCCCTGAGGGATGAGGTGATGCAGAGCTTGGCTTCTTGTACCCTGGGTCACGCTGAGGGTATGGTGGCAGCTGGCCCCGGGCAAATACAGAGCCAGGGTGCGTGATCTCCATCATTTATGGGTGCAAAGGAGAAGCTTGTCCACCTCCCCAGCATTCCAGCAGCGCCTGTGCTTCAAATCCAGAAAGGGACACCTCCTAAAAGGCTCCTAAAAGCTCTGAGCTACAAGTTGGCAGCAGTTCTCTGGTGATCCGGAGCCGAACAGCGCGGATAATCTCTGGGAGGAGGGCAGGCCAGAAGGATGGAGGTGCCCACTTGCAGGCAGGAGGTGGTCCCCGTCCCCCGACGGCCGGGCAGGGAGCTCTGGGGGGTGGCAGGAGGGTGCTGTGGGGCACGGGAGCTGGGGCTGAACCCCACCAGGCTCCCTGCTGAACCCCACCGAGCTCCGTGCTGAACCCCACCGAGCTCCCAGCTATAATTAGCCCTTTCCTTAGGGATCAGCTTTCAGGACGGGGAGCAGGCGGCGTGAGGACGCCGTTGCCGGAGGCGGCGAGGTTTTTCTGCCCTGTTCTCCCGTTGGGTTCGTTATCTCCCCGTTGTTAAATAACGTTTCCTCCCCTGCCCCTTCCCCGGGGGTGGCCGGGGTGGTGCATGCGGCGGCTGCTCCCCTGCCATAGCAAAAGGATGTGCCCCCGAGCGCTCGCGCTTTCCTGTTCCCCTCGCTCTCCGCCGTCAGCTTTCCTAACTCTTTCCTCTTTTGTTTTTTTTTTGTTTTTTTTCCTTCCTTTTGCAGTCCCAATAAAAGACTCTCAAGCAAGAAGGTGGCAAGGTAAGCTCACCCTCCCTGCCGGGCCTGGGGAGGGAAAGCTGTCGAAAGAAGTTTGCAGTTTCATACTTCTGGAGGTGTTACACAGCGCTGGGCAGAAGTGGGGTTGATTCCAATGTAGTTTGCGATAGCTGGTTTTTTCCTAAATCGGGGTTTTTTCACTCGTGCACACAGCTGGAGGCTGGTGTCAACCTGGGTTTTTTTCCAGGGTAGAAACTGGGGTGCTTTCCCCCTGCTCCGTCCTGCCGGTGCCCTGGTGGGGGGCACGTGGAGTGGGGAAGGAGTCTCTGGAAGGGCATGTCCCCTCTGGATATGGCTCTCTGCTTCCCGGTGTCACCGCCGTGGGTCTCTAGAGGTCTGTACACCCACCCAGAGGGGTTTCTCCAGCACCCCAAAACAGCCAGCCACCTTAAACAGCTCTCTGTTCCCCGTTGCTCGGTGTGATCCTCAGCGCTTGACTCTGCAGGAGCTGCCCTCCGTGAGGTTTTGGGGAGTTTTAGGAAATCCCACCCTGGGTTTAAACACTCTGGAGCTTCTCTCCTTTGGGACCCTCTCATACGATGCCGGTCACCCTTTCCTTATGGGCATTTTTGTCCCTTTCCTGCATGGGAAAAGCTGGATTTTGCTCTGAATGGCTGGGGCAGAGGGTCCATCCCCTCTTGATGGTGCTCACCTTTCTTTTCCTAGCTTCTCCATCCTGCCTGTTCCCATCTCATCCTGCTTTTATGAATATACTGAGGCTGACCTTAGATGTCCTTGGGAGAGAGATGGCCTCCTTGGCTTTCTCCTTGCCCGTTTCCTAGCGGAACAGGGGTGCTGCAGAGCAATGGGCACCTTCATCTGGGTGATGCTGGGGCTCCTACCCCTGTGTGTCCGTGGGCTGCCCCCGGCAGGGCTCTCCCACCTTTCCCTTCTGCATTTTCCCCGTGGTCAGCAAGTCTCCCCTGGCACGATTTCCCCTCCTGGCAAGGAAGCAGGTCCTCGATATTACATTTCCTAATTCCGGTCATCTTACTTTCTAGATCTTTGTTAAAAACACTGGCAGGAAAGAAGGTTGAAGGGAGCAGCCTGTCCCCAGGTTTCCTGTTTGAGCTCTGATTTGTATCCCGTCTCTGGATTGAGTTAAACTTTTGGGATTTGAGTTAAACTTTTGGGAATGGAGGTGCTCTGTCTCAGGGAGGGTTGAGCTTTCCTGGCTCTTTGCGTTTGCGAGATGCTTTTCTGAGACTGGGACTTGTGGACTCAGGTAAATATTGATTAATTCAAGAGCAGTGGAGTTTAGTTTGTGATAACAAGGAGATAACAGGGTTTTGCTGCCAGAGTAGAGCCAGATCCTTAGGATCAGCCCTTTGCTGCAGATACTGTAATTACCGAATAATACCAAAGCGTTTGCTTTTAGGAAATTGATTTTATTTTGGTAAGGGCTCTTGCCTGATTTTTGTTATCCAGGTTCTGCTTGTGCCAAGAAATCTCAGCTGCTTAGGCCCTGTTGTGCTTGGCATGATTTAAATGACAACTGTGCCTGAGATTTTAGAATCTAAATATATACTCGGGATGAGGATGCAAAATAAGGCTGGTTCTCAGCCCCGGTCTCCTCGGTAAATGCCAGTTACGCTTCGTGAATATTCACATGAGCATATTGTGTAGCAGGGTGAATTTGAGAAGCCCCACATTACAAATTCCTAGGGAAAATCTGAGGTTCAAAGAGACCTCTGGGGTCTTCTCGTTCACCTCCTGCTCGAAGCAGCGCTTTAAAGGCAGATGGAGCTGCTTGCCATAGGAGAACAGAGTGGTTTTCTGCAGGTGGCATCTGCCTGGGGTTCACAGAGCTGGAATACAAGATGTTCTCAACTGCAACCAGTGGCTTCTGGTGCCATGGGGCGATGGAGCTGATCTGCAGCGAAACCAGGAGCCCACACCAGACCCCTCCAAGGGGTGGGTGTCCTTTAGATGGCTGTGGGCACCAATGTCACAAGCTAATGATTAGCTCGCTCTGGGCTGTTGTGGCCGGTGCGGGGAGGTGGGCTGGGGTGTTTCACAACACAATCAGGGTTTTTTTTTCTCCCCCCCCCGTCCCTCCCTTTAACACCCGTTGCCTCCCACTTTTTATTAACCTTATCAGCGGTCAGAGCAGAGAACTCTGTCCCGTGCTGGGTGACACGTGGCTTGGGTAGGTTCCGAAGGAAAGAAAGTGAAAAGAGCGAGCTCTTATCTCTTCCCATGCCAAAGAGCAAGAACAAACGATCATAGTATGAAGTCCCAGCGACGTGTGTCCACGTCCTCGCTGCCCTCGCAGGGTCCAGCTGGTAAGCAGCCACCCCCTAGCCCAGTCATCTGGGCACGCCGAGGCAGTCGGCTTTTGGGAGAACTTGGGTGGTTGAAGGACCACTGCTCTGCCAGGGACCTGGCCCACTCCATCCTTTGCTGTAGATTGTGCAGCCCAGGAAGGAGCAGAGCTATTAAATCCCCTTTGGAGAAGGAGCTGAGGAGGGGAGAGGAGGGACCGTGTACCTGCAGTAATGATTGTCATCTACTGTTGTCATCTGCAGTTGCCATGTCCTGCCATGTTTGCTCTAATGCTGGTGTTGCTGTGGGTTGGGGTGGTTTATCTCCGTTATAGACAGTTGCATCAGACCAGCGCGCTGGCCGTGGGGGTGATGGAGGACTCTTACCGGGACACGCTGGAGTGTACAGAAGAGGACATCACGGACAAGGTAAGAGCAGTGCCTTCTACATCATTCTGGAGCTTACAGTGGCTCTCAACTCTCTGACATCCCTGGGCAGGAGCGTCTTTCACTGCCACCAGGTAGATCCGTGCTGGTGGGACATAGGAAGCCCTCCAAGTGAGGGGATGGAGAACGAAGAGCGCTCCGACCCGAATTGCAGAGGTCCTGTGTTGAGTCAGGAGGTGGCACTGGTGTCTTCTCCCAGGGATGGAGGTGTCCTGCCCTGCCTGCAGCCAGGGTGACTTCCCTCCAGCCTCCAGCTCCCCGGGAGGAGGGGGCAGCTCTTTGCAAGGCTGTATTTTCACTTCTGCTTCATGTAATGAGCCCTTCTCAATTTCTGCTTTTCCAAAGTGAGCGAAATGGCCTGATGTGAGAGGAGGACTTCCTTCCCTTGGCACGCTCTTGCTGTCCCTGCTCGTGCCGTCAGGATACAGAGCTGATTTTGTGCTTTTGGGTTTTACTTGGGGTGTCAGGAGAGAAGGATGGTAGGGCAAGAAAAGAGATAAGAGGAGCACAAGAAAGCTTTTGTTTGACACCCCCCCAGCCCCGGTAAAAATAGCTGAGGGAAAGCAGGACAGATAAAAGTGTGGCTGGAAAGGTGAGCTGTGGCTTGTGTAGTCCTGAAACTCCTTGAAAATGGCTTTTTAATTCTGCAATCACAAACAGCTGCACGGAGCAGCACGTGAAAGAGAAACACACAGGTGTGTGGCTGCACTTGGGTATAATTATAAGGCATAGAAGAGCTTTAAAAAATTTTTAAAAAAACAGAATCACAGAATGCTATGGGGCTGGAAGGGACCTCTGGAGATCATCCAGTCCAACCCCCTGCCAGAGCAGGGTCACCCAGAGCAGATCCCACAGGAACGTGTCCAGGTGGGGTTTGAATGTCTCCAGAGAAGGAGACTCCACCACCTCCCTGGGCAGCCTCTTCCAGGGCTCTGCCACCCTCACAGGAAAGAAGTTCCTCCTCATGTTTAGGTGGAGCTTCTTATATTCAAGTTTGTGTTTTCCAAGTCTACAAGCTGAATGAAACCCTCATGTTCCTGAAGGCATCTGGCTTGGGAAACTGTGTATGCGCTTCTGAGAAGAGCATCGTGTCACAGAATTATAGAATTGTCTGGGTTGTAAGGGACCTTTCAGATCATCAAGTGTCTCTGTGTCTTTCTTTTTTAATCCATTTACATGTCACTTCTCCCCAGAGTGAGGTTTTGGGTTTTGCAGACAGGCTCCTAATTGCCTCTTGTTCGTGATTCTTCTTTATGGGTATAAATGGGATTTTGGGGACCACAAACTCTGTCCTGCTGAGGTTCCCCACACACCCACACTCCTGCTTTGGGGGGGGAAGTAGAGGGGTGCTCTTCAAAGTTGTGCACTATTTAGGGAAAATAAATGAAAACAGGAGAGATGGGGAGGGACTGTGGATGAGGGAAGTTGTGCACCATTTAGGGAAAATGAATGAAAACAGGAGAGATGGGGAGGGACTCTGGATGAGGGAGGGGAGCCCTAGGAGGAGGGGGAAGGGTTGGACCCTGCAAGAGGGGAGATGGAGCTGAGCTGTGGGGAAGAACTTGTTTGGTGTGAGGGTGGTGAGAGCCTGGCCCAGGTTGGCCCGAGAAGCTGTGGCTGCCCCATCCCTGGAGGGGTTCAAGGGCAGGTTGGAGGGGGCTTGGAGCAACGTGGTGTGGTGGGAGGTGTCCCTGCCCAGGGCAGGGGGTGGCACTGGATGGTCCTTAAGTCCCTTCCAACCCAAACCATTCCATGATTTTATGAAAATGTGAATACAGCTGAAATAGGCCCAATATAGGTCCAGGAGCAAATTCTCACCTCTGATCCTACCACACCAGCCAAAATTCTTTCCTCCTACATGACTTTATTTTTGTGTAGCTGTGAACCCAGGGTCTTTCAGTCCTGGTTTGAGGTTGTCCCCAACCTCAGGGCTGCACTGGGATGTGCCAGAGCCCTGCTGGTCTAGCTGGGATCCCTCTAGACCTCCACGTAGCATTTTATCAGAAGGGTATGAAGAAAGTGAAGTGTTTGACCCCATCTTGGTGCACAGGATGCTTTAAATCAAGCCATGGCTACCCGATTCCGGTGGCAGTCATCCATTTTGAAGTAGGTGGCCCAGGAGTGAGCTCCAGTGCCCAGTTGCTCCATCACTTGGTGCTCCTCTGCCATCAGGTTTGAGCACAGGAGGCTGATCCTCCCCTCTCCCCTCACGCAGGTGGTCTTTCTGGAGAAGCGGGTGACGGAGCTGGAGAAGGACACGGCTGCTAATGGTGAGCAGCACAGCCGCCTCAAGCAGGAAAACCTGCAGCTCGTGCACAGGTAAGGGAGCCCAGCTTGTGCCAGGGCCAAAAATACAGCTTGGCATCACCCATGGTGCCTTTCCTCACTCCCTTGGGGAAAGGAGGCAGCAGGAGAGGAGAAACATGGACAGAAAATAGCAGGAAAGCTTCCCAGCTCTGCCCTCAATGATCCGATCCCTCCCTGGCCGTGGTTAAATCCAGCCGGGGTTCAGGCTGCAACGAGGGGTGTCTGTGTGGGGGATCACAGCATCCTGCACACGGGCTTTTCCGGGTCTCCAGCAAATTCCCAGGAAACTGTTTGCAGCTCAGGTGGGACAAGTGGCCAACCTGCCAGCAGCTCTCTCCTTTGCAATGTTCTGCTCACTATAACAGTGCTTCTTAAGTCTTTTTTTAATATCTTGGGGTTTTTTATGCATCGCCCATCCTCTGGATGTCCACCCTGAAAGGTCTCTGTGGAGCTCTGGAGCTCCAGGGGTCGGTTGAGAGGACCACAGGGAGGTCTCATGCACCTTGGAATGCTTCCCAATCAAGGAGGAGAACACACTCACCCTCTGTGGACTCTTTCTGGTCCCTTATTTCACCCCTTAAACCTGGGTGGGAGGCACAGCAGGGTCCTTACTGCCCATCTCTGCCCTCCCCACATCCTGCTACTTTGGGATCCTGGCTGGGGCGCAGCCTTTCACATCCCATTTGATTTAATCGCCGTCTTTACTAATCGGGCAGGTTTCTCCCTTCCAGCAGCGTATTTACCCTCGGCAGATAAACCCGGCAGGAGTTTATCTATAGGGCTGTAAGTCTGTTAAGTAACAATCGTGTCAGGGAACCAACAAAGGCTCCTCTAAGCCCCGATAAACTTTGCGGCCGGGGAAGTGTTTTCACTTGAGCAGCTTGGCCCAGAAGTGTCAGTCGGCTTTGAATCAAGTAAAGCCCCAAGTGTACTCGTTGCCAGTTGAAGAATGGGTAAATTTGGCAAAAAGCCTTCCCCACCTGCCCGTGCAAAGCAGTTGTGTGATCTCCAGCCTCCTAAGGAACCTCAGCTCTCTCACTGCTGCTGGGCTCAGGGGGTTGACCGGGCACGGGGGCTTGGGCTACCTCTGCCTGCTCCAGAGAGCCAAACGTGGCCACTTTTGGTCTCAGGACCACGTGGGAATTGCTGTTAGGCCAGCACATGGAGAAAGCTGACCTGCAGAATCCCACCTTTTTAGTCAGAAAACCCACCGCTGCTGGGCTCGGGGGGGTTGACTGGGCATGGGGGCTTGGGCTACCTCTGCCTGCTCCAGAGGGCCAAACGTGGCCACTTTTGGTCTCAGGACCACGTGGGAATTGCTGTTAGGCCAGCACATGGAGAAAGCTGACCTGCAGAATCCCACCTTTTTAGTCAGAAAACCGGGAGAGTGAAAAGGAGGAGGATGGGCTGAGGTTCTCACTGAGGTGCTCGTTGGGGGTGATGCTGTGCCCATGACCCATGGGCTGTGGCTTCTTAAATCATTACTGTGCTTACTCACCTCACCCCCTTGCTGGCCTCCCTCTTCAAAGGAGTTTGGTGCAGCCTGGAGACTCAAAACAAACTCAACAGAGGTGATCCCAGTGAGTTCCAGCTGGGTTGTTTTATTTGAGTGCCATGTTGGGCAGCAGTAGTGTCCTTTGGGATTCCACGGGCCGTGGTGTGTTCCCACTGCATCTGCTGGGACCAGGTGAAGCCTTTGGACTCCTGCCGCTTGAGACAGCCATGGGAGCAACACAGCTTGCTCTATTTCCTAATTTCCTTCTCCCAGTTATTCCGTGGGGTGGGAGAAAGGCTGGGAAGAGGGTTTGATTCCCTCCCTGGGGATGGCAGCGCGCCAGGGGTGAGCCACGAGGAGCTGCTAATCCTCTCTCTCTCCCTCCACAGAGCCAACGCTCTCGAGGAACAGCTGAAGGAGCAGGAGCTGAGGGCCGACCAGACCCTCCTGGAGGAGATCAAGAAGCAGAGGGAACTGCTGAGCAAAATGGAGAGGGAGAAGAGCATCGAGATTGAGAACCTGCAGGCCAGGTGGGGCTGGGGCAGGGCTGGGTTGGGGGCTCCTGAACCCACATGTACCTTCTGGAAGTCGTGTTGCTTTGCAACCGCAGCCTTTGGGGACACAAAGTGTGGCAGACAGTGAGTTTAACTTGCTTAAAAATATAACTAAAGTCATGATAAACCCTGAGTTTTGGCTACTTCTCCTACCTTTGTTACTAAATCAAGCCCCTCCGTGTACCTGCTCTCAGACCATTTGAATTTCCCTGATGCAGTTTAAATTTAGCTCAGTTTGTGAGTGAAGAGGTGGTTTGTTCCTAGGAATGACCCGTGGAAGTATGTTTCGTGCTCAGATGTTTTCCACCTTCATGGAAATATCTGGGAAGGAAGAGCTGTTGGACAGGCAGCGTCCAGGAGAAAGTACAGGAGAAAGGGGGGTGGGAGAGGTTTCATTTATTTGCCAGGGGATGTTTGATGGGGTATTTCTTGCTGCTTCTCCAGAATGTATTTTCCTCTCGTTCAGCCCTTGCAGCAAATGACAGATGAAGGCAGTAGGGGTTTTTACCAGGCTTGTAGCAGGACAGTTACTGTGACAAATGGATGTCACTTTACCTGGGGAATGCAAAGCTGAGACCCTCTCTGAACCCTCTGCCTCTGCCCAGGTGATGTCTTTGCTCTTTGGTGCCCAGTGCTGAGGCTTGTCCATGGACTGATGAAGCCCTTGGCCTGAGGAGTGGCCTTGGACTGGTTGAGGAGGGTTGACACTGGAGATTGGACTCTCCAGAAGTCATATGGATGCCCCTTTTTTCCACCTGGGAGTAGAACTAGTGGAAGCTTTAAGTTTTGCTTTGAAAAAATAAAATAAATCACTGCTGCCTTGCCTTCAGCAGGTCCTGGTTAAATAGTGGTCTTTCTTTTTAACCGAGCCTCCTCACTTTGGGTGTTGGGCTGAGTCTCTTATGCCTCTCTCTGCCCTTGCAGGCTGCAGCAGCTGGATGATGAGAACAGCGAGCTGAGATCCTGTGTCCCTTGTTTAAAAGCCAACATTGAGAGGCTGGAGGAGGTGAGGGCCGCGGGTGCTCGGGGCGTTTCTGGGCTCTCCCGTGGCTGGAGCCGAAATTCGCGTTTCCACGAAGGGCTGACGTGAGATCTGTTTAATGTAACGAGCAAATCAGCTTCTTCTGCCTTCCAGTCCCTCCAGAGCTCCCCGCGGACCAGAGCTAACCCGTGCCATGCAGATTCCCAGTGTTTGCCTTGGAAACTGGGATTAACAAACCCCCCAGTAAATCTCTGGGTGCCGGTGCAGCCCACGGGAAGCAGAGCCACGGGGCGCAGCAGTGACAGCCCTGTCCTGCCTGGTTAGGAGGGGACTCGTGCCCTCTTGTGGAAGCTTGTCCCCATTCCTGTGGCAGTGGGACATTCCTCTGGAAGGGAGGAAGAGGAGCAGGCATGCTTCATCCCTGCGGCGGATTCATCCTTGCTGGGATTTGCGTGTTGAGTCTTCAAAGCACTGCGTTATCTCCCAGATCCTCCCCTCCCTCTCCCTGCTCAGGATCCGAAGCTGCTTAGGGCTGGGGTGAGAAGCTTCCCGAGGCACCACAGTCTCCATGGGCTGGACAAGATCCTCATTTTTTGGAAAGAATGTGTGTTACAGACGTAACATCTGGTACAGAGGCTGTATTTTGTTTCTGTTCAAGCTCGTGGCAGATGTAGGATTAAAATTTCAGTGGAATCAAATCTCTCTGCCCAGCTGAAGGCCCTCAAGTGTTTCATCCCCTTGCAGTCTCTGTACATCTCTACTTGACGTGGCCACCATGACATGGTCCTCATCTGCCAAGACCTTGCAAACTCAGTGCGTTGATGCTGGGGGTGGGAAAACCACTGTGGATCCGAGGATAAACTTCCTGCCTGGGTGTGTTTCAGCCCCGGGAGGTTGGTTTCGGTCCTCAGTCTCTCTGTGGAGCAGTGCTGCTTTTCTCCACGGTTAATGGGATTAACGAGGAGCGAGAGGTGCAATTCCTGCCCCTCCCTGCGTGACCTCCTGTCCTGTACGTTGTCTGAAATCAGGATTTCATGGTCAGCATTGCATTTTTTTTTACTGGTGCAGTGCTTTTGGTGCTGTGCTCCACGGAGCAGGGCACCCCACACCCAGCAGCTGGAGCTGCTCCTCTCCTCTTGGTGGCATGGACCGTCCAGACCAGGCTTTGCTTGGGGGTAATTTTTGTCTTTCTGGAAGCCAAACCCTTCCTCCTGGGGAGAGCCAGGCTGGGAGCTGGGAGCTTGGGCAGGAGTTGAACTGGTGGCAGGCAGCAGGATGCTGCTGTACAGGGAAGTGTCCTGTGCAGGGCTGTTGTCACCAGCCAGGGACAAGCTTCACCCTCTGTCTCAAATGTTGAGCCAGGGCTTTGGCTATAGGAAGGGGACAGATGGGGAGAACTGGGCTGTGTGTTTTACATCCTGGCTTGAACTGGTCACGGTCCTTCTTGTGCCAAGCCGTGATTAAATTCTTTTGTATCTGAAACAGAATGAGCATCCCCAGAGTGATGTAAGACCTTGGATTCCTGGCTTTTCGGGAATTCAGACTGAAAGAGCCTTATGGTTTAATGTCTGTCCTTGGCCAGTAGACTCTGTGCTGGCCCCAGTCCTGCCCCAGCCGTGTCCCACGCCAGCACCGCGCTGCCCAGAATCATCACAGAATCACAGGATGGTTTGGGTTGGAAGGGACCTTAAAGCCCCCCCAGTGCCACCCCCTGCCCTGGGCAGGGACACCTCCCACCACACCACGTTGCTCCAAGCCCCCTCCAACCTGCCCTTGAACCCCTCCAGGGATGGGGAGATCTTTTCACCTCTTTAACTCTACCAGCTCCTTGGCTTTCAGCTCTTCCCAGCTCTGCCCTTTACCTCTCCTCCCATCAGCAATGACTTCCAAGCAGGCCGACCCACTGCCCAGCTCTCCACAGGAGCTGGAGGAAGACTTTTTTCCCCTTTACCATCATATTTTGCAGCTCCAGGTCCCTGGGTGACTGCCTTTGCCAGTGTGAGCCCAGCAGTGTGTCTTTGCTGTGCTCAAGTGAAGGGAGCACCAGGAGTTATCATAGAATCACAGAATGGTTTGGGTTGGAAGGGACCTCAAAGATCATCGAGTTCCAACCCCCCTGCCCTGGGCAGGGACACCTCCCACCACACCACGTTGCTCCAAGCCCCCTCCAACCTGCCCTTGAACCCCTCCAGGGATGGGGCAGCCACAGCTTCTCTGGGCAACCTGGGCCAGGCTCTCACCACCCTCACACCAAACAAGTTCTTCCTCAAAACAAAACCTTCCCAAGCGCCGCTGTTTCCCCCTGTGCGTTTATTCTTGAGTCGTCTCTCGTTCCCTCTCTCTTTAACGGGGCTATTTTGGTGCACGGCCCTTGCTGCTGCCAAAACTTGAGGCTCTGAAGCCCTGAGACAGCAAACGTGATCCCAGCAGGCAGAGCATCCTCCTGCGTCAGCGAGAGGAGCCTTCCCCGCCGTGCCCAGCGTGTGCCATGCCCTTGAGCCGGTGGGGAAGAGCCCTGGCAGCCTTTCGTGTCCTTACAGGAGAAGCAGAAGCTGCTGGATGAGATCGAGGACCTCACGGTGCAGCTGACGGAGGAGCAGGAGAAAAAGAGGAAGATGGGGGACAAGCTGAGTCAGGAGAGGCACCAGTTTCAGAAGGAGAAGGAGTCGACGCAGGAGGTAAGCAGAGCTGCCTCCCTGTCCTGCCCGTCCCCCAAATTAGGGCTCTGGGGGGAGGCTGGCCTCGGCACCCTCTTCAAAAATAGATATAACTGGAGCATTTTAGTCCTGCCTGGGCAGAGATGGAGCTCTGTAACACCCAGGGCTTTTGCCTGCCTTAAAATTCAGCTGAGAGTGTCTGTGTCTGCAGACCCAGCAGGACTGTGTCCCCCCCGGCCCCTTCCCATGGGGCCCATTTCTCTTCTGCATCGAAGGAGCGGTGACAGAAACACGGTGACAATGACACGTGGAGCCAGCTGGCAGGAGGAGAGGGCTGTGAAAGCTTGGGGGGCAGAAACACACACCCCCCCAAGCCCCTTCCAGGTGTCTGGGGTTGGTCATTCCAGCTGGAGGCTCGGGCAGGACTTGCTGTTGGGGGAGGAAAGGAGCTTTGGGCCTCAAAGTGGAAATTCTTGTCATTTTGGTGATGCTGAGAGGTGAGATGGGGATTCACAGTGTTGTGGCAGGAGGGACCTGCCTGAGGAAGTCCCCTCACTGCTGGGGGGTTGGGCTGCTCCTCCAGACCCAGAGTCAGCATCTTTGGTGCTCCATCAAAGTCTTTCCAGGGCTGCTCTCGTGGATTTAACCAGTTCCTCCTCTCTGGTGGACGTGGCGGGGGAGGAAGGGGAAGCCACACGTGCACCCCCAGAAAGGCTCCGTTAATCCTGCAATCCGTGAGGTTGCCCCGTCTGTCACAACTCAGTTGTCCCCTTCCCTTGTCCTGCAGCTCATTGAGGACCTCAGGAAACAGCTGGAGCACTTGCAGCTCTTCAAACTGGAAGCGGAGCAGCGGAGAGGCCGGAGCAGCAGCGTGGGGCTCCAGGAGTACAACAGCAGGACGCGGGAAACCGAGCTGGAGCAAGAGATCAAGCAGCTCAAGCAGGTACCTGGGGCTGGGCAGGGAGGGAAGAGGGTGGCTGCTCGGGCTGCAAAAGGGGATGGTGATTCCCTGATGCCAAGGGGTGGCCAGCGGGGACCTTCCTGAGGAGCTGACCCTTGATCCAGCAGCCTCCTCCCTTTCTTGCTCTCCTGTCCTGGGCCAGGAGAGGTTGGCTTCTTCCTTTGGAGGATGGCATGTACCCTCAAGAGCTCCTCTGTGGTGTCCCCAGGATCTTCTTGGCATATTCCATCTATGCCATGTTTCAGAGATTCTCCAGGCTCTGCTGAGATGGAGCCAGGAGACCCGGGGCTGGTGAGGGAGCTGCTGGTTGGGTCGAAAGCTCTTGCCTCCCCAACTGGGTCTGCTCTGAGGGCACCAGGGGCTTCAGCAGCCTCTGCTTTGTCTGTTGTGAACAGGACAACAGGAACCTGAAGGAGCAGAACGACGAGCTGAACGGACAGATCATTAACTTGAGCATCCAGGGAGCCAAGAACCTCTTCTCAGCCTCCTTCTCTGAATCCCTGGCAGCGGAGATCAGCTCGGTCTCCAGAGATGAGGTATGTGTTTCCCTCAAAACCCATCTTCCTGGGGTTGGGGGGACGTTTCCTCTCCTCTCAGCTACCCGAGGGCCTGGGAGGAGCTGATGTGGCCCCGTCTGTGGTACAGCTCGCTCCCAAAACTCACTTGAAAGCTGTCCTGAGGGAAGAGATAGCCACACAACTATTTGAAGAGCTTGCAGGGCCTTATCCTGCCTGCCAGCCCTTCCTTCCTGGGAGCAGGGGAAGCTGCTGCCTCCCAGTTTGCTGATACTGGCAGCTCCACAGTGCCTTCCCCTTCCTGGGACAGGCCAGCAAGCACTGGGTGGGTCTCTCTGTAGTTGTCCTAAAACAGATCTTAAAGATCTTGGCTTCTCTGGCACGTGCTCTCCCTGCTCCCCACGGCTGTTCCCCACACCCTGGTGTCAGAGTCGGATCTTTCAGACCCTGAAGAGCGTCAGGGGAAAACACACGTGTTTTGGGGATCAAAGGGAGATGCGATGCTCCCCGCTTTCTCCTGGCTGAGAAATTGAGGAAGGAAAGGAGTCAGCAGGGCCAGCAGCTGAGGGCATCTCCTCATCTTCAGCCAGAGCCTGCTCGAGGAGGGAGGAAGGCTGAGGGGAGCCCCGGAGATCCCAGTACTTATTCCTCCAGCAGCTGGTCATCTGGTCCCTGGCAGTGATGCGAGGAAACACTTGTCCATGGCTGGGGACAGCCCATGGCAGAGTGAAGAAGGGGAGAAACCTCCATGGGTGCACAGAGCCAAGAAAAACAGGACAAGGTGCTGCCCCTGGGGAGGAATAACCCCCTGCAGCAGGACAGGTTGGGGCTGACCTGCTGGAGAGCAGCTCTGAGGAAAAAGACCTGGGAGTCCTGGTGGACAACAGGATGCCCATGAGCCAGCAATGGGCCCTGGTGGCCAAGAAGGCCAAGGGCATCCTGGGGGGCATCAGGAAGAGTGTGAGCAGCAGGTGGAGGGAGGTCATCCTGCCCCTCTGCTCTGCCCTGGGGAGGCCCCATCTGGAGCACTGGGTCCAGTTCTGGGCTCCCCAGTTCCAGAAGGACAGGGAGAGGGGACAGCAAAGGGCTATGAAGATGATGAGGGGAGTAGAACATCTCTCTGGTGAGGAAAGGCTGAGGGACTTGGGTCTGTTTAGTCTGGAGAAGAGAAGGCTGAGGGGGGATCTGATCAATGTCTATAAATCCTTAAAGGGTGGGTGTCAGGAGGATGGGGCCAGTCTTTTTTCAGTGGTGCCCAGGGACAGGACAAGAGGAAATGGGCACAAACTGGAACAGAGGAAGTTCCATCTAAACATGAGGAGGAACTTCTTTGCTGTGAGGGTGGCAGAGCCCTGGCAGAGGCTGCCCAGAGAGGTGGTGGAGTCTCCTTCTCTGGAGACATTCAAACCCCACCTGGACATGTTCCTGTGGGACCTGCTGTGGGTGACCCTGCTCTGGCAGGGGGTTGGAGGAGATGATCTCCAGAGGTCCCTTCCAAGCCCGACCATTCTGTGATTTTGTCCCTGAGCAGCAGCAAAGGGTGACCTCTCCCTGCCTTTCTCCCTCCCTCGCAGCTCATGGAAGCCATTCAGAAGCAAGAGGAGATCAACTTCCGCCTGCAGGACTACATCGACAGGATCATCGTGGCCATCATGGAGACCAATCCCTCCATCCTGGAAGTGAAGTAAGGGCGAGCCGAGAGCCGCCGGCTGTGCGCTCGTCCACGGGTGTGGATTTGGTGCTCTGAGAGGATGAAAGGGGACTGGAAACGTCTTTGCTCTTGATGAAGGCACAAGGAAAGCGTCGCCTCGGACCGGCGGGCGGATCAGCCAGCGGACCAGGGACAAAAAAGAAAACCAGCAGCAAGGCTTTGGTGTCTGACTCCATTATTTTGAAGCCCCTTCTGGTTTTGAGGGGCGAAAGGGAACCTGGAGAAGAAACGCAGGCAACGGACGGCTGGAGGAAGGACCTGCATCGGCCCCGCTACGCGTGAAGCCGGGGACTGTCCCGAGGGCGGGCTCAGAGCCTCCAGAGCGTGGGGAGAGGGTTTCTCCCAACTGCGGGATAACGGGACGGGGACGGAAGCGCCGGAGCCGACGTTTTCCCCGTCCAGCCCAAGGATCTGCTTTGCCAAAGTGTCCCCGACACACTCACTCACTGGGGCAGACCTGGGAAAGAGGGAAACGACGTGTCCCCGGACTCACAGAGGTGGTTTGTGGGTTTGGTTTTTGTTGTTGTTTGGGTTTTGTTTTTTTGGGTTTTTTTGTTTTGAGTTTTGTTTTTTTTTTTTAATTAACTTAATGCAAATGTCCTCATTCAGCTGGCACGGTTCCTCCTTGCCCTGCCCGGGGTTGTGTGCGGAGCGCGCTGGCTCCTCGCTCTCTGGCCGGTGGCAGGAAGAGGCAGGGGAGCAGCTGGTGTTTTTGGGGACAGGGCGTTAAGCGCACTTTGTCACCTGCCTCCTTATTTATTTTATTATTATTATTATTTCTTTTTGCTCTGTGGCTCACTACCGTCGGCACGCCGTGGCATTCCCGGCTCCGCTGCCCTTCTCCTGGCTCTGGGGTTCCTCTGTGGGCATCCATGGGGCCAGGCTGGCTCTGGGAGGAGAGGTCCCCTCTGTCCCCAGCTGTGGCTGCAGGGGTGCTGTCTATCTGTCTGTCTGTCTGTCTGTCCAGCCTGCAGGGACCGGGGAAAGGCTGCGACTCTTCAACTTTGCACTGGAGGCTGGTCCTGACCACCTCTCCCTGTCACCGGTGGCCGAGGGTGGTCAGGGTGAGGTCTGGGAAGCCCCAGAAGAAAGGGGTGAGCTCGCCACCTTGCCTCCCAAGGTCCTCCCAAGGCTTGGGGACTGTGCCATTGCCACCCGGAGCAGGGCTCTGCTGGTGACAGCCGCGGTCCTGGAGGGGAGAGCCCGCTCCCCCTGCCTTTCCCTGCGCTGGGGCCGGGGCCGGAGCCGCTGCCCTCCTTTCTCCAGAGCCCCCTCGGCATCACCCCGGGCTCAAATCTCCCTGCCCTTTTTGGGGGAGAGGAGACCAGAGACTCCGACAGCAGCTCCCTGGGAAACAAAAGCCATGTTTACATCAGACAGCTTTTGGCTCGCTGGCCCCAGCCGCCGTGGCGTGAGCGTGACCCCGGGGAGCAGCCGCTTCCACCAACCCCTTCCTTCCTCTCCAGCTCCTGGGGATCCGGCTTCCTTTAGTACATCAGGCCCCCCCAAAAAAGCCGTTTCTTTTTTCCTGCTTGGCAGGTTTGAGAAGTGCCGGGGTGGCCTGGAAAAGAGAAGTCAGGGCCATCCCTTGGCCACTGCGTCCCCGCTCCTCCCCAAAAGGCTTCCACGCGGCGGCACATCTCTCTCTCTCTCTCTCTTCCCTCGGTGGCAGAGCAGCCCTGTGTCCCTGCAGGGAGAGGTGGCAGCTGCCCCAGCCTTACTCCCTTTTTTGGGGGGGTCCCTGGTGGCTCCCGGGTCCCCTGAGCTGGTGGCCCTGGGGGAAATCAGCCAAAACCCAGAGCCGGTCGAGCCCCTCCATCACCATCACCCTCCCTCTCCCACCTCTGGGTGCTCAAACCCCTCCATGGCCTTGGGCGAGGTGGGGGCGAACCCCAAAAATCCTTGGGGGGGGGGGGGGGGGAGGGAACAACCCATCCTATCCCCCCCCCTGGCATTTTTCCCCCCCCTCCCTGCCCCGAGTCCGCGGGAAGAAGCCACGTAAATGTACATTTCCAGAGAAGCTTTTGGGTGTAAATCAGTGTAAACTTGGAGAGGGAAAATTTTTCTATCTTGTAGAGTAGGTATTTTTATAGAATGAAGGTTGATCATTTTTTTAATACTTTAAAAAAAAGAAGAGAGAAATGTATCTGTGTATACACAAAAGCATATATATATATATATATATGTACAAATATATAAATATCGGAGATCTGCCTTTTCTCGACTCGGGATCCCGGATCCCCAGGTCAAACAATTGTCTTTTTTCCTGTCGCTCACCCAGAGGTACTGTAACTGTAAATAAGCACCGGGAAAAAGTTTTAAGCAAACAAAGCACTGACTTGCACATTCACCATGCTTTAAAGTCCCTATGGAGAAAAAAAAAAAAAAATAATACAAAAAAACAAACAAACAAACAAACAACAAAAAAAAATCCCCAACCTGTACTTCCCAAAAATGTTCCCTCTTTCCCCACCGCTCTGTGAAGGAAGTTCTCCCTCCACCCCACCCCCCCCCTCATAAAAAAAAGAGGCAAAAACAGCATTGTCTTAAATGATGTATCGATTCTTGTCGGATTAAAAGCTGTTACTATTCCTGCCCCCAGACCTTCTTTCCGCAGAGGTGGCTCGGAGCATCCTGAGTATCCGGGGTCCAGCTCCCCCCGTGGGGCTGGATGGGGCTGGAAAT
>NW_015090794.1:13587872-13588352 GCF_001431845.1 Calidris pugnax
TTGCTGGTTAGTGATTGATATAGGTTGGCTATCAACTCAGTATTGGTAAGGAGTGTTACCTGCTTTGTTATATACACAAGGACATTGATGAACAGGCCAAAGGAAAAGAGAGAAAGCTGTTGCACCCACCCATATGCTAACTGCACCATTGCATAAGATGCCAGAATTTTTGTTTGGCTGCTTTGGCTACATGTCCATCAGGTTTGCACCCTCCCTATATGCTGGTTCAGTTGTATTGACAATACAAAAAAACAAACAAACAAACAAACAACAAAAAAAAATCCCCAACCTGTACTTCCCAAAAATGTTCCCTCTTTCCCCACCGCTCTGTGAAGGAAGTTCTCCCTCCACCCCCCCCCCCCCCTCATAAAAAAAAGAGGCAAAAACAGTATTGCTCCTTGGCTGAGCCATGATGGGATCTGGATGGGTCCCCATGGTGGGACCTGGTGGGGGGATTCACCCTTTGGGGTCCAAGTGGGG
>NW_015090794.1:13588362-13594584 GCF_001431845.1 Calidris pugnax
AGGGAGCCCAAACCTTGGGCTGAGCCATGATGGTGGGACCTTGGCAGGGGATTCACCCTTTGGGGTCCAAGTGGGGTGAGGGACCTTTGGGGCTGGCCTTGTCCCCCCCCCTCCCAGGGTGTCCCCTTTCTCTGGAGGGTTTGGAGGAGGCTGGGCCCCCCTCGGCGCCGGTGGGGACTCACTTGGGGCTGTTCCAGGTGAGGACACAGAGGTTTTCCCTCTTCTCTACCACACCGAACCCCTCCCCGTGCTCAGCTCAACTCTGAAAATCCCTTAAAATGCCCCAAAACACGCCGCTGAGCTGCTCCACACCCCTCTAAGCTTCTCCTCCCCTCCTCCCAGCCCATAGAAGCCCCCCCCCCCACAGGGCTCTGAGGTGCAGGATACCCTGGGATGCTCCCGTGGTGCCTCCGGGCTCTGGCTCTGAACTTCTGGGAGCAGCCCTGGAGCTGCTGCAAAGGGCTCCGGGCGCCTCTGGGTGCTGGGAAACGCCTCTGAGCTCTCAAAAACACAAAAACACCCCCAGTTCTTTCCAGCTGCTCCTCTGAAGCGCTCCGAGCCGCACCGAGCCGCTCCAAAACATCTCTTGTTACCACTCTAAAAATGCTCGACCTCCCGCTCGTGTGCATCCAAGATTTCTCTAAAAAAATCCTTTTAAAAACTCCTCTGAAAATCTCAACCCCCGACTGCTCTAGAAATGGGGTAAATAAAGGGCTCGGGGGGGGTGCTGGGTCCCTACAGGCTGTAAAACTGCCCCCAAACCCCTGGGAGCTCTGGAAGGATGGACCTTCGGGCAGCTCCGAAGCACTCAAATTGCTCAAATAGCTCTCGGGCTCCTCAAACCAGCCCTAAAAAAGCCACCGAGATGGTAAAAACTGCTTGGAGGGGCTCGAAGTAGCTCTTAAAAGTCCTCTAAACTCTTCTGAAAACTCCTTGAAATAGCTCAAAATGGATCATAAATAAAAAAAAAAACCAACCCACCAGATCTTGTGGCGGCTCTGAAGCACTCTCAGCCTCCCCTGCGCGGGCCAGAAATGCCTCAAGTGCTCCAACACCCTCTGAAAGGCCCCTGAAAACTCCTCCACACCTTTCCAGTGTCTCCAAACAGTTGGAAAAACCCCCCTGGACCCCCCTCCCAGCGAGAGCGGCGAGGCGGAAAACCCCCAAACAGCTCCAAAACTGCCCTAAAACTCACCAAAAAAGAAAGGCTTGTAGCCCCCTCAAGCTCTCCAGCGAGTCCTCTCGAGGGCTTGAACCCTCTCCAGCCTCTTCGAAGCTGCTCCAGAAAAGCCCTCAAGCTCTGAGGGATCCTTCAAGAAAAGCTCGGAGCTGCTCTTCCGCAGCACGGCGGGGGCTTGGCAGCGTCCGAGCAGTTCTTTTTAAAAAAATAAGCAATTAAATGCATTTAAATAAATATATTTCCAAGAGGGTTAGAGATTTACGGAGCTTTCGTGGCTCCAGAACTCCTCGGGGAAGCCCAGCTGTTTTTGAAATGCTTCTCTAAGCACCAGTGAAGAGCTCCAGCTTCTCCCTCCACGATGGTGGGATGCTCCAGGGGGGGACCAGGAGGTACCAAGGACCAGGAGGACCCAGGATGAGGTGTTTGGGGGGTTCCAGCCACCCCACAAGGGGTCCTGGTGGCCTCCAGGTCCTTCTGCTCTTGGTGGCAGGGTCATGGTGCCCGGCGCTGGGCATGGGGTGCTCACCCCATCTCCCTGTCCCCCTCCAGCCACTGCCACCCGACTGGGTGGGCTCGGTACTGTTGTGTTAAAAAGAAAACTAATTAAATGCATTTAAATTAATATATTTCCAAGAGGGTTAGAGATTTATGGAGCTTTCGTGGCTCCAGGACTCCTTGGGGAAGCCCAGCTGTTTCTGAAATGCTGGCTGAGGAGCTCCAGCTTCTCCCTCCATGGTGGTGGGATGCTCCAGATGAGGAACGGGGGGGAACCAGCAGGTACCAAGGACCAGGAGGACCCGGGGTGCGGTGTTTGGGGGGTTCCAGCCACTCCACGAGGGGTCCTGGTGGCCTCTGGGTCCTTCTGCTCTTGGTGGCAGGGTCACGGTGCCCGGTGCTGGGCATGGGGTGCTCACCCTGGTTCCCTGTCCCCCTCCAGCCACTGCCACCCGACTGGGTGGGCTCGGCACTGTTGTGTTAAAAAGAAAACCAATTAAATGCATTGACATTAATATATTTCCAATAGGGTTAGAGATTTATGGAGCTTTCGTGGCTCCAGGACTCCTTGGGGAAGCCCAGCTGTTTCTGAAATGCTGGCTGAGGAGCTTCAGCTTCTCCCTCCATGGTGGTGGGATGCTCCAGATGCGGAACGGGGGGGAACCAGCAGGTACCAAGGACCAGGAGGACCCGGGGTGCGGTGTTTGGGGGGTTCCAGCCACTCCACGAGGGGTCCTGAGTGACCCCACTGTCACCCCTTCCCATGATGGGTGCCCGGCACTGGGCATGGGGTGCTCACCCCATCTCCCTGTCCCCCTCCAGCCACTGCCACCCGACTGGGTGGGCTCGGCACTGTTGTGTTAAAAAGAAAACCAATTAAATGCATTTAAATTAATATATTTCCAAGAGGGTTAGAGATTTACGGAGCTTTCGTGGCTCCAGAACTCCTCGGGGAAGCCCAGTTGTTTTGAAATGCTTCTCTAAGCACCAGTGAAGAGCTCCAGCTTCTCCCTCCACGATGGTGGGATGCTCCAGGGGGGAACCAGCAGGTACCAAGGACCTGGAGGACCCGGGGTGTGGTGTTTGGGGGGTTCCAGCCACCCCACGAGGGGTCCTGGTGGCCTCCGGGTCCTTCTGTTCTTGGTGGCAGGGTCACGGTGCCCGGCGCTGGGCATGGGGTGCTCACCCCATCTCCCTGTCCCCCTCCAGCCACTGCCACCCGACTGGGTGGGCTCGGTACTGTTGTGTTAAAAAGAAAACTAATTAAATGCATTTAAATTAATATATTTCCAAGAGGGTTAGAGATTTATGGAGCTTTCGTGGCTCCAGGACTCCTTGGGGAAGCCCAGCTGTTTCTGAAATGCTGGCTGAGGAGCTCCAGCTTCTCCCTCCATGGTGGTGGGATGCTCCAGATGCGGAACGGGGGGGAACCAGCAGGTACCAAGGACCAGGAGGACCCGGGGTGCGGTGTTTGGGGGGTTCCAGCCACTCCACGAGGGGTCCTGGTGGCCTCTGGGTCCTTCTGCTCTTGGTGGCAGGGTCACGGTGCCCGGTGCTGGGCATGGGGTGCTCACCCTGGTTCCCTGTCCCCCTCCAGCCACTGCCACCCGACTGGGTGGGCTCGGCACTGTTGTGTTAAAAAGAAAACCAATTAAATGCATTGACATTAATATATTTCCAATAGGGTTAGAGATTTATGGAGCTTTCGTGGCTCCAGGACTCCTTGGGGAAGCCCAGCTGTTTCTGAAATGCTGGCTGAGGAGCTTCAGCTTCTCCCTCCATGGTGGTGGGATGCTCCAGATGCGGAACGGGGGGGAACCAGCAGGTACCAAGGACCAGGAGGACCCGGGGTGCGGTGTTTGGGGGGTTCCAGCCACTCCACGAGGGGTCCTGGTGGCCTCTGGGTCCTTCTGCTCTTGGTGGCAGGGTCACGGTGCCCGGTGCTGGGCATGGGGTGCTCACCCTGGTTCCCTGTCCCCCTCCAGCCACTGCCACCCGACTGGGTGGGCTCGGCACTGTTGTGTTAAAAAGAAAACCAATTAAATGCATTGACATTAATATATTTCCAATAGGGTTAGAGATTTATGGAGCTTTCGTGGCTCCAGGACTCCTTGGGGAAGCCCAGCTGTTTCTGAAATGCTGGCTGAGGAGCTTCAGCTTCTCCCTCCATGGTGGTGGGATGCTCCAGATGCGGAACGGGGGGGAACCAGCAGGTACCAAGGACCAGGAGGACCCGGGGTGCGGTGTTTGGGGGGTTCCAGCCACTCCACGAGGGGTCCTGGTGGCCTCTGGGTCCTTCTGCTCTTGGTGGCAGGGTCACGGTGCCCGGTGCTGGGCATGGGGTGCTCACCCTGGTTCCCTGTCCCCCTCCAGCCACTGCCACCCGACTGGGTGGGCTCGGCACTGTTGTGTTAAAAAGAAAACCAATTAAATGCATTGACATTAATATATTTCCAATAGGGTTAGAGATTTATGGAGCTTTCGTGGCTCCAGGACTCCTTGGGGAAGCCCAGCTGTTTCTGAAATGCTGGCTGAGGAGCTTCAGCTTCTCCCTCCATGGTGGTGGGATGCTCCAGATGCGGAACGGGGGGGAACCAGCAGGTACCAAGGACCAGGAGGACCCGGGGTGCGGTGTTTGGGGGGTTCCAGCCACTCCACGAGGGGTCCTGGTGGCCTCTGGGTCCTTCTGCTCTTGGTGGCAGGGTCACGGTGCCCGGTGCTGGGCATGGGGTGCTCACCCTGGTTCCCTGTCCCCCTCCAGCCACTGCCACCCGACTGGGTGGGCTCGGCACTGTTGTGTTAAAAAGAAAACCAATTAAATGCATTGACATTAATATATTTCCAATAGGGTTAGAGATTTATGGAGCTTTCGTGGCTCCAGGACTCCTTGGGGAAGCCCAGCTGTTTCTGAAATGCTGGCTGAGGAGCTTCAGCTTCTCCCTCCATGGTGGTGGGATGCTCCAGATGCGGAACGGGGGGGAACCAGCAGGTACCAAGGACCAGGAGGACCCGGGGTGCGGTGTTTGGGGGGTTCCAGCCACTCCACGAGGGGTCCTGGTGGCCTCTGGGTCCTTCTGCTCTTGGTGGCAGGGTCACGGTGCCCGGTGCTGGGCATGGGGTGCTCACCCTGGTTCCCTGTCCCCCTCCAGCCACTGCCACCCGACTGGGTGGGCTCGGCACTGTTGTGTTAAAAAGAAAACCAATTAAATGCATTGACATTAATATATTTCCAATAGGGTTAGAGATTTATGGAGCTTTCGTGGCTCCAGGACTCCTTGGGGAAGCCCAGCTGTTTCTGAAATGCTGGCTGAGGAGCTTCAGCTTCTCCCTCCATGGTGGTGGGATGCTCCAGATGCGGAACGGGGGGGAACCAGCAGGTACCAAGGACCAGGAGGACCCGGGGTGCGGTGTTTGGGGGGTTCCAGCCACTCCACGAGGGGTCCTGGTGGCCTCTGGGTCCTTCTGCTCTTGGTGGCAGGGTCACGGTGCCCGGTGCTGGGCATGGGGTGCTCACCCTGGTTCCCTGTCCCCCTCCAGCCACTGCCACCCGACTGGGTGGGCTCGGCACTGTTGTGTTAAAAAGAAAACCAATTAAATGCATTGACATTAATATATTTCCAATAGGGTTAGAGATTTATGGAGCTTTCGTGGCTCCAGGACTCCTTGGGGAAGCCCAGCTGTTTCTGAAATGCTGGCTGAGGAGCTTCAGCTTCTCCCTCCATGGTGGTGGGATGCTCCAGATGCGGAACGGGGGGGAACCAGCAGGTACCAAGGACCAGGAGGACCCGGGGTGCGGTGTTTGGGGGGTTCCAGCCACTCCACGAGGGGTCCTGGTGGCCTCTGGGTCCTTCTGCTCTTGGTGGCAGGGTCACGGTGCCCGGTGCTGGGCATGGGGTGCTCACCCTGGTTCCCTGTCCCCCTCCAGCCACTGCCACCCGACTGGGTGGGCTCGGCACTGTTGTGTTAAAAAGAAAACCAATTAAATGCATTGACATTAATATATTTCCAATAGGGTTAGAGATTTATGGAGCTTTCGTGGCTCCAGGACTCCTTGGGGAAGCCCAGCTGTTTCTGAAATGCTGGCTGAGGAGCTCCAGCTTCTCCCTCCATGGTGGTGGGATGCTCCAGATGCGGAACGGGGGGGAACCAGCAGGTACCAAGGACCAGGAGGACCCGGGGTGCGGTGTTTGGGGGGTTCCAGCCACTCCACGAGGGGTCCTGGTGGCCTCTGGGTCCTTCTGCTCTTGGTGGCAGGGTCACGGTGCCCGGCACTGGGCATGGGGTGCTCACCCCATCTCCCTGTCCCCCTCCAGCCACTGCCACCCAGCTCGGTGGCCTTGTCACTGCACTGACCCAAACCATGACAGGACAAAGCCACTGAGAAACCGGAGCTGCCCTGGTGTGACCCCGAGGTCTCCTGCCCCCCAAAAGCCACAGGGCAACTGGTGGGAGCCCATCCAGCCCCTTCCCCAGGGAGCCAGCGGCCACCTTCAGAACCTGAGGGCCACCGTGGCCACCTCCTGCATCCCCTGGCCAGGATGCCACGG
>NW_015090794.1:13594974-13595297 GCF_001431845.1 Calidris pugnax
GGGGACAGCGCCGGGGGCTGAGCTGGGACGATGGGGACAGGGGGGACAGTCCCTGGGGCTGAGTTGGGGTGATGGGGACAAGGGGGGGTCAGTGCTCAGGGCTGAGCTGGGGTGACAGGGACACAGAGGGATGGTGCTTGGGGCTGAACTGGGGTGATGGGGACACAGGGGGACGGTGGTCAGGCGTGAGCTGAGGTGATGAGGACATGGGGTGGGGCAGTGCTCAGGGACAAGCTGGGGTGATGGGGACAGTGCTCAAGGACAAGCCAGGTGATGGGGACAGTGGGGGGACAGTGCCTGGGGCTGGGCTGGGGGGATGGGGA
>NW_015090794.1:13595307-13598272 GCF_001431845.1 Calidris pugnax
GCTGGGGTGATGGGGACATGGGGGGGACGGTGCTCGGGGCTGAGCTGGGGCGATGGGGACATGGAGGGGTCAGTGCTCAGGGATGAGCTGGGGTGATGGGGATGTGGGGTGGGGCAGTGCTCAGGGACAAGCTGGGGTGATGGGGACATAGGGGGACAGTACGTGGGGATGAGCTGGGGTGATGGGGACAAGGTGGGATCGGTGCTCGGGGCTGAGCTGGGGTGATGGGGACATGGGGACACAGTGGTTGGGCATGAGCTGAGGTGATGGGGACAGTGCGGGGGATGGTGTTCAGGGCTGAGCTGGGGTAATGGGGACACCGTGGGACAAAGCTTGGGGCTGAGCCAGGGTGATGGTGCTCGGGGATGAGCTGGGGTGATGGGCACACAGAGGGATGGCGCTCGGGGCTGAGCTGGGGTGATGGGGACATGGGGACACAGTGCTCGGGGCTGAGCTGGAGTGATGAGGACACAGTGGTCGGGCATGAGCTGATGTGATGGGGACAGTGGGGGGACAGTTAGGACAGAGCTTGGGGCTGAGCTGGGATGATGAGGACATGGGGACACAGTGCTTGGGGCTGAGCTGAGGTGATGGGCACAGTGGGGGGACGGTGCTCGGGGCTCAGCCGGGGTGATGGGGACACAGTGGGACAGTGCTTGGGGCTGAGCTGGGGTGATGAGGACATGGGGTGGGTCAGTGCTCAGGGAGAAGCTGGGGTGATGGGGACAGTGCTCAGCGACGAGCCAGGTGACAGCAGGGGGACAATCCTCAGGGCTGAGCCGGAGTGATGGGGACATGGGAGGATGGTGCTTGGGATGACCTGGGGTGGTGGGACACAGGGGGACAGTGCTCAGGGCTGAACCGGGGTGGTGGGGACACGGGGGACGGTGCTTGGGGATGACCTGGGGTGATGGAGACACAGGGGGACAATGCTTGGGGATGAGCCAAGGTGATGGGGACATGGAAGGCCGGTGATTTGGGCTGGGTTGGGGTGATGGAGACAAGGGGTGGGGCAGTGCTCAGGGACAAGCTAGGGTGATGGGGACATGGGGACACAGTGCTTGGGGATGACCTGGGGTGATGGGGACAAGGCGGGGGTCAGTGCTCAGGGACAAGCTGGGGTGATGGGGACAGTGCTCAAGGACGAGCCAGGTGATGGGGACAGTGGGGGGGACAGTGCTTTGGGATAAGCCAGGGTGATGGGGACACAGTGGGACAATGCTTGGGGCTGAGCTGGGGTGATGGGAACATGGGGTGGGGCAGTGCTCAGGGACAAGCTGGGGTGATGGGGACAGTGCTCAAGGACAAGCCAGGTGATGGGGACAGTGGGGGGACAGTGCCTGGGGCTGGGCTGGGGTGATGGGGACAAGAGGGATGGAGCTCAGGACTGAGTTGGGGTGATGGGGACACGGGGGGATGGTGATGGGGCCATGGTGCTGGGGGATGGGCTGGGGTGATGGGGACATGGAGGGGACAGTGGTTGGGGACGAGCCAGGGCGATGGGGACATGGAGGGACGGTGCTTGGGGCCAAAGCAGGGTGACAGGGACACAGTGGGGTGGTGCTCAGAGCCAAGATGGGGTGATGGGGACAAGAGGAGGTGCTCAGGGCTGAGCCGGGGTGATGGGCACATGGACGGACAGTGCTCGGGGTTTGGCAAGGTGGGCGAGCGCGGTGCCAGCCAGCAGGCAGCGTGTGGGCACCGGCTGCCCTGCAGATGGCACGGGACTGGCAGGGGGCGCCGGCCACCGCGGTTTCTCTGCCAGGAAGAGGTGGGGACGCGCCGTTTCCTCTCCCGGGAGGGCCACCAGCCGTGGGGTGGCCGTGGGGCAGCGTGGGTCCCGCGCCCCGTGGGAGGAAGCTCCCAAAGCCAGCCCTGTGTTTCACTTCCACGCCGGGTCGCCCACGCAGAGCCCCGGGCGAGGAGGAGGAGGAGGAGGAGAAGGAGCGGAGGAGGAGCTGTGGGCTGCAGCCACCCTCCCCGCCTTGCACCCCAGGAGCCATTTGGCCCTGGTGACCAAGCTCTCGACGGTGGCAGCAGCCCCGGCTCCGGCCGGCTCGCCCAGGTAGGGACGGGTGGCCAAGGGTGGCAGCGGGCAGGGGGGTGCTGCCAGTGGGGCAGGGTGAGCCCCTCGGTCCCCGTTTCCCCCCGTGGGGCAGGCAGAGGGTTTCGCTTCGCCCTCACTTCTGCTTCTGCTCGCCGGCCGTCCCCCCCCAACCCCGGTGCTGTGGGTCCCATCCAGCCGGGTGAGATGGCTCTGGGTCCGGCCACCACCCCTGGGGATTGTCACCCAGCTGTCCCCTCGGTGTTGGGAGAGGTGTTGGAATTTCTGGGTCATGGAATGGGTCGGGTGGTGGATAGAGATGCTCCTCCTCGGTGTGGCGGCCACCTCTCTCTCTCTCTCTCTGCATCCCCAAAATCCTCCATGCCTGGTGCCGGAGGAGCCAACTCCCCCCATGTCCACCCAACCCGAAGCCACTCTGTCCCCGTCCCATGCCCGGTTCGACGCGGTGACAAGCAGCCGGGCCGGGAGCTCCTCTCCCAGCGCCCCTCCACCCCTGGAGCCTTATTACAGACTTCCCCAGGGAACCGGCCAATTAGCCCCGCATCAGTAATTAAATCCATGGTGGAGGAGACCACGGACCCGGGATTACCCGTCCCTGCCTGGAAAATAAGAGCATCTTTAATGAGTCCTCCAACAGGTCTGGCTGCAGGAGCCATTAGCCCCGGAGGTGCGCGGTGATGCCGAAGAGCTTCCACGTGGCCACCCGGCTCCCAGCCGTTGCCCACGGGTGTTTTTGGCAGGGACGGGGTGTGTGTGTGTGTTGGGGGGGAGGAGGAAGGCAGTTTGTGGGTGCAGCACCCAGCGTTGGGAGCTGGGAGGGTGGGGGGGGTGCAAGGACCAACATGGTGCCGGCGGTGGCCGGTCGGTGGCTGCATCACTTGGTTCTGGATGTGTCCCCAG
>NW_015090794.1:13598282-13598953 GCF_001431845.1 Calidris pugnax
GCCATCCTGAGATTTGCGCCCACGGGTGGGTGCTGGGTGCCCCCCCCCCCGCCTTCCACGCTGGGATGCTGTTGCCGTGGCAACGGGCGTGTTTGATCTCCATCATCTCTTGGTGTCATCGTGTCCCCCCACCACCACGGGCTGGTCCCTGCCCGTATGTCCCCTGTCCCCAAGGCTGTGTGGCACATGCCTGGTGGCCTTGGCAGGGTGGCTTGTCTCCCTCGGCCGTGGGCAAGCTGCCGGCCCCGCCGACGCCAGGAGCCGGCTGGCACATATGTGGCAGGCAGGGAGGCTGCGGCGTGTGTGGGGGGGACACGCAGGCGCCGTGGGGCACTGCGGCAGTGGGGCGGGTGTGTGTCACCACCCCCCCCACCTCACCCCACCATGCAGGGTGGTCCCCGGTGCCAGGGGGCCGGTGGGTGCCAGGGGGGATGGTACCCACAGCCCAGCGCACCCCCTCCTGGGGGTGGTGAGTGCTATTGGGGGGGTGTGTGTGTGTGTTGGGGGGGTCATCCCTATCCTGGGGTCCCCACCTGTGGTGGTCTGGATGGAGGGTGAGCAGTGCCAGGTGGGCACAGCAGGGTGGGCACCTTCCCCAGCCCACCGGGCAACCAGCAAACTCATCACAGGGGTTTGGCTGTGACGGGGAGGGGGCTGGGAAAGGAAAAGGA
>NW_015090794.1:13599220-13602510 GCF_001431845.1 Calidris pugnax
GGGAGGAGGGAGAGGGGGAGGGATGTTGCCATATTGCCATGCTGGTCATGTGTGGGAGCGGCAGCCTCGCCAGAGCCCGGTTTGGTGCCAGGCGGGGGGCTGGCTGCGGCGCCGATGGGGACGGGGACGTTGATGGGGCCTGGGGGACCCCCCCCGACCATAGCGGGGTGCTGAGCGGGGGCACCGCGGCGCTGAGGTAGGAGCTGAACAATCATGGCCGTGCTGGGCAGCAGGAGGAGGAGGAGGAGGAGGAAGGGGCTTGAGGGCTCCCCAAGCTGCCACACAAAGGGCTGGGGTGGGCAGGGGGCTCTGGTGGCCTCCAAGCTGGGGCACGCTCTGGGCACAGTCCCCCGGGTGAACCCCGTGCCTGTCCCCAACACCCCCAGGTCTGACGTGGGGTGGGCACATCCTGCCCCCCCAACAAGTTGCACGGAGGCTGGTGCGGGTGCTGGAGGAGGTGGGTGGCAGCGTGGCTGGATGAAGAACCCTGGTGGTGGCCACCATGCCCCGTGCCACCACCTCCCAGAGCACGGTGGCATGGCAGAGCTTTGGACAGGGCTGCCCGGTGGCACGGCCACCCCCCAGGATGCCACCTCCCTGTCCCCCTCCATCTGTGGGGGGCCAGCATGTCTGGTTGCCATGCCGAGCCTCACCGGCTACCAGGAATGTGCCGGGGCTGCGTGCCCGCCGGGGCGGCTGCTGCTGGGGCAACGGCGGTGGCCAGGAGGGGGGTTTCGGAGGGGGGAAGGGGGGGTCCGGGCTCACCCCGCCTTTGCCCACCCCCACAGGGAACAGCCTGGAGCCCGAGGAGAACAGCATGGAGCCGCCGGCCGCGCCGGAGGAGGAGATGCCCCTCACCGCGGCGCCCGGCCCGGCGGGTTGCCAGCTCTTCGGTTACGTGGGCATCGAAGCCGTGCTGGACCAGATGAAGGTCAAAACCATGAAGATGGGCTTCGAGTTCAACATCATGGTCGTGGGTGAGCCGCCGGGTTCGCTCCCGCTGCAGGGGGGGGGGATCCTGGCTCTGATGCCAGCGTGCTGGGGGACACGAGGCTTTTAGGGGATTTTAAGGGATTTAAAAGGGATTTAAGCATCAAAAAATCGAAGAGGAAGAACGTCCCCTACCTGCTGGTACAGCCATGCTGGTGGGTGAGCTCATCCAAGGTGCTGGATGGATGGATGGATGGATGCCAAGGTGTTACCATCCAGGGGAATGTATTTATTGGGGGATAAATTGGAGCTATCCCAACCTCTGGGATGATCCCAAGTGGGTACCAAGGTGTTACCACCTTGAGGAATAAATTTAGTGGGGATAAACTGGAGCTATCCCAACCTCTGGGATGCTCCCAGGTGGGTAGCAGGGTGTTATCATCCCGGGGAATATATTTATTAGGGGATAAACCTGAGCTACGCCAACCTCTGGGGTGTTCCCAAATAGGTGTCAATGGGGAATAAATTTGGGGAATAAATTTACTGGGTTCCCACATGGATGCTGAGGCGTTCTCACCTTGGGGAATAAACTTATTGGGGGACAAGCCAGAGCCATCCAAACTTCCAGGATGCTCCCAAGTAGGTACCAAGGTGTTATCACCTTTGGGAACATACTGGGGGATAAACCAGAGCTATCCCAACCTCTGGGGTGTTCCTAAATAGGTGCCAACGGGGAATAAATTTGGGGAATAAATTTACTGGGTATAAACTGGAGCTATTTCAACCTCTGGGATGCTCCCAGGTGGGTAGCAGGGTGTTACCACCTTGGGGAATAAATTTAGTGGGGATAAACTGGAGCTATCTCAACCTCTGGGATGATCCCAAGTGGGTACCAAGGTGTTACCACCTTGAGGAATAAATTTAGTGGGGATAAACTGGAGCTATCCCAACCTCTGGGATGCTCCCAGGTGGGTAGCAGGGTGTTATCATCCCGGGGAATATATTTATTAGGGGATAAACCTGAGCTACGCCAACCTCTGGGGTGTTCCCAAATAGGTGTCAATGGGGAATAAATTTGGGGAATAAATTTACTGGGTATAAACTGGAGCTATTTCAACCTCTGGGATGCTCCCAGGTGGGTACCAAGGTGTTATCATCCCGGGGAATATATTTATTAGGGGATAAACCTGAGCTATGCCAACCTCTGGGATGCTCCCAAATGGATACCGAGGTGTTAATTGCCCTGGGGGGAATTAATTTATGGAGCTGTCGGCCTCCCCCGCAGGGCAGAGCGGGCTGGGGAAGTCGACGATGGTCAACACCCTCTTCAAGTCCAAGGTGAGCCGCAAAGCCTCGCAGCCCGGCCAGGAGGAGCGCATCCCCAAGACGGTGCAGCTGCAGTCCGTCACCCACGGTAAGGTCACCACCATGGGGTGTCCCACCAACCTCCGGGAGAAGCAGGGGACCCCGGTGCTCGGTCCCCGCTGACCCATATCTCTGCCCCATAGTCATCGAGGAGAAGGGTGTGAAGATGAAGCTGACGGTGACGGACACGCCGGGGTTCGGGGACCAGATCAACAACGAGAACTGGTAGGACACAGCTGGGTGCAGCGTCCCAGCTTGGTGGGTGGGAATTCTCAAGGAGGTTCGAGCTCAGATGCTGTCCCCCAACTCCTCGTCCCCAGCTGGGACCCCATCATCAAATACATCAACGAGCAGTACGAGAGGTACCTGCGTGAGGAGATCCTCATCACCCGCAAGAGGAAGATCCCGGACACCCGGGTCCATGGATGCGTCTACTTTGTCCCCCCCACGGGTCACTGGTGAGCCCCCACTCACAGCACCCATGGGTGCTCCCTGCTTGGTGGTGCAAGTCACCCTGGGTGATGGTGGTGGTGCAGGTCACCCCATAGTGATGGTGGTGGGGTCACCCTGGGATGATGGTGGTGGGGTCACCCTGGGATGATGGTGGTGTGGGTTACCCTGGGGTGGTGGTGGAGTCACCTCGAGGTGATGGTGGTGGTGGGGTCACCCTGGGGTGATGATGGTGTGGGTTACCCTTGGGTGATGGTGGTGGTGTCACCTGCTGGTGATGGTGGTGTGGGTCAGCCTAGGCTGATGATGGGGGTGTGGGTTACCCTGGGGTGGTGGTGGTGGGGTCACCTCGAGGTGATGGTGGTGGTGGGGTCACCCTGGGGTGATGATGGTGTGGGTTACCCTTGGGTGATGGTGGTGGTGTCACCTGCTGGTGATGGTGGTGTGGGTCACCCTAGGATGATGATGGGGGTGTGGGTCGCCCTGGGGTGGTGGTGGTTGTGGGGTCATCCTGGGGTGGTGGTGGTTGTGGGGTCACCTCGAGG
>NW_015090794.1:13610400-13614682 GCF_001431845.1 Calidris pugnax
GTTACGTGGGCATCGAAGCCGTGCTGGACCAGATGAAGGTCAAAACCATGAAGATGGGCTTCGAGTTCAACATCATGGTCGTGGGTGAGCCGCCGGGTTCGCTCCCGCTGCAGGGGGGGGGGATCCTGGCTCTGATGCCAGCGTGCTGGGGGACACGAGGCTTTTAGGGGATTTTAAGGGATTTAATTAAAAGGGATTTAAGCATCAAAAAATCGAAGAGGAAGAACGTCCCCTACCTGCTGGTACAGCCATGCTGGTGGGTGAGCTCATCCAAGGTGCTGGATGGATGGATGGATGGATGCCAAGGTGTTACCATCCAGGGGAATGTATTTATTGGGGGATAAATTGGAGCTATCCCAACCTCTGGGATGTTCCCACATGGATGCTGAGGCGTTCTCACCTTGGGGAATAAACTTATTGGGGGACAAGCCAGAGCCATCCAAACTTCCAGGATGCTCCCAAGTAGGTACCAAGGTGTTATCACCTTTGGGAACATACTGGGGGATAAACCAGAGCTATCCCAACCTCTGGGGTGTTCCTAAATAGGTGCCAACGGGGAATAAATTTGGGGAATAAATTTACTGGGGATAAACTGGAGCTATCTCAACCTCTGGGATGCTCCCAGGTGGGTACCAAGGTGTTACCACCTTGGGGAATAAATTTAGTGGGGATAAACTGGAGCTATCTCAACCTCTGGGATGATCCCAAGTGGGTACCAAGGTGTTACCACCTTGAGGAATAAATTTAGTGGGGATAAACTGGAGCTATCTCAACCTCTGGGATGATCCCAAGTGGGTACCAAGGTGTTACCACCTTGAGGAATAAATTTAGTGGGGATAAACTGGAGCTATCCCAACCTCTGGGATGCTCCCAGGTGGGTAGCAGGGTGTTATCATCCCGGGGAATATATTTATTAGGGGATAAACCTGAGCTACGCCAACCTCTGGGGTGTTCCCAAATAGGTGTCAATGGGGAATAAATTTGGGGAATAAATTTACTGGGTATAAACTGGAGCTATTTCAACCTCTGGGATGCTCCCAGGTGGGTAGCAGGGTGTTATCATCCCGGGGAATATATTTATTAGGGGATAAACCTGAGCTATGCCAACCTCTGGGATGCTCCCAAATGGATACCGAGGTGTTAATTGCCCTGGGGGGAATTAATTTATGGAGCTGTCGGCCTCCCCCGCAGGGCAGAGCGGGCTGGGGAAGTCGACGATGGTCAACACCCTCTTCAAGTCCAAGGTGAGCCGCAAAGCCTCGCAGCCCGGCCAGGAGGAGCGCATCCCCAAGACGGTGCAGCTGCAGTCCGTCACCCACGGTAAGGTCACCACCATGGGGTGTCCCACCAACCTCCGGGAGAAGCAGGGGACCCCGGTGCTCGGTCCCCGCTGACCCACATCTCTGCCCCATAGTCATCGAGGAGAAGGGTGTGAAGATGAAGCTGACGGTGACGGACACGCCGGGGTTCGGGGACCAGATCAACAACGAGAACTGGTAGGACACAGCTGGGTGCAGCGTCCCAGCTTGGTGGGTGGGAATTCTCAAGGAGGTTCGAGCTCAGATGCTGTCCCACAACTCCTCGTCCCCAGCTGGGACCCCATCATCAAATACATCAACGAGCAGTACGAGAGGTACCTGCGTGAGGAGATCCTCATCACCCGTAAGAGGAAGATCCCGGACACCCGGGTCCATGGATGCGTCTACTTTGTCCCCCCCACGGGTCACTGGTGAGCCCCCACTCACAGCACCATGGGTGCTCCCTGCTTGGTGGTGCAAGTCACCCTGGGTGATGGTGGTGGTGCAGGTCACCCCATAGTGATGGTGGTGGGGTCACCCTGGGATGATGATGGTGGTGTAGGTTACCCTGGGGTGGTGGTGGTGGTGGGGTCACCTCGAGGTGATGATGATGTGGGTTACCCTTAGGTGATGGTGGTGGTGTCACCTACTGGTGATGGTGGTGTGGGTCACCCTAGGATGATGATGGGGGTGTGGGTCGCCCTGGGGTGGTGGTGGTTGTGGGGTCATCCTGGGGTGGTGGTGGTTGTGGGGTCACCTCGAGGTGATGGTGGTGGTGTGGGTTACCCTGGGGTGGTGGTGGAGTCACCTCGAGGTGATGGTGGTGGTGGGGTCACCTCGAGGTGATGATGATGTGGGTTACCCTTAGGTGATGGTGGTGGTGTCACCTACTGGTGATGGTGGTGTGGGTCACCCTAGGATGATGATGGGGGTGTGGGTTACCCTTGGGTGATGGTGGTGGTGTCACCTGCTGGTGATGGTGGTGTGGGTCAGCCTAGGCTGATGATGGGGGTGTGGGTTACCCTGGGGTGGTGGTGGTGGTGGGGTCACCTCGAGGTGATGGTGGTGGTGGGGTCACCCTGGGGTGATGATGGTGTGGGTTACCCTTGGGTGATGGTGGTGGTGTCACCTGCTGGTGATGGTGGTGTGGGTCACCCCAGGGTGATGGTGGTGGTGGGGTCACCATAGGGTGATGGTGATGGTGGTGGTGTCACCCCAGGGTGGTGATGGTAGGGTGACCCTGGGGGTGATGGTGGTGGTGGTGCCACCTTGGGGTGGCTAGGGTGATGGTGGTGGTGTCACCCCAGGGTTGTGATGGTAGGGTGACCCTGGGGATGATGGTGGTGGTGGTGCCACCTTGGGGTGGTGGTCATGGGGGTCACCCCGGGGTGATGGTGGTCCTTGGCAGGCTGCGCCCGTTGGACCTGGAGTTCATGCGGCGGCTCAGTAAGATCGTCAACGTGGTGCCGGTGATCGCCAAAGCCGACACGCTCACCCTGGAGGAACGGGCAGAGTTCAAGCAACGGGTGAGGACAGGTCCCTGAGGGGGCTCCCAGGGTGCCCCATGTCCCCCCTGAACCCCAACCCAAGCCCTGTATGTATCCTGCAGATCCAGGAGGACCTGAAGACCCACGCCATCAGCGTGTACCCACAGGAGGACTTTGACCAGGACCCGGATGACAGGGTGCTGAACGACCGGATTCGGGTGAGTTTTGGGTGCTGGGACTTGGGGTGCTGCTGTCCCTGGTTGGGGGGGTGGTGGGGCTGGCAGCACCCTGGGGTGACCACGCTTCTCTGCGCCGGCAGGAGAAGATCCCCTTCGCCGTGGTGGGGGCCGACCAGGAGCACCAGGTGAACGGCAAGAGGGTGCTGGGCCGCAAGACCAAGTGGGGCATCATCGAAGGTGAGCGCAGCCCCTTGCACCCCCAGGTATGGGGTGTGGGGGGGGGTCCAACGGGGGGGTGTATCCCTGCCTGGGTGGGTGCTGAGCTGGGGGTGTGTGCTCTGGTGGTACCCGGAGCCTGGTGGGATGTCCTCCCCGGGCATCCTGCCCACACGCTGCCCGCTCTGCCTTGCTTTGCAGTGGAGAACCCGGCGCACTGCGAGTTCCCCCTCCTGAGGGACCTGCTGATCCGGTGAGGGGGGGGACACAAAAACGGGGTGAGGGTGGTGGGGGGGACACAACATCCCGGGGTGGGGGGGTGTGACGTGGTGGCAGCAGGGATGGTGACTTGACACCCTTCCTTCCCCGCTGGCCACCCCGGGCAGGTCCCACCTGCAGGACCTGAAGGACATCACCCACAACGTCCACTACGAGAGTTACCGCGTGCGGCGGCTGAACGAGAGCAACCGGGGGGAGCTGAGCCCCCCCAACGGGCTGCCCGGCAAGGGTGAGGGGGGCAGCGACCACTGAGCCACCACCTGTGCCCCCCAGAGTCACCGCTGGACCCCCGTCCCCATCCCCTGCCCACCAGCGGCTGTGCCCAGACCCTCCCTGGGGTGGGGACCCTCCCCCTCCACCAAGAGCTCTGGGTCCCTCACCCTTAAGCTCCACCGTGGGCACAGCCACCCTGCATGACATTAAAGGTCAACCCGGAGCCTTCAGCCTTCACCACCATCATCATCCTCCCGCTGGACCACCTGCTTCTGATGTGCCACCACCTTCCTGCGCTGCTCCGGCTGCTGGAGCCATGGGGGGACCCCAACCCAGTGATGCCGGGGTGCCCCGTGCCACCACCGGTGGGGTGTTTGGTGTCACCCCAGGTAGCCGGGGCGGGCAGGGTGACAGTCCCCTCCCCACGGTCACCCCCCCGCCCCACGGGGTGACGGCAGCTGGCACAGCTGGACTTTGACCCTCTTATCGGGTGGCGGAGGTGCCGGGAGAGGTGTGGAGCTGCCACCTGCAAGGGTGGAAACCTGTGGGGGTTTTTTTTTGGGGGGGGGAGCTACACCCAGCCGCTCCCCACTCTGGCACCTCCCTGCGG
>NW_015090794.1:13614692-13616203 GCF_001431845.1 Calidris pugnax
CCAAACCCTTTGGGTAAACCCTATGGGTGCTCCCCCCCCATCTTTAGTGTGGGGATGGAGGTTGCCCCCCCGAGGGCATCCCCCCGACACCTCCTGGTGCTTTGTGGGGTGCATGAAAGGTCCTTTTGTGCCTCCTGCCGTGGGCAGGGCTGGGGCACGGGGCCAGGACGGCGGCTCCCTGTGTGTGTGTGTGTGTGTGTGTGTGTGTGTGTGTCACGCCACACCACCGGCACCCTTCGCCCGGCCCCACGTTAATGATTCCCCTCCCGTCTGTGCCACCACCGGCACCGCCAGCAGCCGCCCCGGCGAGGCGGTGGCAGCAGAGACGGGGGGTCCTGGCCACGGGTGGTGGCTTTTTAGGGGGTAAAGGGGGGGACCCCACGGTTCCCTGCCCCACGCCCCACCCCTCCGTCCCCACACCCAGATAAGAGAAGCTGCCGGCAGCACCGGCGTGGGTGGGAGAGCATGGCGGCGGTGACGGTGAACCTCCGCGCTGTCACCTCCTGGGTGGGCATCGCCCGGCTCTTGGCCGTCGTGCTGTCCTGCCTGGCCTTCAGCTTGGTGGCCTCCACGAGGGAAAACCACAGCACCTACTGGACGTGGTGCATGTTCACCTGGTGCTTCTGCTTCGCCGTGACGCTGGTGGTGCTCCTGCTGGAGCTGCTGGAGCTCTACCGCCTGCTGCCCATCTCCTGGGATGACTTCACCTCGGCTTTCTCCATGCTGGCGGCCTTGATGGTCTTCACCACCTCGGTGGTCTACCCTTCCACCTCCATCGGCAGCCCCTGCAGGAGCCACTGTGCTGAGAAGGCCGTGGCCACCACCGCCTCTTGCCTCTGCTTCTTCGCCTACGCCGTCGAGGTGGGGCTGACCCGCGCCAAGCCAGGGGACATCAGCAGCTTCCTCTCCACTGTGCCCGGGCTCCTCAAGGTCTTTGAAGTCTACGTGGCCTGCCTCATCTTCTCCTTGCTGGGTCGCTACGACCCAGAGCCTGGCCTGCACTGGTGCTTGGCCGTCTACTCCATCTGCTTCATCATCACCTTCCTCATCATCATCTTCACCATCGGCCGGTGCCTCACCTACATTCCCTGCCCGCTGGAGCAGATGCTGGTGGGCTACAGCGCCCTGGCTGTGGTGATGTACATCACCGCCACCATCCTCTGGCCCTACTACAACTTCAAGAACACGCAACGCCCCAACCCCTGCAACAGCGACTGCGACTGGAACAAGCACCTGGGGGTCACCTTCCTCACCATCTTCAACCTCATCGCCTACTTGGTGGACCTGGTCTACTCCACCAGGACGGTCTTCATCAGGACCTCTTCATAAGGGCTCTGGGTGGCCCCGGTGGGGCCAGGGGTGGTGGGACGTGGCCGGGGGCCGGTGTGGGGCTGCCGGTGGAGCTGAGGAAGAGGTGGGATGCCTCGGAAAGCTCCTTCGCCCCACGCCGCAGCAGGGAGCCATGGGGTGCTCCTGGGGGGACCCCGGCCGGGGAGAGGCTGGGGTTTCGG
>NW_015090794.1:13616472-13617755 GCF_001431845.1 Calidris pugnax
GCCAGGCCCTTGTCACCAGCTCCACCATGTCCTCGTCACCAGCACTGTCACCCTCACTGGGTTTGGTCCCAGTCGCACTGGTGGGAGCCCAGTGCCCCCCCATTGGGGGACACCGGGGAGTCCCCTAATTGGGGGGGGGGGACACATGGGACGCAGGGCAAGGGGGGGGCCGTCACTCCAGGTGCCACCAGAGCTGGGGGTCCTGGTGTCATTGGGAGGAGGGGGGTGTACAGCAGGAAGCAGGCAGGGGAAGGTGTGCCCAGCGGGCAGAGCTCCTGGCACGGCGCTCCCGGATGTGGGACGGGTGCCATGGGGTGGCTTTTGGGGCCACCGTCCCCAGCCCGCGCTGCTCCCCCCGCTGCTGCTCGCCCTGGCACTAGCCACAGCCTGGGGGGCCATCCCCGCCGCCTCGGGGCTGCCAGGGCCATGGGGCACGTCGGGGTGCATCCCCCTCACCTCGGGGCTCGCTGGGGGTCCCCACCACCATGAGGTGGCACAGACTGGCTGCCGTGGTGACAGAAGAGCCTGGACCCCAGCCTTGGAGACACTGCACGGCACCCATGGGTGCCACGGGTCCTGGGCGAGTGGGACCTCTGTGCCAGGGCCACCACAGCGGGGGTTCCCAGCACCACTGGTGGTGGCACCGGTGATGGCCTGGTGGGTGTCCCCATCACCCTGCCCATGTCCCCGTGGTGGCCACCACGGTGTCCCCACCAGCTGGGCTGCTCCCCCTGCACCCCCAGGTGATGAGATGGGACACGCTGCGATGCCATTGTCACTCGGGTTGGCACAGTGGGACATGCTGTGATGCCACCATCACTCCAGGTGGCACAGTGGGAGATGCTGCGGTGCCACCGTCACTCGGGGTGGCACAGTGGGACATGCTGCGGTGCCACTGTCACTCGGGGTGGCACAGTGGGAGATGCTGCGGTGCCACCGTCACTCGGGGTGGCACAGTGGGACATGCTGCGGTGCCACTGTCACTCGGGGTGGCACAGTGGGAGATGCTGCGGTGCCACCGTCACTCGGGGTGGCACAGTGGGACATGCTGCGGTGCCACTGTCACTCGGGGTGGCACAGTGGGAGATGCTGCGGTGCCACCGTCACTCGGGGTGGCACAGTGGGACATGCTGCGGTGCCACTGTCACTCGGGGTGGCACAGTGGGAGATGCTGCGGTGCCACCGTCACTCGGGGTGGCACAGTGGGACACGCTGTGGTGCCACTGTCACTCAGGGTGGCACAGCTCAGCCTTCACCCTCCTGTCAGCACCATGGGAGCCACT
>NW_015090794.1:13618586-13621487 GCF_001431845.1 Calidris pugnax
GCCAGGCCCTTGTCACCAGCTCCACCATGTCCTCGTCACCAGCACTGTCACCCTCACTGGGTTTGGTCCCAGTCGCACTGGTGGGAGCCCAGTGCCCCCCCATTGGGGGACACCGGGGAGTCCCCTAATTGGGGGGGGGGGACACATGGGACGCAGGGCAAGGGGGTGGCCGTCACTCCAGGTGCCACCAGAGCTGGGGGTCCTGGTGTCATTGGGAGGAGGGGGGTGTACAGCAGGAAGCAGGCAGGGGAAGGTGTGCCCGGCGGGCAGAGCTCCTGGCACGGCGCTCCCGGATGTGGGACGGGTGCCATGGGGTGGCTTTTGGGGCCACCGTCCCCAGCCCGCGCTGCTCCCCCCGCTGCTGCTCGCCCTGGCACTAGCCACAGCCTGGGGGGCCATCCCCGCCGCCTCGGGGCTGCCAGGGCCATGGGGCACGTCGGGGTGCATCCCCCTCACCTCGGGGCTCGCTGGGGGTCCCCACCACCATGAGGTGGCACAGACTGGCTGCCGTGGTGACAGAAGAGCCTGGACCCCAGCCTTGGAGACACTGCACGGCACCCATGGGTGCCACGGGTCCTGGGCGAGTGGGACCTCTGTGCCAGGGCCACCGCAGTTCCCAGCACCACTGGTGGTGGCACCGGTGATGGCCTGGTGGGTGTCCCCATCACCCTGCCCATGTCCCCGTGGTGGCCACCACGGTGTCCCCACCAGCTGGGCTGCTCCCCCTGCACCCCCAGGTGATGAGATGGGACACGCTGCGATGCCATTGTCACTCGGGTTGGCACAGTGGGACATGCTGTGATGCCACCATCACTCCAGGTGGCACAGTGGGAGATGCTGCGGTGCCACCGTCACTCGGGGTGGCACAGTGGGACATGCTGCGGTGCCACTGTCACTCGGGGTGGCACAGTGGGAGATGCTGCGGTGCCACCGTCACTCGGGGTGGCACAGTGGGACATGCTGCGGTGCCACTGTCACTCGGGGTGGCACAGTGGGAGATGCTGCGGTGCCACCGTCACTCGGGGTGGCACAGTGGGACATGCTGCGGTGCCACTGTCACTCGGGGTGGCACAGTGGGAGATGCTGCGGTGCCACCGTCACTCGGGGTGGCACAGTGGGACACGCTGTGGTGCCACTGTCACTCGGGGTGGCACAGTGGGAGATGCTGCGGTGCCACCGTCACTCGGGGTGGCACAGTGGGACATGCTGCGGTGCCACTGTCACTCGGGGTGGCACAGTGGGAGATGCTGCGGTGCCACCGTCACTCGGGGTGGCACAGTGGGACATGCTGCGGTGCCACTGTCACTCGGGGTGGCACAGTGGGAGATGCTGCGGTGCCACCGTCACTCGGGGTGGCACAGTGGGACATGCTGCGGTGCCACTGTCACTCGGGGTGGCACAGTGGGAGATGCTGCGGTGCCACCGTCACTCGGGGTGGCACAGTGGGACATGCTGCGGTGCCACTGTCACTCGGGGTGGCACAGTGGGAGATGCTGCGGTGCCACCGTCACTCGGGGTGGCACAGTGGGACACGCTGTGGTGCCACTGTCACTCAGGGTGGCACAGCTCAGCCTTCACCCTCCTGTCAGCACCATGGGAGCCACTCGCAGCCTCCGAGCTGGAATTTTGGGAGCAAATAGAAGGAAAACCACACCAGGCGGGCACAGCCCTGCCCAGCACCCCGGCCCGGCTATTTTTAGTGCCCGCCTTGATTGAAATTCATGGAGGAACGGGGCAGGGAAGCGGTGAGGGTGGCAGAAGCGGTGAGGGTGGCAGTGGGGGCTGTCACCCCTTATGAGTGGTGGCACTTTGTGTTGGGCTCCCGGCGGCACGTGGAGGGAGCTGGCAAGGGGCAGGGAAGCGGTGAGGGTGGCAGCGGTGGCTGTCACCCCTTATGAGTGGTGGCACTTCCTCCAGGCTCCCTGCACCGGGATGGGGGGAACAGCCCAGCGGGAGACCCCCCCAGACCAGGGGGTCCGTGGGGGGTCTGTGCCCGGGGGGCAGCGTGGGGCGTCCCCCAAATGGGGCACACGGGGGCTTTTGGGGGTCCCCGGTGCCGGTGCTGAGCGGGAGGGACCCCCAGTGCCAGGTCGTGCTGGGGAGCCCCGGTGCCGGTGTGGAGCACCGGTGTCGGTGCGGGTGAGGTGCGGTTCCGGTCCCGGTCCATGTCCCGGTGCCGGTGTGGTGCAACGGCGACCCCCGTCCCGGTGCGGTGCGGGTGAGGTGCGGTGCCGGTCCCGGTCCGTGTCCCGGTGCGGTGGGGTGGCTGTGGAGCGCACTGCCGGTGCCGGTGAGATGCAACGTCTCTCCCGGTCCCGTTCGCAGTCACGGTACGGTGCCGGTGCGGTGCGGTTCCTGTCCTGGTCTCGGTCCCGGTGCGGTGCAATGCCGGTCCCGGTCCCGGTGCGGTGCCCGTGCAGTGCGGTGCAATGCTGATCCCGGTGCGGTGCAGTGCCGGTCCCGGTGCGGTGCAATGCCTGTCCCGGTCCCGGTGCGGTGCCCGTGCGGTGCGGTCCCGGTGCAGTGCAATGCTGATCCCGGTGCGGTGCAATGCCGGTCCCGGTGCGGTCCCGGTGCGGTGCAATGCCGGTCCCCGTCCGGTGTAATGCCGGTCCCGGTCCCGGTGCGGTGCAATGCCGGTCCCGGTGCGGTCCTGGTGCGGTACAATGCCGGTCCCGGTGCGGTGCAATGCCGGTCCCAGTGCGGTGCCCGTGCAGTGCGGTGCGATGCTGATCCCGGTGCGGTGCAATACCGGTCCCGATCCAGGTGCGGTGCGGTGCCGGTGCGGTGCCGGTGCATTCCTCCCCCTAGGGGTCGGTGTGCCGCGGCGCGGGAGGCGGTGCGGGAGGCGGCGCGCTCCTGCGCACGGCCCGGGGCGGCCGGGGCTCGGCGGCGGCGGCG
>NW_015090794.1:13621793-13622162 GCF_001431845.1 Calidris pugnax
CCCTGCTCTGAGCATCCCCAGTCCCAGCTGGAGCGGGGGGCAAGTGGGGCACCCCCACCCCAGGCTGGGTGCTGGGGGGCAACTCTGGGGTGGGTGCTGGCCAGGCTGGGTGCTGGGGGGCAACTCTGGGGTGGGTGCTGGCCAGGATGGGTGCTGGGGGGCAGCCCTGGGGTGGGGGGTGTCCAGCTCCAGCCCAGGGAAAGGACATCTCGTGCCAGGGATGGGACCATGGGTGCTCCCTGGGAGGCCAGAGTGGAGGTGCCCAGGGGTGGGTCCCCAAGAGCATCCTGGTGTCCCTACAACCCTCCAGCACAGTCGGGTGCGGATGTGGCACCCCAAAGGGATGGCACTATATATTGGGGGGGGGGG
>NW_015090794.1:13642992-13646829 GCF_001431845.1 Calidris pugnax
GCCTCCGCCTGACCCCCCCGCCACCATGCTCATCAAGGAGTACCGCATCTGCATGCCCCTCACCACCGAGGAGGTGAGTTGGGGGGGCTGCCTGGGGGACCAGATGAGAAAGGGGGGGGTGTCAGCTGAGAAAAGGGGTGCGGAGGGAGCCCCAAGCCCCCAGCCACGGGTGCTGCAGCCAGCTTGGCTGCAGGGACCCGCCGATGGAGGGGGTGGTGGGTGGGGGGGTCCTGTACCCACAGCAGCGGGGTGCCAGGGGTTGGGGGTCCTGCCCGGGGAGGGGCTGGGGGGACACGGTGACCCCCTTTGCCATCCTGGCTTGTGGCAGGGACTGTCTGCCCTGGCGGAGGCACCGAGGTGGGCTTTGGCCACCGCTGTTGGGTTTGGGATGCTCCGTGTGAGCACAGAGATGAGATTTTGGGGGGGCAGGCAGGGGGACATCCCATCCCTGGGCACGGTGACCTTGGGGAGCACGATGGCAGCCCGGCCCCGGGGTGAGCCCGTGGGCAAAGAGGCAGCGGGGGTTTGGGTGCTGGCGGGGGGCAGGGGCTCAATCCCTGCTCCACCAGGGAGCCCCAATCCCTGTCGGCAAACAGCGGTGATTGCCGGTGGCATCCCCCGGCCAGAGGTCTCTCCTGAGCTCCCGGGGCCGTTTCGGGGAGCCCCAGCAGAGGTGCCCATGCTGCAGCACCAGCCCTTCCCCGGGTCTGGGGCAGGGGGGGCACCGTTTTTGCGTGGGCAGCCAGGGAAGGTTTGCAGTTCGGCAGAGAGGGGCCATCAGATCCCGGTGGGGGCTGAGGGGATGGATGGGATCTTCAACAGAGCAATAAAACACTCACTGCGCAGCTGCATCAGCCAGTACCCACACATCCACATCATCCACATCATCCACATCCACATCCATATCCATATCCACATCATCCATATCCAAATCCAAATCCATATCCATATCCATATCCACATCCACATCATCCACATCCACATCCAAATCCACATCCACATCCACATCCAAATCCACATCCACATCATCCACATCCATATCCAAATCCACATCCACATCCACATCCACATCCACATCCACATCATCCATATCCAAATCCAAATCCAAATCCATATCCATATCCATATCCATATCCACATCCACATCATCCACATCCATATCCAAATCCACATCCACATCCACATCCACATCATCCACATCATCCATATCCATATCCACATCCATATCCACATCCATATCCATATCCAAATCCATATCCACATCCATATCCATACATCCCTATCCACATCCTCCACATCCACGTCCATATCCAAATCCATATCCATATCCACATCCACATCCATATCCACATCCACATCATCCACATCCACATCCATATCCATATCCACATCCATATCCACATCCTCCACATCCACGTCCATATCCAAATCCATATCCATATCCACATCCACCTCCACATCAATATCCACATCCACATCCATATCAACATCCCTGTCCACATCCACCTCCACATCCACCTCCCTATCCACATCCACATCCCTGTCCACATCCACCTCCATATCCACATCCATATCCAAATCCACATTCATATCCACATCCACATCATCCACATCCATATCCAAATCCATATCCATATCCACATCCACATCATCCACATCCACATCATCCACATCCTTGTCCACATCCACCTCCATATTCACATCCACCTCCACATCCACATCCATATCCACCTCCATATCCATATCCATATCCACAATCACATCCACATCCACATCCACCTCCAGATCCACCTCCATATCCATATCCACATCCACATCCACATCCACATGTATCCATCCATCTGTACAGATAGTTTTGCCTCGCATCCCCAATCACTTCTTGAGCAGGAAGCCTGGGGAGGAGCAGGGAGGGCAGGATCCATCCCTCACCCAGATGGAGCAGACCCAGGGGCAGAGGGGTCAGAACAGGCTGCCCCAGGAGCCCCCTCTGCGTGGCTTGGGGGTCCACTACCTCCTTGCTCCATGCCTCAGTTTCCCCTCTTCAGTGGTGTGGCTGGAAAAGCTGTCAGCCCCCCCCCCGGCGGTGTGTGGGGAGGGTGGTGGGGCAGGGGGTGGTGGGGCAGGGGCCGGTGTCCCCCCCCTGAGGAGGGGACACTGTGGGCGCAGGACCGCGTGGGGCAGCTCTACACCATCAGCAAGCACAGCCACCAGGAGAGCGAGAAGGGCGAGGGCGTGGAGGTGGTGAAGAACGAGCCCCATGAGGACCCCGTCCACGGCCCCGGCCAGTTCACCGAGAAGCGGGTCCACCTCTCCAGGTGAGGCTGTGGACCCCCCCGGTGAGGGGTGCTGGGCAGGGAGGGGACCCCGGATCTGTGGGGCAGCCCCGTGGTGGCAGGGGGGGTGTAGTGGGGAGGTGGGCAGCCATCCCTCCCTCCAAAATCCCCTGGGGAACATCCTGCCTGGGTCCTTAACACCTTGCAGCGTGGGTGCACCCATCTCCCAGGGGTGCATCCATCTCCCAGGGGTGCATCCATGTCCCAGGGGTGCTCCCATCTCCCAGGGGTGCACCCATCTCCCAGGGGTGCATCCATCTCCCAGGGGTGCACCTATCTTTGGGGGCTGCACCCGGCTTTGGGGGCTGTATCTGTCTCTCAGGGTGCACCCATCTCCTGTCTCTCAGGATGCAGTCTCCCCCAGTTTTTAGGGGACTGCACCCATCTTTTGGGGTGCACCCATCTCCCAGGGTGAACCCATCACCCATCTTCAGGGGCTGCACCCATCTTTGGGGGCTCTCTCCCAGGGTGCACCCATCTTCTGAGGGGTGCAGCCCTCTCCAGGGGTTGCACCCATCTTCTGGGGTGCACTTGTTTTGGGGGATTGCACCCATCTTTGGGGGCTGCACCCATCTTCAGGGGGCAGTCTCCCAGGGTGCACCCATCTTCCTAGGATGCAGCCCTCTCCAGGGGTTGGTTGCACCCATCTTCTGGGGTGCACTTGTTTTAGGGGACTGCACCCATCTTGGGGGACTGCACCCATCTTGGGGGGCTGCACCCATCTCTCAGTGTGAACCCATCTTTAGGGGCTGCACCCATCTTTGGGGGCTGTCTTCCAGGGTGCACCCATCTTCCTAGGGGTGCTGTTCTCTCCAGGGATTGCACCCATCTTCTGGGGTGCACTTGTTTTGGGGGATTGCACCCATCTTTGGGGGCTGCACCCATCTTCAGAAGGCAGTGTCCTAGGGTGCACCCATCTTCCCAGGGGTGCCGTTCTCTCCAGAGGTTGCACCCATCTTCTGGGGTGCACTTGTTTTGGGGGACTGCACCCGTCTTGGGGGACTGCACCCATCTCTCAGTGTGAACCCATCTTTAGGGGCTGCACCCATCTTTGGGGGCTGCACCCATCTTCAGGGGGCAGTCTCCTAGGGTGCACCCATCTTCCCAGGGGTGCCGTTCTCTCCGGGGGTTGCACCCATCTTCTGGGGTGCACTTGTTTTGGGGGATTGCATCCGTCTTGGGGGACTGCACCCATCTTCGGGGGCTGCACCCATCTTTGGGGGGCTGTCTTCCAGGGTGCACCCATCTTCCTAGGGTGCAGCCCTCTCCAGGGGTTGCACCCATCTTCTGGGGTGCACTTGTTTTGGGGGATTGCACCCATCTTTAGGGACTGCACCCATCTTCGGGGACTGCACCCATCTTCAGGGGGCAGTCTCCTAGGGTGCACCCATCTTCCTAGGGGTGTCGTTCTCTCCAGGGGTTGCACCCATCTTCTGGGGTGCACTTGTTTTGGGGGACTGCACCCATCTTTGGGGGCTGCACCCATCTTCAGGGGGCTGTCTCC
>NW_015090794.1:13647760-13648204 GCF_001431845.1 Calidris pugnax
TGGGTGTGCCCCAAGGCGATGGTCCTGGGGAGGTGGCAGGGTCTTTTGGGGGCACTGGGGTGCAGATGAAGGACCTGGGGAGGTGGCAGGGGTCCTGGGGGGTGGTCCTGGGGAGGTGGCAGGATTCCTTGAGGGGGTCCTGTGGGGCAAATGAGGCCCCTGTGGAGGTGGCGGAGGTCCCGGTGGAGATGCTGGAGTGTAGGTGATGGTCCTGGGGAGGTGGCAGGTGTCCTTGGGAGGGTCCTGGCAGGCAGATGGGGGTCCTGGGGAGGTGGCAGAGGTCCTTGGGAGGGTCCTGTGGTGCAGATGAGGGTCCTGGGGAGGTGGCAGGGTTCCTTGGAGGGGTGCTGGGGTGCAGATGGGGGTCCTGGGAAGTTGGCAGGCGTCCTTGGGGCAGGGGCTGGGCTGCATGTGATGGTCCTGGGGTAGTGGCAGGAGTCCCTG
>NW_015090795.1:0-46327 GCF_001431845.1 Calidris pugnax
CTCCCGAGAGGGCCAGGAGGCGGGGCCACCGCCCGCCCGCGGCTCCAGCCTGTGGCTGCCGGGGCCCCCTTCCTCGTCCCCCTCCGAGACCTCACCGGGGAGAGCAGCGGTGACCGCTCTCAGCCCGCTTCCCTCCCCCCGGGGACCGCAACCCCTTACCGGCGGGCAGGGCTTCCCGCTCGCCGCCCACAGCCATCGCCTCGGCACCAAACCCCTGCGGTTTTCACCCCGCAACCGGCCCCAGGGACGCCGCGGCGCTCTGCCCGTGGCCCCGGCGGCGACAGCAGCGAGTCCGGGGCCCAGGAAGGCAGGCGGGGGGGCCGCCTTCTCCGCCACAGAAACATCGGGGAGTTTCGCGTCCCTGCAGGAAAACCGGGGTGGGTTTTTTTCCTCCTTTCCCGCTGCAGAGAATCCAGCTCCCCGGAGCGGGAGGCGAACGGGGGAAGGGGCAGCTTCTGAAAGCGCCTGGACACCGTCAGAGAGATGAGAGGGGAGGGCCAGTTCTGAAATGCCTTCTAGCAATAGGCCGCCTTTGCCGTTTAGAGCCATCTGCAGCACAGGCATGTACACCTCTGCGTTCATTTACACCTGTATAAGACTTAGAGAAAATGTATTCTCTTGTTACACTTCAATGGAAGATCTGTTTAGGCTTAGATTTACACATTAACATACACATTAACACTTATGTAGGATATCTATTTAAAATACCTGCTTAGACTATCCATTATTACACTAATACCTTTTATAAACATTTAAAAAATATTTTTATAAGATCTTTTTGAAAATACAGAATCATAGAATCCATTGAGATATAGGCTTTTGTTCTGAACTCCTTTTATACACATAAATTTATTTTTCCATCTATATATAAATGAGAGATGGTTCTCTATTTCAACACTTCACACTCATATTTACAAGTTTTTGTTATTTTTTAACCCCACCCCATGAATTTTCAAACATTTTGAGGCTGTGACCCACCTCTTTTAGGGGGGAACCCCGTGTAACCCCATATCCCCAATTCACCTGCTCCTCTGCTGCATCATCACCCTCTTCAGTGATGCTGGGATGGCCCCAAATGACATCATGACTCCCCAGATACCCTTCATTTTTATTCACCACAAAAAGACAGCACGAAACGCCCAGACCCAGGGCTGGCTCCCCCTCAGGTGGCTCCACCAACCAGCCACAAACCCAGGCTGGGGCAGCTATCGAGCAGCGCGGGACGCGGACAACGAGGCACCTGCAAAACAAACAACAAAGCCCAACTGGAGTTCAGCAGCATCAAACAAAAGAGCACCCAAGAGAGTAGGGCAATGCCCTCCGACCGAGGGACAGGACAGGAGCCGAGTGACAGGAGGATCCCGGGGAAACAGCTCCGCTTGAAAGACGGCACGGCCTGCCAAAGCCGGAGCCATCCCGAAGCTTCAGGTCCCTCTCCAGGCTGACCCATGCCGCCTGGAACACCTTCTCAGCCTAAGAGCCTAACAAACCCTCTGCCTGCTGTGGGGAAGTGCCTCCTCCCTTCCCCTTCCCCGCTGCAGGAAAGCTCTGCGCGCCTTTAGGTACGGCCAAGAAAAATAGTCACGCTAGAAAAAGTGTCGGACTTGTTCTTTGGCACTAATTCAGCTGGCACAGCTCCGAACCCACACCATTGCACTCTCTGTCCCCAGAACACACAGTTGTCATTTGACCAGGGGCTGCTTCCTCTCCCACCCCAGGGGGAGGGACATCTGCCTGGCAGCACTGCCCGAGGGAGAGGCTACCACACTGTCAGGGAAACATGCCCCCGAAAGCCAGGCAGAAATCAAGCACTTCAGAGCACTCCACCTAAAGAGCAGGGGAAAACCCTGTAACGTTCTGTCGCCTCTTTTTTTAAACATAAACAACAAATACCTAAGTGCTCAAGTACACCTAATAAATAGTCTGCTAGAGCTATTGGCAGTTGCCGTTCAAACAATGCAAGTCAGGTTGTAAATTCTAAAAGGCAGCTGCTCTGAATGAGAAACATTTCCGTTTCTGAGAATCTCTTTCTCACTGATGTCAAAATGACACACTGTAGGTTATGGAAAAAGGACATTCTTGGAAGCCACAACTCACCAAAACCACATCAGGACTGGCTGTCACTCGTGACAAGGCTGCTGACGCTTCGTGGCAAGGCCTGGAAAACATGCAGAAGTGTCACCAGTTTGTCCCACTTATTCCATGTCTCCTGTTTGACCTCGATTGCTTTTAGGACACATGCCAGTATCTCAGTAAGGTTTTTGAGTACTTCTGTAAGATATTCTAAAAAGCTTATATCGTGAAAATAGTCCGTTTCTTCTGAATATCTGCATTCTAACAGTTTCTTCCCTCTTTTAGTACAAAATTATTTTCGTGGTATCATTTAACTAGTAAGCGCCCAGAAAGAGAAGATTATGCTTTCAGGAAGAGAAAATAAGCAGAGGAAAGTAAGCGTTGTATGGGCATAACATGCTTCAGAACAGACCTTATTTATGTTAACTTAAAAGTCCACACTACAAGGACCCTGGGAAAAAGACAGATGCACATCGCAGGTGTATACCTTGTACTTACAGAGCACTCTGGATCCTCTCCATCTGTCCTGTGCTGTCACAGCAGAAGAAGGGGTGACCCCAGAGAAATGGCAGCAGTTGACGTTCTGCTGAGAAAGGAAAAAACCCTTTAGCATAAAGCTGGGTAGGAATCTAAAGCTTCCTTCTTTCAAGGAGGTTTGCAAAGACTACAGCTGAGTGATGAAAATAGCATTTGGCACCATCTGTGATACAGGTGGGCCACTACAGCTTTGCAATTTTTTGACTCACTGGCAGGTTTAGTTGCACTAGAGCCACTTTTCAGGATACCCTGGGGCTCCTTGTTTCCCTGGCAACTTAATTCTCAAAAAGGACCTTATTACATTTTCCCAGGGCCGGGTGAAAAACATCAAGTGTCCAGTGATTGCACCCACACCCAGGGTGCCAGAACACAAAGCTGTGGCTTGTCCTCGCTGCCCCTTGGCAGCGCTTCCGTTGCCCCACAAGTCTTAGGGCTCTGCGCTTTCCTGGCAACTTCATCCTCAAAACAATTTTCCCCCGAAACACCGGGAAAGCCCCCAACACTCCCCTCCACTCCAGCCGCTCAACACTCCCCAAGACCCCCCTCAGCCCATTCCCATCTCCTCTTCTCAGGGCTGACTTCAGGCCACCCCAACCCCCAAAACAAGGGTCCCTCAGGCCCCCAGATTCCCTTCCCCCACCTCCCAGCTCAAGGCTCCCCTCAGGCCAACCCCCACTGCAACACCTGCGAGGCCTCCCCTCAACCCCCAACAACCCACCCCTCAGTCTCCCCACCAGCTCCTCCGTTGCCCCGTCCCCCCTCGACCCGCCCGTAACTTCTCAGCGCCCCCCAAGGTTCTGCTCAGGCCCCCCTCAGGCCCTCCCCGGTCCCTCTTCCAGCTCCTCTCAGCCCCACTCACCTTGAAGCGGTCTAGCTGCCTCACGACGTGTTCGTAGTGGCTCTGAGGGCCCGGGGCAGCTGAGGACTCGCCCGTGAGGTGCCGTTTTCCGCCCGCGCGCCGCCGTCCTCCCACTTCGCGCGGGCCGCCATTTTTCCCCGGTCCTTTCCGCTTCCAGAGCGCCCCGGCCCGCCCACGCCGCGTGCCCATTGGCCGCGGCCCCGCCGCTCGCCCCCGCGAGACCCTCTCCATTGGTTTGTTGACGACGCCAATCCTCACCCATCACGTCCCACCCCGGCGGGGCGATCTGGCCAATAGAAGCGCGGAGACCCGTGCTGTGATTGGCCCACCCTCCTGCCCATCCTCCCGGTAGCGGTTGCCACGGTGAAGACGCCACGGCGGGGCCGCGGAGCCGTCGCCGTGGAACGGCGCCGTGCGGCTGGGCCTGCCCGGCGAGGAGTTCACCCAAACCTGCCTTTTTCTCCTTAAAAGCTTTATAGTTTTGTGCGCGACAGCACAAAATAAACCCGTTGCGCGGCCCGGCCCTCCTCAGCGCTCTCTGGAGTCCGGCACTTTGCAGGCGGGCGGGGCTCCTGCAGGCCGGGGTCACCGGGCGCTGCGGCTGCGTGTGGGCCGGCACCCCCGGGGGGGGGAACACGGCCGGGGGAGTGACCGGAGAGACTCCCGGGGAGCTCTGGCGAGTCGGGGACGCGCCCAGCCTTTGGGCTCGGGGGGTGTCTGCCTTCTTCCCCCTTCCCAGGAGACACCCCCACTCCCACAGAGTGGGCTTGCCTGCCTCCCCAGTGCTCCCGGCCCTGCCCTCCTGCCGGGGGGCCGCCCAGCAACTGCCCCTGTGGTTTTTTCATTTCAGTAATCATAACTCATTTTGATTGACTGGCACATCTGGGAGGAAATTAAGTAACTTTTAAATGTTCAAGGCCAAATGCAAGGTCCTGCACCTGGGTGGGGGCAATCCCAAACGTGATTACAGGCTGAGTGATGAGTGGATGGAGAGCAGCCCTGAGGAGAAGGACTTGGGGGTGTTGGTGGGTGAGAAGCTCCACATGAGCAGCACAGAAAGTCCCCTCCATCCTGGGCTGCACCCCCAGCAGCGTGACCAGCAGGGCGAGGGGGGGAAATCTGCCCCTCTGTTCCACTCTGGGGAGCCCCCCTGCAGTGCTGCCTCCAGCTCTGGGGCCACCAACAGCAGAAGGACGTGGACTTGTTGGAACAGGGCCAGAGGAGGCCATGGAGTGCTGGGAGAGCTGGAGCCCCTCTGCTGGGAGGGTAGGCTGAGAGAGTTGGGGGGTTCAGCCTGGAGAAGAGAAGGCTCCTGGGAGACCTTAGAGCCCCTCCCAGTCACTAAAGGGGCTCCAGAAAAGCTGGGGAGGGACTCTGGATCAGGGAGGGGAGCCATACGATGAGGGGGAAGGGTTGGACACTGAAAGAGGGGAGACTGAGATGAGATCAGGGGAAGAAATTCTTTGCTGTGAGGATGGTGAGAGCCTGGCCCAGGTTGCCCAGAGCAGCTGTGACTGCCCCATCCGTGGAGGGGTTCAAGGCCAGGTTGGAGGGGGCTTGGAGCAACCTGGTGTGGTTGAAGACGGCAGGTGGAGTTGGAACTTGATGATCTTTAAGGTTCCCTTCAACCCAAACCATTCTGTGATTCTATGATGTCACTGCTGTATTCTCTTGCAGCTCCAGGACAGTGGGAGACCACAAACATTTTTATAGGGACAGCACAAGCGCAAAGGCTAGGAATCTAACCACCGGGCATCTGAACACCTAGATACTGCAAGAGCAAGAGAAAAAACAGGACTCTTGTTCTGGTGTTGCAAATGGGGAAACAATTGTAAGCCTGATGAAGCCCTGCACCATCCCTAGGGACAAGACCATCCCCTTCTTTTTTTTGCCTGGACCACAGTGGACATTTGTTACCAGAGCATGGTGGCACTTCCCCACCTACAAATGCACCTGAAAGGAAGGCAGATTGTGCACACTACGGAGCTATAGAGCCTGCCTTCGAAGGGAGGGAGTGACTTGATCTCTCTCGTGGACAGGGGAGGTTAGCCGTCCTGCAGGTGACCTCCCGGGCTTGTTCATCTCCCTTCTGCACGTCTAGCAACATCTGCATCAAGTGTGCAAGGTACCGGAGGGTGTACAACCATGTTTCGGAAACAGATAATAGTAGCTCCTGTCTCAAGCTGGCTGCAAATTCTGTGACTTTGTAGAGCAACAGGACTTCTCTTAATGTGGGTGCAGTTCAGACACATGCATCCTGGCTGTGGCAGCGCTCTCCTTTCACACATTTCAGAAGGATGTACATGGGGATGAGGAGCCTGCCAGGCTGCCCTGCAGGTGGCAATCCTGCACTGTGGCAGCCTGGCAAAGCAGTGCTCCAGAACTCTGGCTTTGTGGCATAAGGGACATTTGGCTTTTACCTTGGGTTTGCTGTGAAGCAGACTGTGTCACAGCATTTTATGGCTTCAGTAAAACATGCTCTGGAGAAGGAGATTCATAGCTGTTATTTACTTTTGTAAAACTAATGCACAGATTTACTGTGCTGCAGGGTTGCTCGTTTGAAAGGTGAGTTGAGTACCTCACAAAGTTTGCACCGCTGCGGTGGCCCAGGTCACGTTTCAGCCTTTGCTGACTAAAGGCTTTCTCTGGTTGACATTACACCCCATGTTTTCACTTTGGTCCAGGTAGTAAAGAGCAAGCAGTGTTACAAAAAAATACATGCAACTTTCCCTCCAAAATATTTGTCAAAATATTTTCAACAACTTGCTCTCAAAAAATGTCCTATTGAGGGAGAGGAAATGGACTGAGAAGGGGGGAGATGGATGGGAAGGAAGAAAGGAAGTTTCACACCAGTCTATCTGTCATACTGTAACCAGGTAGCCCAGTAACACGGCATTGCCATTACTAGCAACAGGCCATGAGCTCTGTACTGAGTTTGCCAGGCCTCAGCGCCAAGACTTGTCACGCCTACTCTGTCCAAACTCGGTGTGACCTGCCTGCAGCTCCCTCTTACTCAGTTGAGTAATTTTTCTAATTCATCAGGTGTCTGTATCAAATTCACTTTGATTCTGCTAATCTTTGTGTGGTACAACCACAGCTTTGCGTAGCCCTGGAACTCTTGGTGGACAGCAAGTTGGAAAGCAGCCACATTCTGGGCTGCTGCAGCAAGAGTGCGGTCAGCAGGTCCAGGGCACCTCCTTGTATTCAGTACCGCATCTGGGGCGCTGCCAACAGTTTTGTGGCCCCCCGAATAAGAAAGCTACCAAGAAACTGGGGACAGTATTATAAGGGGGTTCTAAGGTGGGGCTGAGCATATGGCATATGAAGAGAGGCAGGGGGAGCTGGGCTTGATTGCTTTGGTGACAAGACTGCCAATGGATAATCTGGCAGCTGCCCACAGGTACTTGCACGGGAGTTCAGATTCTGTGATCTAGATGGCTGGTCAGCATAATACAGAAAAGATATAAACTCCCACTTTTCTTGCCCCACTGTTTCCTAGTTTACACCTGCCTGTATGCTCCATTTGTCTTACTCTCATGTTCAGCATCTTTGCTGATGTTTTTGAGCAGAATCCTTTCTGGTCTGTACTTGTTCAGCAAGTAGCAGAACAGGGCTGCCGTTCATGCCTGGATTTCTTGGATATCACACTATTAGAGCTGGCAGCGATAATAATAGACTGTTCTGCATGAACTACAGGTAACTGTGTATAAATAACCACAAAGATGTAAAAAGAACGGAAAGGACGGGAATTTTCATGTTACCTAGAGACAAGACAAGAGCTTCTGTCTCATGTATTCAGCTCATTAACTGCAGCTGTCCGAGAGGGAAAATGTGCACGAATGAGCCAAGATGTGTAAGCCCCATCCTAGGCAATGCTGGGCCTGGGAACTTCTGCAGTGATTTCTTCTTCCATGTCAGTTAACAGGACAATTTCTCTCTTTCACGCAAATTTACAGAGAGAGCAAATTATCTTCTGGAACTGATGTGCACAAGTGCTCTATTCAGCCTCGATAAGAGGTTTTCAGATTAAGCACACAAAAATGAATGAATCCTAGTTGATTCTTTCATTCATCCCCAGAATCCACCTGGTTCCAGGAACATGGACACTACTCAACCCATAAATGCAACTGTGCCTGGAAACAGGATTCTTGCATTTTCACGGATCAAGTCACCAACAGGTTAGAGGATGAACTGCTACTAGAACATCAGGATGGGGCTAAGCCCCTAATGAGTCACTGACAAAAGAGCTTAAACAATTTTAAAAATGGAACCTTTGCTTGCATTTGTTAGGAGGAGAAAATGGTGAAGTAATGCTGTTTCCCTGCCATCTAGGTATTACAGAACTACAGAACAGGCAGCCCTGAAAAACTTGGGCCCTGGCTCCAAATGCTGGCAAATAAGTAAGGATACTGTCAGAATAATGAAGGAAAGTGTTAATTTATTTCCTTAAAATTAATTAAAGAAAAAAAAATCACTCTTTTCTGACCAATATCTTATTCCAAGGCCCAAAGAGAATCTTCAAAGATGGTCTTAACATTTCAAGTCAGTTTGAGTGTGTTGTAGCAAAATGCCCTTTCAAAAAAAAAACCATGAGGGTGAGTAAAGGCAGGAGTTATCTTGAATATAGGGGAATTCTGAAATAAATCACATTGAAAAAAGTTTTCTTTCTCTGAAAAATCTCCTGGATTTAAAAAAAAAATAAAAATTGCAAGTTACAAAGACAGATTCAAATACAGACCAAAAACCCCACAGCCATGAGTCCCTTGGAATGCTTTGGACCCCAAAATAAACATGGGTCTTTAGGTTTTTGATTCTGGCAGGAGGATTGGTGGCAATAGAGGCTTTTCTCTGTCCAGTGTCTTTTCTTTCATAAAAAGTAAACTCCCTGCAGAATTAGTATCTTCATAGCATTTTAGGTAGTTCATTTGGGATTAACAGTGAAAGCTGAGATGAGTAAAGTTCAGGCAAACTGAAACTGCTGCTCTATGAACAGTGCTTTCCACTGTGGCACAGACAAAAATAATGGTTTTCATTCTCTCATGCATCCTCTGATTCCAACATGTTCAGCTGTCTCTCTTGAGATTTCAGACCTGTCTCTCTTGAAAGAGAGAGGAAGGATGAACATTTGGTCTCTGTACAGAGGAAGAAAACAGGATTAAAGTAGGGTTTAGGTCTGGAAACTTGAACTTACTGGCATCTGCCTCCGTGAGAAATCTGTTGGTGGCATCGTGATCTATGCCAACTTTGATCATGGGCACTATTACTACAAGAAGGAGAGATATAGGAGAAGAAAGTCAGGTATATACAAAATAAAGAGTCATCTGGAGGAGATAATTAGGCAATATATATTCTCCCCATCTCTTAAGAGAAAGATGAATGACAGTTAATGAACACAGGCAAGAGTTTAAAATTAATACAAGGAACCAGATTAGGCAATATATGATTGGACTGAGAAAATGATTGCCTTAGGAAGTTATCGAGGTCAAGAAGCTAACAGGATTCAAAATATGATTGGCTACTCTAAAGAACATTTAAAGATATGACCAAACGTCAATAAGGATGTTGGAAAGTATATTTATTTTTCTGTGTCAGGCCATAACCTTTATGAGAGACAAAAATGAGTTAAAGCAGTCAACATAGTTCATAAATAAAGGGCAGATGAGAATATCAGATTATTTTCTTTGTCCTCATCTATTAAGGCACATGAAATTCTCAAGTAAGTGACTTGTACCAGAATCCCAGAAGCCTTTACTGGGCTAAAGCATTTCAGACTTTGGACACTAGAGTGTAAGCCACTGAAATCAGGAAAGGCTTCAGTTCTAGCAATGTCTGAAGTCTCTGAAAGTGCCGGGGAGTTAATTAAGTGAAGCCAGATTCAGTATTCCCAGCTGATGAACCTGACAAATGAGCAAGAGATAATCCCAAAGGTGCCAGTCAAACTGACCTGGGTCAGGGTGAGGTTTTGTGGGGGCTTCCTTTTTTTCCAGCTCCAAGAGAACAGCACAGAGATAAAGAAGAAAGTGGGATCTTGACAACACTCAGGACAATTACTCATGTCATTAACATCTCATCACCTGCTGCAGCCAAATGCTGACAGAAGAAATTGATCTTTCTCCTCTTCCTCTCTTAATGTGCCTAGTTAATTGTATACTGAAGGACAGGGGCTACCTGAACATTATAGTTGTCCAGCTGAAGTGAAAAATGTGACATAGGGCTGCAGCCATTGACCCACTGTAGAGCTGGATCGGTTATGCTTATGTCAAGGGTAGGCGATTCCGTGTTCTGCAAGACCCAGAAGCTGGTGAAAAAGGGGACTTGGATGCACAGAGTCCAAGATCAGTGTCACCACTGTGACCATCTGATCAGGTAGTGTGTAGAGGCTGATGGTTGCATTGTCTGAAGAAGCATTCAGGTCCAGCCACAGTCAGAGATGAGGCACTGGGGAAGCAGAGCACCAGTCTGTTTCTAACAGGTGATTTTTTTTTGTTGTTCAGGTAGAGCAGAATAGAGGGTCTCTTCCATTTCTGTGAAATGCTCTCCTGAAACACAGGGCCCTGAGTTTAACTCTCTGGGTGTGTTCAAGCACAGTGGGAATCATCTACGCCGTGACTAAATTAAAAAGCTCACTATCTTGCCATTAGGTCTGCTCTGGTCAGTGATCAACATCTGGAGAAGATGAGATGTGCTACTGCGATGTTCTGGAGTCAGTTGTTTAACATCTCTAGAGAAGCAATGTGTCTCATAAAGATAAGCTCCAGGCTCTATGCTCCCAAAAACTGGCTGGAAAGCCTTCTGTGTGCAGGCAAAAAAGTCATCAGCTTCACACTAGCCTGATAGCTGCTTCGTTCTTAAATCTGACATTCAGATATCTGTACCATTTTGTTGTTAATGGATACCAATTGGTCTACAGATGACCTAAGTAAAAGAGGATTCACTAATTTGTTGGTATCAAAAGAAATCACATTGTAATGAACCAATAAGAGGCTTTCTTGTGCTAATTATTTTCTTCTGATGAAATTAGAAGGAAGAATCTTGTGAATATAGAAGAATGGCTACATAGGCCATGGTCCTTGCCTCCTGATTCTGCTTGTGCAAACTGTCTCGGCAAACAGGGGGGCTTAGCAAAAGTGCAGGTTAGGTTTCTGTGTGATTCAAGTGCCTAAAGAAAGTGCTCTATTTCAGCCCAGCCCTCAGCATCAGGACCTGTCTGAACTAGGCTGGAGCAGTCTCCAGCTTAATTAATTAACACTTTGGTATGTTCACACTGGAATTCTGTTAGTTTCTGGGTGGATAGCAGCTGATCCTTGTGATTTACTAATATTCAACTTATCTGTTTCAGCACATTCTACTGATATTTCTTTCTGAAGCAGTTCCTCTGTGGAGAAATGCTCTGGGCTGGGAGCTGCTACAGGAGGAACATTGTTGCAGAGAATTAATTTTATTTTTCTGCTACCGCCTTACCTTCTGTGAGTGCTCCAGGAACGTCTTGGTCATCCCTCAGTGTAAGTTTGGGAGCAGCACTCACAGTGTTTGGGAGAATATTTATTATTACTTTGTAATTCTTTGACAAAGATTACTGAGGAATAACTGTTTCACCTTATTATGTTTTTCCAGTTAACTTGACAGAACTTACGTTCTCTTCTGTTCTCTTTGTCTGGATAGACCTTCCACTTCAAATATTTTCTTCTCTTCTCAGTCTCCTTTACTCCACCGTTAAATCACTTCACCTTTTTCATTGTTGTAGTTTTTACAGTAAGAGGAGTTATAAAAATATACTTACTCTGGTCTGCTTCTATGGTATTTTTAAGCTCTCTACATTCTACCTCCCAGTACTTTATCCTTTTAGCTGACCTTTTTAACAAACAACTTCATCTCTATGTTCCCCACTTTGAAGAACATGTACCTGTTGTGGATCTATGAAGGGTTTTGGAGCTGGATATATTGTGGTGTTACTGGAGAGTGGCACTTTGAAAATTGCATTTTAAGTCAGAATATAGTGGTTTAAGTCCTGGTATTGTCAGAGACACCAGAAGATTTGCAGTAAGAGACTTAGTTTCATCAGATTTTAACAAATTTATGTCTCTTTTAGAACACTTACAGAAGCAATCTTGGCCAACATCCTCAGGAAGACACCCTACCCAATGCTTTTGTGTGTAATGTGCATTAGCATAAAATCGTGAGAATTACTACCTTTAAATCACAGTAGAAAAGATCCTGAAAAAACACACTGTAAATAAAACAAGATTTCAAGAACCCTAAGGGAGATTTGAGCAACACAAATATGTTTAACTTTTGTACACCCCTGTTCACTTTGTAACAGACCTGAATGACGGTGGATTGGAAAAGTGTTAGCTAATATATTTTAAAAGTTTATACAAACGAATCAATCTTCCGTGCATAAAAACTTCTGTGATTATTTAGTGTATTAACCCAACATGTATGGGACCAGAAATGTGTAACTCGAATTTCTAGTCATAAGTATCTCCCTCTTCCCCTTCTTTTTTTTTCTTTTTTTTTTTCTTTTTCTTTTTTTTTTTTTTCTTTCATATTTAAAAGATGCTAGATCTGGCAGGCTTTACAGGATTGTTGTGGTTTCACCTTGGTGGGCAGCTCAGCCTACCCAGCTGATTGCTCACCCTTCCTCGGTGGAATGGGAGGAGACAATTGGATGGGTGAAAGCATGAAAACTCCTGGGTTGAAATAAAGACAGTTTCACAGGTTAAGCAAAAGCTGCACACACAAGCAAAGCAAAATCAGGAATTCATCCACTACTGCTCATCATAGGCAGGTCTTCATGTCGAGCAGTGATTTTTAACTTGATATTAACCCTAACAATGATTCCTGGCTGCATCAAGCTTTCTTTAAAGGTGTGGTTTAGCAATATTTAAAGATTGCTAGCAAAGGAGTTGTTCAGCTGTTTAGAAATCCTAATGTCTATTTCCCGTGTATTATCCTATTAACATTTGTTTGCATAATACCTCATCTCCTCAGTGTGTTGCTCTGATTGAGCATAACGCTACTGATTATTGCAGAGGTTTGCCCTCTAGTGTATGTTCTTTTCTGTCAATCTTTGCAGAATGCAAAAAGCTATTTCTCAAACAATTCACTAAAAAGTCTTGACCAAGATAACAACAACAATAACAAAACCCCAAAGGACACCAGTTTGGTCCTAGAATGAGACAGTTTTCAGTTGTGTAGATCATTGCTGGGCAGGAACTCAAAGCTGGGAAATGGAGAATAAGCATAGTCCTCAATTTCTTTTTGGTGGACATCTGCTAGCTGTTATACTGAAAACATCATACCCTAAGTCTGAGGTAAGAAAGAAAACAAAGCATCAACCCAAACACCAAAACTTAGAGCAAATTCTTTGCTTTGTTGAGCATCTCTCCCCTCCAGAATCAGCTGAGTCTTTCTGTTGCTTCTCTTCTTCAGGGAAAGTAATATGTATGTTTGCCTTGGATGACAGACATCATTCCACACTTTCAGTGCAAGTTCACAGACGAACCCCAACTCTTTTTCTCTATGCATCTCTATGCATCGTTAACTTGTGAGTATTCTGATCTTTAACCACTACTATCATAGTGAGTGTAACAGTCAAGCAATAAAGTTTTAACACATAATGTAATCCACAGTTCAGTGGTAGTGCTCAGACTGCACAGCTATCCTGATTGCATCTTTAGTAATTGAGACAGAACCAATAGACCTTTGAAATCATCTAATCCGTAAAGGAAATAAAAAGAAGGAAAGGTGACCTCTCAGCTGACTGTTGATGCAGAGCTGAGGAGAAGCTGATACCTCACAAGGAACGAGAGAGAAGCTGCCTGCTACAGGAATGAGCACAGCAAAAAGGAGAGGGGTGCTGCCACAGGCCAGCCCAGGAGCAGTTGATAACAGAGGAGGAAATTTCCCTCTGCTCCTGTAAAGAGGGAACCAGACAGGGAACTTGTTACAGCTGTGTCATGAAAAAGTCCTCTTTTTTTTTTTTTTTTTTTTTTGGCCCTTTAACAGGAGCATGGGACATATTTTGTGTAGAGGTATTGCCAGAAGGAGCTCCTAGATATTGTGATGCTTACAGCTCTTCTACCACCTGGCAAAAACTAACTAAAAAGTCCTCTTTTTTTTTTTTTTTTTTTTTGGGCCCTTCAAGACTTTCCTGACTGAAACAGAATTTTATGACATACATGTCACACAGTGTGTAGGGGTATGTGGCTAGTCTTCTGGAATCTTTCTTATCCCTAACATCTGATCTGTTTACCTTGTGGGAACTCGTTGTTCTCAATTCAGGAGTAATCAAGTTTTACCATATTTTCCTGGGCAGGACTGGAGAAGGCATGGTGAATTGCAAGTTATGCGTATGATGATGGGTTGGTTGCTTATTTTGTTAAGATTTATTTGAACCTCAGAACTAAAGTTGTTTTCTGAACCCAACAAACATGCTTCAAAATTAAAAAGATTTTAGTATTAGTCCCTGATTAAAAATTTAATTGTATTTGATGACACAATTAATAACAATATTGAAATGCGATGAATAGGAAAAACTGTACCCTAAAGAAAACTGGATTGTGAGAATCAGAACATGCTTTCTATTTAAGGAAAGCCAATAAAGAGAAAGGGAAGAGACTGGGATAACAAACCACTGGAGAGAGAAACATTACTGTGAGAAAGATACCACAGTACAAGACATACAACAGCATGTTGTGTTAAGCTTTAACCAACAAAAGCTACACATTTGAATACACTAAAAAACTCTCTTGACATTGATTGAGGCTTCCCTAACTCATAGCAACTCCTCACAGTCAGAAGTGCAGGGTTATTTTTCATCATGTTTCTCCAGTATTTGATAATTAGTCCAAGCCACTGCACTGCATCGCAGCTGCTTCCCTCTCCCACAACTGTCACTGGATGGCTCAGATGCTGAACATCCACCCAACATGTGAGACTGCCGCAGGTTCTCCTTGGATCCCAGCACTCCCCGGTACAATAGTGAGGAGAAATACTCACTGATTCAGTGCTTGACCTTGATCCAAATCTAAGCTTGGACCTTGTCTGAGTTGAACAGTGCAGAGCGCTGTGCTTGGGGTGCAATGACCCCATGGATGAGGGCAGGTAGAGCTGGCTGCAGAGAAGGTGGCTTTGCAGAAAAGGGTCTGGGAGTTGTGGTGGACAAGTCAAATGGGAGACATCAGCAAGCCTTGTAGAAAAAGCCATCTGTGCCCTGGGCTGTGCAAGTGAGAGCACAGACAGCCAGGTGAGGGGAGGGCTTCCTACTGTCAGCACTGCTGAGGCCTCGCATGGACATTGGGTCCAGTTTGGGGTTCCCCAGTACAATACAAAGCTGTATACACTGGAGTGAGAGCAGTGGATGCCATTGAGCTGGCTGCGGCTGGAGCCTAGGATGGGAGAGAAGAGGCTGATGAAGGTTTTATGCCGTGGCATTTTAATGTCACAGTGTCAGATTCTCATCCCTACCTTCGTCTTGTTCTCCTCTGTAATACCATACCATGGTAGATAATTTCCCTATCACATGGTAGTAAGTGCACTGTAGTGGTTCCTGAATGTTGGACCATGCCTAAATTTAAGCTGAAGGCTGTGAATCAGTTCGTTCAACTTACAGTCCTCTTGTTTTGCAATTAAGGCAGGACATTGCTACTAAGCATACTTGAACCGAGTACCCTACTGACTAGGCCAGTCAGCCCAAGAACCACAATAATGCACAAGGACAAATCGAAGAAGCAAAGAGACTATCGACTGATTTAGGCAGCCAAAGGATGAAACAGCCTTTGCACCGAGCCTAGTCGTTTTTGTGTCTGAGTTAGATTTCCCACTGGTGCCATGAATAACTGTGACATTTGTTCACTGACAAGTACCAGACTAATCCCAGCCTTACAGTTGCCTAAGAGAGATAGACAGGTATAGGGATAGACTGCAGAGAGATAGACAGGTATTTTCTGGGTGTTAGCACATCAAACTTTATGAAAATAAACATACTGAAGACTATATCTTTGAGACAGTAGAGATGAGATGTCAGCAAGCTGGAATTTCCTATTCCTGAGTTTTAGGTTTAAATACTTTATTGTTTTTGGTGTGAATTGACAGCAAAAATTCAAACCTGTGATCAAAAACCACCTATGAACATTATGTGAAGAAAGTAGCTTTGCTTGACTGAGGTGGTTTAGAAGTAATCTGATAGTCTACACTGCAACTGTATTCAGGAATGTTAAAAGACAAGGCAAAGCAAGGAAAAAATGCCACACAATTGCACAGCAAAGTTCAGAAAAGAATGCCCCCATTAAATCCTAATTTATCTCAAGGCAACACCATTTTCAATAACTGTTTTTGCTTTAAAAGCCACTGTGAAAATGAAAACCTTTTTCCTGCTGCTTGTATTGAGAAAAGCAATAGGTAAAGAAAGGGGGAAAAAACCCCTGTGTGTGAGTTTTCTACTGGCATGCAGTCTGCTTAGTCTTTTTGTTCGCGACAGTGGCAAGCTTCCTGTGCCAAGGCAAAAATCTCAGTCCCTGCCTAAAAGAGTATGTCCCCCTCCCTGAGCCGTCCTTGGTGCAGGCGGAGGAGCTGCCGTTACCTGCTGTGCTGCAGTTTGCCCTAGAAATCCAGCCCAAAAGCAGAATGCACATGTTGGGGAAGAGAGAGAGATCAAGACTAAAGACTGCTTAATAGTTATGAAATGTATAGGAAGGAAATGAAATGCAAAGGAAAAGCAAGGCTTTATGCTGAACTTTGAGCTTCTGCTCAGGAGCGGTGAAGGAGAACTGCCCTGTCACAGCACGCACGAGCTCGCTCCTGCTGCCCACGGGGAACTGCAGCTGACCCTGCGATACTAAATTAAACATGACTGGCACTGTCCTTGGGTATTAAGGCACAAAACTATCTCTTCTGTAATATAAATCCACCTTCTCCAGGATGGCTGCTGCAGGTGAGGCTCCCTGGTCCATACTGACTCCTGAACCCTGCCCAGGAATTATTTGGGAGAGAGCTAGATCTGCCTAACTAACTGTGGCATTATGACAGTAGAGATGACTGAGTTCCTGTTCCCTGGAAATCTTTAATTGACTTATACGGATGTAGTCTTTGTGGTTTTAGTCCAACTTTCTTTTGTGGACACAAAAGAACATCGTAGCCTGGCTGCTGTGGAGGAAAGGACCTGAAAACTGTACACCTTTACATGAACAATATAACTCGATAATATGGGGACAGGCAGAAATAATTAAATATCAGTTTATTGCTGCTTTGTCTCTTACTTGTTCTGGGAATATACTTCTTAAGCATATCTGTGAACAAACCTTTTTTGCTGAGAAATACTTCACAGAGAAACATTGCAACCTAATTCTGCAATCTGAACCACAGAAGCAGCATTCCAGTGATTAGTCATCCAAATGAATTCCAGAATCACTGCCTGCCGTTTATATTTTATGTTTTATGTTTTAGTTGAAAGGAATCCTTAATAGAATAACCAGCTTCTTTTGGAGGAATAAAATTTACAGTATAGTGCTCTCTGCACGGGCACTTCAAATTTCCTTAAATATAGTCTATGGCTTTCCAGACACAGGGTAATTCCTTTCATAATGATTAATATAGTTTGCAATATAATCATTATCAAACCTTCATGAAAACTGATCTTGTTAGCTCCATTTTGTATAACAGATTTTTATAATACCTTGAAATATGTAAAAGCTTGAGTTTTCTTAAAAAAAGTAAAATAAATGAATCCCACTACTATTGTTGTGGAAATTTACTACTCATTTTGTGGTAATCAAAATCTTTCTAATTATCGAAGTCATAGCTTCATTAAAGAAAATTCAAACACATAAGCAGGGGTATTACAAGTTCTTAGTGACAGCCATTTAGTCATAAAACTATTCTGAATTTATTTTTAAATTAATAAAATACAAGTTATGAGCGACAACAAGGAGTTACAAAAGCAAAACCTAGAAAACATATAACCAGAAAAATGAGTTTGTACAATTTGCTTCTTTGTTGCATGATGAGATCACTTGTAATTAAACCTGTACCAAATTTACAGGCTTGTTCTTTAAAACTTCATGTCATTAAGCAGATGATTCATTTTGTGGTATATTTTTCTTGGTAATCTATTTCTTGCATCCCTTCCAGTGCTGAAAATGCTGTCATTGTATTGAAACAATGAAAGTATGTCAAACTAAAACCAGCTATACCAGCCCTATTTCTCTCACAGAAAATTACTTCTCACTGAATTTCTACAGTCTTGCTATATAATTTTCTAGAGTAGCAATTTTGACATGGTGCTTCATGTGTTACTTCAGCGTGTTCTTTGGAAGCAGCTATGACAAGTGAACATTTTGTCCTCACGTTAAATGGGCTCACCCCTTCACTGGAAAATACATTCTGTTGGTCCATAAATCTAAAATGATGACAAAGAGCCCAAATAGGGCTCTTGTCCTTCCTTTACCTCAGTCCTCTGTGTGCCACCCCTGCTTGCTTTGTCAGAGTCTCTCTAAAGTAGCTCCAAATTGTGATCTCTTCTGTGCTCCAGTGACATTTCCAATAAGTGGTGTTTCTACTGCAGGATTCTGACCAAGAGCCCACCAAGCAGCACAAACGTCAGAGCCCTTTCTAAAACAGCCTTACAGGAAGACTGATAATTTATTATTATAACTTTGCTCAGAATTTGAAACAGGTCACTTTCTGACCTACAGTTCTGACAGTATTACAGGTTTAAGGGGAGAAAGGCACTTTCCACGTTTTTTTTTGTTTGGGTGTCCCCCCCACCCTCCGGGGAAATTGCCTCTCTCTCCTCTCTGCTGGCTGCATTGTCCCCCATACTGACTTAAAAGTTTAGGGAATTAATCTTGTCTTTCATTTTAAAGCTTCATTAGCACTATCATTGTTAAGAGACTGCAAATGACCTTGCTATTTTTACTTCTTTTTATTTTCCCTGAGATTAATTAGTCTGAACCTCATTAAGGGTTGAATGCATTTGTCAGGTGACAACCCAATTGTGCAGACTGAAGGATACAATCAATATTCACTAAGCAATGTACATGGAACAAAGCAACACACGTCTCTTCGTTTAACACTGGAATACTGCTTAAATGCCCTTATGGGCATCAGTAGTAGAAGGATGAGGAACACTCAAGTATGGTGGGCTTGGGAGGACCTGGGTAGTGTTGCCACTTGCTTAGAATGTAACTGGCTCTATCTTTATGAGGGCATTTGCCCTCAGCTGGTACATGTGTTCAGTCTGACACGCTGTGGGACAGCCCCATGTCAGCTTCACATTCTGAAGGACAGTTTCTTCAGATGAGGGTGTCCAAGTGCAGAATAAGGTCCATGGCTGAGAACAAAGCCTGCAGGAGCCTGGAACTCGTACACTCCAAATTATTTCAAGGTCTATAGACTCACGTTCATCATTACTGCTGAAAGTAACTTCCTTCTTCCACACTTCACCCTTCACTGCTCCTCACCCTGGCACTGTGCAGAGCATGGTGTACGTCTGACACGAGGCCTGACCATCTGAAGTAAAGCTAAGTGAAAACTCAAACTGTACCTTTGGAGGGTGTCAGATTCAGTATCTGCTAACTTTGTTCATACTGAGATACTTTTATGGTTCATTAAGTGTTAGAAAAGAAACTGTTATCTCATTTCTGTGTTTAAATTGGGAAAAAAAAATCTATAAAAGGGCAAATATTTTCTCCTGAAAGTCACTAGCCTCACTTAGAATTTTATTTGCACTGAATACAACCTGTAAATTCTATTTAGCCACACTAAAGGGAAACTAAAAATGCATTATAAAACACATTTTCAAAAGGTCAAGAGTTTTAGGAGAAACATTCAACTTTGAAACAGTGACTAAGACAGTGAAACAAGAAATCACAGAGAAGACGGGAACAAGAAAGATAAAACAGATAAAGCTGAATATTTAATCTACCTTGCAGTATAATCCACTACAGTGAAGAATTGAAAAGTCACTGATGTAGCCTTCCAACATACCTTCTGGTATGCACCCAGATGGAGATTCTCCTTAGGCCCTTCTTTTATTCCTGATGTGTTTATAGAAACATTTTTGATTTCCCTTAACAGCAGAAGCCAGTTTAAGTTCTAGTTGGGTTTCAACACTTCTAATTTTCTCCCTGCATAACCTCACGACATCTTTGTAGTCCTCCTGAGTAACCTGCACCTTCTTCCAAAGGTCATAAACTCTTTTTTTTCCTTGAATTCCAGACAAATCCTTCTGTTCAGCCAGGCCAGTCTTCTTCTCTGAGGGCTCATCTTTTGGCACATGGAGATGGCCTGCTCTCACACCTTTAAGGTTTATTTTTTGAACGATGTTCAGCCTTCCTGGACACCTTTGCCCTTCAAGACTGCCTCCCATGGGACTTTGTCAATCAGGCGCCTGAAAAAACCAAAGTGCCTTCCAGCAGCCCCAGGTGGCAGTTCTGCTGACCTCCCTCCTTGCTTCTCCAGGAATCGAAAACTCTATCTAATTTCATGATCACTGTGCCCAAGACAGCCTCCAACCAGGTCCACAAGACCTTCTCTGCTCACAAACAACAGTGTGACACCTTCCCAAGATGGCTCCCTCCACAGCTATATCAGAAGTTATCCCCAACACACTGCAGGAACTTCCTGGACTGTTCCCTCTCAGCTGTATTGTATTTCCAGCAGACATCTGGTAAGTTGAAGTCCCCCAGAGAACAATGGCTAGCGATTGTGAGACTTCTCCCAGCTGCTTATAGAGTATTTTATCTGCTCCTTCATCCTGGTTGGGCAGTCTATAACAGACTCCCACCATCATATCTGCCTTGTTGGCCCTCCCCCTGATTCTTAGCCGTAAACACTCAACCCTGTTGTCACCATCATTAAGTTCTAGACAACCAAAATACTCCCTAACATGCAGGTCTACCCCTGTATGGCCTATCCCTTTTGAGAACAATGGCTAGCGATTGTGAGACTTCTCCCAGCTGCTTATAGAGTATTTTATCTGCTCCTTCATCCTGGTTGGGCAGTCTATAACAGACTCCCACCATCATATCTGCCTTGTTGGCCCTCCCCCTGATTCTTAGCCGTAAACACTCAACCCTGTTGTCACCATCATTAAGTTCTAGACAACCAAAATACTCCCTAACATGCAGGTCTACCCCTGTATGGCCTATCCCTTTTGAAGAAGCATTCCAATCACAGAATCACAGAATCTTCTAGGGTATTTTATCTGCTCCTTCATCCTGGTTGGGCAGTCTATAACAGACTCCCACCATCATATCTGCCTTGTTGGCCCTCCCCCTGATTCTTAGCCGTAAACACTCAACCCTGTTGTCACCATCATTAAGTTCTAGACAACCAAAATACTCCCTAACATGCAGGTCTACCCCTGTATGGCCTATCCCTTTTGAAGAAGCATTCCAATCACAGAATCACAGAATCTTCTAGGTTGGAAGGGACCTTAAAGATCATCTTGTCCAACCGTCAACCTAACTGACAAAAATAGACACCCGCACAACAAACAAGAAGCATCACCATCACTAAACCATACCTCCCAGCACTACATCAACCTGTCTTTTGAACACCTCCAGGGATGGTGCCTCAACCACCTCCCTGGGCAGCCTATTCCAATGTCTGATAACCCTTTCAGTGAAAAAATTTTTCCTAATATCCAGCCTGAACCTCCTCTGGTGTAACTTGAGGCCATTTCCTCTCATCCTGTCGCCTGTGACTTGGGACAAGAGACCGACCCCCACCTCTCTACACCCTCCTTTCAGGTAGTTGTAGAGAGCGAGAAGGTCTCCCCTCAGCCTCCTCTTCTCCAGGCTGAATAACCCCAGCTCCCTCAGCCTCTCCTCATAAGACTTGTGCTCCAGACCCCTCACCATCTTTGTTGCCTACTTCCAATGCAGCCCTCCAGTTGTGTCATCCCACCACGTTCCTGTCATGGCGACTACATCATAGTTTTCCTGCTGCACGATGGCTTCCGGCTCCTCCTGCTTGTTTTCTACTGATTCTACCATTGTTCTCTACTTACAGTGGTGTAAAGCTCATGAGACACTGAAGGGTCTTCTGGTAAAAGAACCGTGTAAGAAAGAATGGCTCAGCCTATGGTGACAAGTGGCTTTGCTTTTAAGCCTCAAGAACTTACTAGTGCTTCGATTTGTACTTGGTGAAATAGTGTAGGGTGATTTACACAGTTTAAATTTTTCTGGGGTTCTGTTCTATTTCTTTGTGCTTCTTGACAGAATATCTCAGTGTTAATCTTCAGCTAAGAATTTATTATCATTGAAAGCAGTGTTGTTATATGACAAACCCTGGGAAGTGATCCTGTTAAAACAGATAAAAAGAAATTCTAAGGTTTCACAATCCTGCTACAAACAGGATTATTTTTTTTTGTGTGTGAGATTCTTCCATAACATAGATTTATCTACATAAAACTCACATATAATTACAAGGTGATTGTGCTTGAGTGGAGGGGATGGGCAAGATGGAAAACCTGTCCAGAATTCATTATTTTATCATGTACTGACCTTTCGGACAAAGACCAATTCATGTCTTGTCATTTTCAAATTCTTTATCTTCCAGACCTGTTTTCTATGCTTGTGAATATTGCTTTCTAAAACATGATATTAATAAGACATGAAGCCACATTTAGCTATTGCTTTACTTGCAATAATCAAAACAAAAATAGCAAACTCTTGTCATACCACAGTACAAATTAGTCTTGCAAAGTTGCAAAAGTAAATTTGTGGTTGTATCTGGAGCAGTATATTCCTTAACATAAAATGGGCATCACAGTAAGAGTTTGGCTTCCACAATGTCAGGGATACTCCTACCTTACTCCTTGCAGATGTGTTGATAGGTACCTGGCATAGCCCTGGGATTCTGCTGCTTAAGGGCTGCCCAGCATTGGAACAGATGTCCAGAGAGGTTGTGGGAAAACTATCCTCAGAGGTTTTCAAGAGCCATCAAAGCAAAGCCCTGAATGATCTGATCAGGAGCCAACACCGACTTCAGCAGGAGGTTAAAGCAGAGACACTCCTACCCCCGAGATCCCATCCTGCTGGATGATTCTGCAATTCTCTGATAATGCTCTACTTCTCATATTTTGTTGTGGAGGCACCTACCCTTCCCACAAAGGGGAGCTCTCTTTTCTTGGGAGCTTCAAGAAGCTCCAGTCCCTATGTGTCTTTCCACAAAATACTCCCTGCTTTTTGTGAACATTTATCAGAGCTGACTCCTCGGGATTTGGTAAAATAGTTCACTGGCCAGAGCACCCAGAGAGGGACACCTGGGGCACCATATGCAATGCAGAAAGTTGGGTATTTAGCTGCAACTGGGCGTCTGCTGAGTTTGCATTGCCATTGTGCTGCTTAATTAGTGCCTTAGCTCTAAGTCTACATACACAGTCTGTCACAACACTGAGTAATTAATATAATAAAAAGTATTCACCCTACATACGTACTGAAATGCAATCTCTAACTTGCCTTCATCTCCATAGCAACTCTGTGCATCATATTAATAATATACAAGACTGTTAAATGTTTTTTTCTAGATCACCTTCTCATTTACACCTTTCCTATTTGCTAGTTTCAGAGGCTCATGCCATTACAATTTCATAATATGAATGTGTTAAATGATAGTCAGCTAAAGTGCTTCCTTCAGTGCACTTCTTCCCTCATCCTGCACGTCCATCACTATGTTAGTGCTGGTACTACAGATACGGCTTACATTCCCATAATGCTGAACACCCTGGAACAACATGAATTCCCAACACTATGAACTACTGAACAAATTCAACTCTGATTTTCTTGCACTTCAACTTTACCTAGAGCTTAAATTGCTTAGGATAGCATGGCAAATGTTGCCCCAGGGATGCTTCTAATCTCACATTCACTTGTACTCTTGTTTCCAGGTAAGTCAGTGGTCTTTCTGAGTCCTTGAGCTGCATGGTGGGGTTTTTTTCATCTTGTCCATGGAAAGCTACATAGTATTCTAATCTTCTCTCCTTTTCTCTTTCTGCATTTAGCATCAAACAAGGAAATACTATTACTTGTGACTTTCAGAATCCCTGGGAGATATGTACAAGGAAAAAGCTTCTGACCGTAGGAGTTCAGCACTATGTGCCTCAAGAATATGTTCTCACCACCTTGGAAGTGCAGACATGGACGCTCCCTTCTGAAAATGATAAGGCTGATCTGGGAGTTCCTTGGGAAGTTTTATGGTAGCTCAGCCTCAGGAGATCTCTGCTTCCACATGTTCTCAGACTGTTTTATAAAAATGGGAACTTTGCCAGCTTGGGGTGATTCTCACTGTGGCTCGGATTTCAAAGCTGTTTGGGCTGGGAGTCCCTGTTGATTTACTTAGTACGCTCCAGTGATTCATAATTATTCTGTAGAAAAATTGCTTAAAGCTGACAAAGTCCATACAGGTTTTCTTTGGGGGGCTTCATTATTCATGAAAAATGTCAATTGTTTAATTCAAGTGTCTAGTACTAGATCAGCAATAAAAAGGCATAAGGATATAAATTGAAACACAAAAAGAACAGGCTAGAGATTGACTTAAACATTGATTGATTGTTTTAAACTTCTGGGCCAGAAACTGTTTTCCTGTAGCATTTTCCTTCAGGACCCTTAGCTGCCTACCTGACACAAAGATCAGCGTCCATTTAGAAATAATGACAGTTACGTGACTGTGATCACTTGAATGTGGAGACTGTGTGCCCTGCAAAGGTGAATAAAGGTTGTTTTTCTTTTACGACTCTGTAGAGGTTTACACCACAGAAGTATAATTAGCTATTAACATATGTACTCCTTTAAAGTAAAACTCTCTCATGATATTGCCATTCTCATTAAATTCTACCAGACTCTTCTACAAGAAACATCCCCACTCTTTTTTTTTTCTCTTTTTTTTTTTCCTTCCATGCTGATGCTGCCCAGGTTTTTTGGCAAAACAATTTTGGTAAATATTTAAATATGAAAGCTACAGTAGTTGGGGAGATGAAAATGGTAAGGAATGTCTCCTCCCAAAAGATAAATTTTTTTCTTTTTAAGAAATTTACAGCATAATGGTGGTGAGGCCAACTACTGGGTTTTTTTCTCCAGGAGTTCAGTTACGTTTTGTTAAAGGCAATTCAAATGGCTGCTTTTGTTGCAGTTACCTGAGAAGTACTTGAGAAAAATGAGCAAACTCTTTATGCTCACCACAAAATAAAGGGTTTGAGGAAAGAGAATCCTGACAGCAGGTCTTTCAGTCCCTCTAAAATGTCCTCAGAGGCCATTCACGGAAAGTGTCAGTCAAGGAAACAAGTACAGGCTGATTTGCTGCCGTGGGCAAAATATTCAGCAGCTCTGAAGCTGTCACACATTTTGTCCAGCTACAGTAGTGCTGAGAAAGGGAGGGAAAATGCAGGAGTGAAAAGATCATTCTGCCAGCAGCTGTGAGCGCTTTGGGAGGTGGGATGGGATCAGGCTCTGGGCAGCCCGGCGTGGAAGTGCCATGCAGCAGCTGCGGGCGCTGGATGTGTCTCTGGGATGGAGACTGCTGATCTCGCACAGCAAAATCCTTTGTTGTTGGTATCATGTAAATGACCCACTGTTGAGCCTCTGTGTATAAGGGGAGTTTTTCACAGATAATGTATTCTTAATTAGCAATTAGCTTTGGACTCCACCATCTAATTAGATAAGAAGTTATCTTATTAGATTTCAGGAGACTCATTCAGAGTATTTGTGTTGTGCCTGATTTCTTGTTTAAATGTGTTTTGGAGAATCCTGTCCCACATTTCTGCACTGGATTATAAATCCTTTAGTTCCAGTGTCCTCTGCCAAGCAAAATTTTTGTACTGAGTGACTTTCACACCCATCTTTTATTTGCTTGTGTTTTAAACTGAACTAAGAGAACTGACCTTCTTAAATCACCTAACTCAAGGCATTTTCTGTAGATCTTAAATTTTTATTTGTGGCCTTTTTCAAATATCATTTTAATAAATATAGAGGTCACATTTGAACCAAGTAATTCAATTCCAGTCTTATTCAACATATTCACCAACAACCTGGATGAGGGTTTGCTGGTGACACAAAACTGGGAGGAGTGGGTGACACACCAGAAGCCTGTGCCACCATCCAAAAGGACTTGAACAGGCTGGAGAGCTGGGCAGAGAAGAACCTGCCTGTCCCCTCTCTGTGGCCCAGGGAATTAAAACACTGACCGCACACAAGCTTGGGTTCTGGCTAGTGGCTGGGATGTTGCTGGAGGCAGCCATCACCTGGTTCTACTTTCAGAGAGCTTCAAAGAAGGAGATCTGTTTTCATCCCCATGACAGCATTGGTGCTAACGTAGTGAGAAAGAGCCATGCTAACAGAGTGCTTCATCCCATCCCAGATTCTGTCTCGGGCAATAGCTGATGCTCCAGCTATCCCATGGACTTCAGAAGCTTCTGAGTGAAACAGCACACAGGGGATCAGGGTGCTGATGCCGCATCCCAGGGCTTCATACAAGTGGATGGAGTTTCCCATAGAACTGTGAAAAGCATGAGCTGTCAAGGCATTGCAATGGGACCCTCTCCCCACCTAGCACTGCAGTTTTGTAATACCCATGTCATTTTTACATTTACCGCAGTATTTTGAGCCAGGTTAACAGTGATGGCAAATTCAGCGGAGGTCACTAATGAAGGCAAGCCGTAAGTTCTTAAATCCCACTGGCGCAGTGTAAGGACGTGATCACCACTTGAGTATACTCAGTTTCTCCGGGCACGGTCTTAGGCCATGAGCTGACTGGGCTGCCAGCTTAACGCTGCCAGACTGGAGCTTCTTCACCCCAACACCTTTCCACAAACCTCCTGAAGAAAGATGCTCCCAGCCAAGGAGCCTGCCCTCCAGCCGTCCCTCCTCTCCACCACGCCAGGCTGCCCATCCCAGCATGGTACCAATTCACTACTGTTTACCGGGGATGATGGTGCTCCAAAACCATTTAATTGCTGGAATATATAGCCAAATTAATGGGAAGACTACTGTACTGTCCTGCAAAGGGAACTTCGACCTAGCCTTGTGCAGAGACATACTGTCTCCCCTCTCCTGTGGCTGAAAGTATTTCTCCACACTTGGTCAATATGCAGTGGATGGCAGTATGAGCCTTCTGTCTTGAGGCAGATTTAGATTGACTAAGCCTCATTGCTCTCATTTAACTGGGGAAGCAGTATAAAAATTTCCAGCTACTGTAATGCTCGGTGAACTCTGCTTGTCTTATGTCTTTGGATTTTATCTTTCCTGCAAGTCTCCTTCACTCCTTTATCTCCATCTTTTGAGAGTGACTCACCCATTGTTTCATTTTAAGTCAATTCAGTGTCTAATCATTCTAATTTTCCTTTGTTCAACATTTAGGTTTTGAAAGTCAAACAGCACAGGACAGGCTTGCAATCACAGCATGGTCAGATTATTCATATTCTTACATAAAACACCTGACTGCTGCTGCTACAAACCCACTAGAATGCTACAAAAATGAACACAGGAGCAAGGAGAGATCAGGGAGGTGAAGAAGAAGAAAGAATTTGAACAATTAGCATACAAGTCTTTAAAATAATCTCTGGTCTGCCACAGCGCCTCCTCCATGCTCATGTAGTACTTCTCTAAAATATGGAAAAATTCTGAAATCTGCTACAGTATCTCAACACAAATCAAGAGAAATAGCACTCAGCAAAAACTTTAAACATATTGAAAAAAAGCTGGTAATACCATAAATACTATTAACCAGCCTTTTCTAGAAAGATCTACTATATTCTAGATACCAGGCAAACAAAAAAATATCATGGTGCTGCCCCTGAAGAAAGTATAGATTGAATTCCATGGAAAGGCACACCAGTCCATACCAAAATGTAGCTGCTCACATCCCACAGTGCTCACTTTGAATTTCAGAATCCAGTTGCTTGTCTGAATATTTCTCTAGTCAGACAGATAAATATTTCAGGCTCTCAGATAAATGCATTCACTCATTTTTTTTTATCAGTGCTTCTGCCTAGCATCAGATTTCTAGATTCTGTATTTATTTATTGTACTCATTATTACATTAACCATTGGCCTTTTGCTTGAAAATAAAGTGTAACCTTAAGACCTGAAAACAGAGCAGTGACAGATCTATAACTCTACAAACGTGCCAGCGCAGTGATCTGACGTTGCTGCTACTCAGGGGCAAAACCCGAGCTCATCACGCAGAGGCCTTCTAAGGCAAGAGCTTCCTTGGTGCCGCACATCAAAGCCCTGCTAAATCCCACCGCCTCTGCCATCCACAGTGCAAATTGGGAATTTTAGTGGCAGGAAATGGCACAGATGAGAAACAGCAGCAAGGGAATGAGGAACCATCGGACTCCTCGTTGCCACAGACTTCAAAGTGAATTCCTTGAGCACAGCTGAGATAGGGGAGTCTTAGCGAAAATAATGCAGAGGAACCAGTGAAGACTCAGAACTCAAAAGGGAACAAGGACCTGACAACAATGAGGCTAAACCACAATAACTTTCAAAAGGAAAACCAAACCAAACCAACAACCCAGCAGCCCACAACAAAACACAAACCAGAGGTTATGCTGAACATACGACCTAAACTCTGTCTGGTGTGTATATATCATCCCAGGGAATCCTTTTATTTCAGCAAATACAGATGGGATCTTCTTAATGAATAAGAATAAACATTTCTGGTCTAAATTTCAGTTGTTACTGAAACTTTCACTCTCTGTTTTCTATCCCAATGATTTCTTCTCATTTTTCCTTCTAACTTTTGACAGCTGAAGGAAGAGTGACATCAAATACACTTTGCACCTAACAAAAAGAATCATTCTGGACTTATTTTGAGAAACCATGAAGTGGTTGGAAAATTTTAAAGGCAACCAGCCTTCTGTGTGTAACAGTCTCCTGCTTTGTTCCTGGGAGAGATTACTCTTGTTTTGCTGAGCCAGAGGTTCTTTACTGCAGCCGTGATCTCAGAGGAGGCAGTTGGATAAGGAAGCATCTTATCTCTATTTATACAGCTACTGCTGAGGAGCAGTAGCGAAAATGTGGCATTGAGGTTTCAAAAGACCCAGTCCATCTGATACCTTTAACAAAGGCTTTGCTCTCATGTTATTCTTTGGAGAATGTTGGCAAGGCACAGTCTTGTCCTAATGCTTTAGAAATATGGTCTCAGCTTTGAGCTAATATTACATATAAACTTCCTTATGCCTAAACGGGGTGTCTCTGGCAGCGTCTTGAATCATGTCCAGATTAAAAAAATCAGAATATTCCATGACAAAATTTGTTATTGTTATTAATCAGGCTGGAAAGGAGACCGTATAACTCAGTTCATGTAAATTGTCCCAGTGAGGTTAGCTATGGAAACCATATTGAATCAGGGTGGCTTCTTGAAGGATTAATTACACAAACAAGTTAACATTACAATCATGAGTGCTTAATAAAGAGACAAAATATCAAAAATGGCACTTGGTCTGCTAAGTTTTGAAACTCTACCTGACTCAGACTGCTTTTCAGCCTCTTTGTACATTTCAAGCACTTGTTTTTTAATAAATTAAAATGACATGTTTGGTTCCTCAAAAAAGAGAAAAAAAAATGTGTTTGTTAAAAGCAGGCCTTCAGTTTTATTAGTTAGGAAAATTATAATTCATGATGAAATTTTTGAATAATTTCTTTTTACATTGGAAACATGGTAATGAAACTAGAGGAAAGTCAAAAGGGGTATATTCAGGCATGATGGGCTCCTCCTTGGTTTTTATGTACCTTCAAGGCTTCATGTTGTCCGTGTAGAAGGAGTCACTTGGATGTAAACTTTAGTCAGTGAATCAAAGCAAACAATTGTATCAGGTACAATTTACAAAATCACATCCTTAGGAAGGATTGCCTGGCTCAGAAATCTTTACACTCTATTGACCGTGCACAAGTACACCGCAGCTTTTCTCTTAAGGACTTAGCGACAGAAGTGTTCAACAGTTATTGAAAAACCAGAGAGACACAGGGAAACAACCTGAAGTGTCAAATAGATGTAACAGAGCTCATTCTTACCTTGTTGCTCTTGACTGAAGCACGGGGAAGCCTGGACGTGCAGCTCTGATGCCTCATAAAGAAGCTGCTCATGGGAGCACAAAGGCAGCAGAGTTCGAGGGGAGCGGGAAACGCCACCTTAAATGAGGGCGCACCCTGAGAGTTCCAGTCCAAGCTATTTACAACCCATGTCTATGGGGTGGTTTTATTTTCACTGTCTTGTTCTTCTGCATCCCGAAGCAGATGACAGAGCTGTACTTTGCTACCTGCCTCACGTGGGTTGGCAGGGAAGGCAGAGCAATGCTCGTTCTCTTGTGGTCACCCAAAGGACATAGGTGCTTGACACCCAACCTGGGACAGTCATCCAGCAGGGGCATCCCCCAGAATAACCCCACCACTGCATGAGGTCCTCACTGCTGGGCTGAGGACACCAGAGAGAGAGCTGTCACTCCGGGAGTAGCTGTGGTGCATTACTGCTTTGGAGAGGAGTTTTACCTTAGATTTTGAACATGAGACTTCAGGTGTTTGTATTGTTTTGCATGGAGGATTGTGTAGTCCAGTGAAACTGCACATTTTCACCATGGGGACATCCCTTCAAACACCACACTCCTATTTTACTGCCTGTTTGATGGGGATGGACGTTCATGTTCCTCGGAAATAACTAAGATTGGAAGTGATTGCTAAATTGGATTGGTTTTCTGACAAAGGAGGCTTTAATTGCCAGGTTGTTGATATTACAGAGTTTTTAAGAGCACATATTCATTTTTCACATGAGTGTTTCAAAGTGTGGCATCCGTGATTCTCCAGACAAAGGTAGCTTTCTGCAGCTGGGAAGTGTATCCTTAGCTATAGGCTCAAAAAGTGAATACTATCTAAGGAAACTTGGGCTGCCAAAATGAAATCACATGTAATGCAAAGACAAGTTGCTTGGAGCCTGTAAAAAGCCAAGGGAGTTGGGCAAGGGAGAGATTAAATAATTTTAGTGTTTTATCCATAATCTTTAGGGTTTAACTAAGTTGCATGGCCTGACCTACCAGGATTTCTAAATGTCTCTGCTGCAGCCACAGTGCTGAGGACTGCCCAAAAGCTGAGCTCAGGGTGGGAAAGGTGGGAGCAGGGTGGGCGCCAGGCTCAGCCACAGCAGAAATTGGCCCTTCCTCCGCAGCGCTGGGGAGGCACTGGACATCATGGCTTCAGCTAAAGAACATTCTGCCAGTGTACTAGCATACTCTACTCTGCCTGCAGAGATGCCAGGGTCTCTTTAAAGGATACCTTGAGCATGAAATGAAACTTCTATCAGCTCTTGGCCAGGTGATGGCCAGTGACACAAAGGGAACCTGAAAGAGAGGGGCAGCAGGAGGCACTAGAAATCAGCTGTAATTCACATGAATTTGCTGCAGGAGCTGGTCCTCAAGTCACCAGAATTTTGCTCTCTCTCATATTCTCCTCCCCTTCACAGACAGTTCTTCCCTAGGAAGAGTAAGCTCAGTGGATTGTTATTTTGAACACAATATGAAGGTGAATTTCCCCAGAGTGTCTTGTGCTGCAGCAAACGTAACCATGTGCCTTCGAATGACTGTTGTCCTGCTGCAGGATGGTTCTCATGTTGGCCAACCCTTGGTCATGCAATAACAGCATCAACTTTGGCTGGCCCTCAGGGATCCATTTTCTGTGACATAAAAAGGGCAATGGCAAAGGAATCAAAAATGAAACCTTCATCTGTGCACGTCAGGTGAACCACTTCGTACATTGAGCTTTGCTGAGCTAAAGAGGACGCTGTTTTCATTGTTATTGCTGTATTGCTGTCTTCAGTAGCTGACTCAGCTAGAAGAGCCTTCCTTTCATGACAGCTCTTTCAAATAGTGGAAGATGAGGAAAATGCAGAAATGCAGATGAGTTCACAGAAGACTGTGCATTTCCATAGGTAACTCCTCCTTTGCAGGCCATGCACTGTACGATTGTCTGTCCCAGGGTCACTGGCCTACTGCAGTGACCTTCAGCTGCTCTAGTCACCCATCAAGACCATACCTGTCGTCAGCAAAATATAAAATTGATTATAAATAACTGAAATAATTTGAAATGAAAAGGTAATTGAGATGAGAAGATGAAGAAATGGATATTGAATCTAATGAGGTAACTTAAAATACTTCAAATTGAGATTCCTTTGATTCCTTATACTAATTGCCAAAAGTTTACATATGCAGCAGAGCTGGAATTTAGAAAGACAACGTGGGCAACCTTGAGACATCCTTTAATGGTAGCAGCAGACAGTAACACTCCATACAGGACCTCTGAGCCTCCATAGCCCCGTTTGAGTGGAAATTTGAGTTTTGAAAAGATTTGTACCAAAATATCTCCTGAGTTCCATCAGTCCAGAATGTCACTATTCATATTTTAGTAACAACAGAGAAACTTGTTTTAACTGCATGCAGAAATATTTTCTTCTAAGCTAAAAACAAACTAATAACAACATGAAAACTATTTGCTGTATACCCCTGTTTCCATAACCCCATAGGTTATCTACGGGCAGTCTCTGCTACCAGGGAATGGATGCAAGCACACCTACATAGCAATGGCTCTCCAACCTGCCACAACGGGGCTGCAATCTGCTGTCCTTTGCGTTTCCCAGCTCAGCGTACAAATCAGCAATAACTTCATTCCTGTTTTCCCCATGGAGCACCTCTGTCTTGCTCCTGGGCGATGCAGGGCTGCTGCTGCTGCTCCTGGGCCGGTGCTTCTGCACGGCGGTCGTGTCCAGTCCAGCGGAGCCACGGAACCATTCCCTTGGCAGCTTGCAGAGCTGGCAGGGACTACGCAGTGGGAGCTTCTATTGTTGCTTGATTATTTTTTAAAATGAATTACAGACAACAGAAGAGATGCCCTGGGGATCTTCTGAGAAAATAGAAAATGTATATGCTTTGGCTGACGTTGTGAGCTTCTGCTTAAGAAAGATCTGATAGACTTGTGGGAAAAGAGATCCCTTGCACCATAATTTTGCGATTCACTCCAATGTGATTTTTTTGTTCGCATTGCTCACGATTTTGAGTCAGAGAGGCATGCTGTGGTTTTACACACCTTATTCCTTAACCTTTTACCCTTCTGTCTTACCTTGGCAGGAGGAAGAAAATTCCTTTGTGTATTTGAACTACGGTAAAGCTTTTAGTTCACTGTGTTTCCATTTTTGTTTCTTAACCTAATACTCAAATGTCTTTAAAAAAAAAACAAAAACAACTTTATTAATTAACAAATTACTTTGGTGGATTTGATGTAGTAGTAAATATCCACAGTCTAAAATCTTTCTGAAGAAAATGATGGAAAATCGCAGCCACCATCCCAAACTGGCAGCTATTTCTTTACAAATAGTAATCTTTTCATGGTACCTTAAGGACTTTTCTAGCTGCCTGAAGAGTTTGGATTACAATAGCTGATACTTTTGTCATATCTTTCCCTCTGCAGATTCCCAGAGCTACAATGCACTCCGCCTCTGGGAAGCAGAGGCAAACAAGCGTGTGGTGGAAATCAATAGCTGCTTAACCAAATGTAATGAAAGGCAGCTATTGAGCCCTTCTCCTGGTACTTTATTACCATGAAATATTTTTCTTCAGTTGTTATGTGCAAAGCCTCACAGCCCCCCTGGGGCAGTGACTGACCTGAGCACTGCTGCTGCAACCGGGCAGCATGGTGCCGCGGGAGCTGCTCTCCATCTGCACCAGGAATAACCCCAGGGAACTCAGAGGAGTTCAGGAACACTCTCCTAAAGTGGGGAAGAGCTCTCCTAGGTGTAATGTCACAATAAAACCAGTATATTGCAGGTGAGACAGGTAGGTTCTGCATGACTGAGATGAGTGAATGAGTGCCCTGGTTTCAGGCGGGATAGAGTTAATTTTCTTTCTAGTAGCTGCTGTGTTTTAGATTTAGTTTGAGAATAATGTTGATAATACATACTGTTTAAGTTGTTGCTAAGCAATGTTTACCTTAGTCAAGGACTTCTTCAGCTTCCCTTAGAAGCTGAGAGGGAGCACAGACAGGACAAGCTGGCCAAGTGCATGAAGGGCTGCATGCTCCTGGCTGCTGGCTGGTGTTAAATCACAGCAGTGAGAAAGATAATCTACCTTATTTTCTCCTTTGACAGCTTATCACTGAAAATGACTGACCCAGGGAAAGAGACAAGACAAAGTGTTAGGTTTGCCAAATGCCTAAGTGATTCCAGGTCTCCTGGTGTCCTGTTGGCAGAATTCTCTGCTCGTACATTCTCGTGTCACACAAGTGTAGGCAGTGAGTTGACAGTGCTCCTGATGCACAGCACTGACAGCACCAGCTGCTGTGGTGTGGAAGAACAAGGTTTAGTTGGAGCTGCACTGCCTCTGTCCTGCTGTCCTGGGAGCGCTGCTGGTCCCTGGGGTGGGGAGGGCTGGCTCTGTAGTGGTGGCAGGGATGTCAGTGGCCCAGAAGTACCTGGTGAGATCAAGGGGGTGTCTCCACTGCTGCCTGTTCTGGTAAAAGCAGCTGAAATGACCTACCTGGCATCAGACAAACCTTGCTCTCAGCCTGGGCTAAAAGGCAATTATCAGGTTCACCTCTTCTGAATTACCTCCCCATGGGAAATCCTGTGTTCGGGACAACAGGTGCCGTGATGCCATTGATGTGTGTGGGACAGAGCAGGGCAGGGATGCTGATGTCCCCATGGTGAGCAGGCACTTTCCACAAGCACTGGTTCACAGCTAGCTTCGAGCTGTGCGGCTAATAATAACAGAAACGAAACACTTTTTTTTTTAAAGAAGTGTTTAATCCCTATATAGATGGTAATGTACATCTAAACACACATCTCCTTTACATTTTAAATGTTACGATCATTCACAAATGCAACAGCCTGTAGGTGGACCCCACTCTTGAGTTTAACTCAGATTTAAAAAAAATCTGCATAATAGAAAGAACAAAAAAGACTTAATTAGAAGTTTAAAAAAGCAATTAATCTTTTGCTAAACCATATGATGCTTCCAAAGCTTAAAATATGCATTTAAAATTTTGTTCATTGCCGTGTTTAATCCTAACTTTCAAAGGTGGGAATAGGACTCACACATGCCTGTAAACATCCAGCATTATTCCCAGACAGATTAATCAACAGATTTGATGTAAAAGATTAATTACTATCCTCTCAGGAGACAGTTTGTTTACTAAACAATCAGCCATATGTAAATTATTGACTTAACATGCCATGTTTAATGGCTTCTGGAGGGAGTGTGTTTGCTTATGTTTTCATACAATTACCTCAGCTAGGCAGTTTGCTTTTTAGGGGGGAGTTGGAAGTGGTTAAACTTTCTCCTTTGTCCAATGCACTGTAGGAAGAAAGCTGCAAACGGAGCTGCCTGTTTTGACTTTTAGGATGAAAAGCCACCACAGATATTTTTTGCCCTGTTTGCAATGAGCGTTTTGCTGCGCAGACGTTGCGTGAAGGCCTGTGAGTGGGACGGCAGCCGGGGGGCTGTGCTGGGGTCGCACCAGGTGTTTGCCACCATGAGAGGTCCTGGGGCACGCATTTGCTGTGCAATCCAAATAGGTGCGAGACAATAAGGAAAGGAATGCAACCAGTGTGCACAGCCAGAGGGGTGGTTCCTTCTCTTCAACACCCAGCCCAAGTGGGTGACCCAATGACTACCAGCTGACGAAGAACAGAGGGGTTTAAGGCGGGGGTACCTGGCAGGGGTGGCCCTGCGGACCGCGGTGACCCGCTGAGACCCAGCAGCCCGTGGGTGCTGCGGCCATGCTGCCGGGGCACAAGCAGGTCCCGTCTCCCCACTGCCTGCAGGGACCACGCAGAGCGGATCCTGTCCCACGCCCGAGTGTCTGTGTCGTGCAGAACCTCACAGAAATACCCCTAAGCCCATCACTCACCTCAGTGAATTTCAATAGCTCTAGAGAAATCAGTAGCCAGGTTTTCAAGGATGTGCTTGTGAAAGTGGTTTTCACGTGTAAAGATTCTAAAACACAACTCGTAGTGGGTGGAACAAGATACATTCCATAAAGTTTCCAAGGGGAAAACAAAACCAGTATTTTATGTCTTAGGGTAACTAATCGTACACTGAAATTGCGACCGTCTTACAACATGGGGATTAGACACAGCAAATATTTTTGAGGGCAACATGCAAGAAATCTTTTTCACCCACAAAGCCAACAAATAAGCCACAAAGTGGTTTAATAAAAACAATTTCTGAACAAAGTCCAGGAAATCTAGCCTGTCAGCAGACAACCATGCAGAGAAGTATAAAGTCAACAGAGACGTTTTATAAATATTTGTCTCCCTCTTCTGTACAATTAATTTAAAATTTAATTTCACATGAAAAGATATCTCATGAGACAAAGATGGCCAAGAACTAATTCCCTGTAGCAGTGTGGGACTATATAGCAGAATAACAGCTCATTTAAAAGGAACAGATCCATAATTTGATGCATTATTCACTTGTCTTTATCTGTAGTTTATTGTGCTACAAATCATCGTATCGTTCTGTTTTAGGTCATTACACAAATATTTGACTGTACTTTCCAGCCTCCTGGGGGAGAGAAAACCACAAACCAAACACGTTGTTTGCATGGTAATGTCGGTTTTTCTCCTGTGAAAGACTTTATACAGGAATTCGTTAAAAATTAATTGTGAGCGTCTGTGTGCCAATGCTGGCAAAGGCTGTTGGAAGAGATGGGAGCAGAGGTGCAGGTTATTGGCCAGGTAATTGCACGGGTAGCGCCGATGGGATCATGTACCCTGAGGCGTTCTCTGGTGAAGGTCTGAGGGTCCAAGCCCTGGATTTGGGCACTGTGAACTCCGAAAGTCATGTCCTGTGACCCTGAAAGCTGCATGAAAGTCATGTTGCACAGGAGAGTGAAAAGGAGGAACAGATCAGAGGATCTTGGGTTAGAGCCACTGCCTGTGAGAGTTTGCATTGTTCATGTACTGGACACCGTGATGCTGCTGGGCTTCCCCCGAGCTCAGGGGTTTGATTTGAGGATGTCAAAGCAGGAAGGTTCCTGACTGGGAGCAGGTTTCCTGTTAAGTCCAGTTAAGGGTGCCAAAGGAGGTATGTCAAATGGCAATTTTGTGTGATGCACCTACAAAACCATCATCAACAGTGCAAAATTGTTAGATGTCTGTGTACCAAACCAGCAGTGTCTCTACTGAACTGTCCAGCTGCTTCTCCACTGCCCACACTAGTAAGGCAGCGTATGAAATCCAGTGCCACTTATTTGGAATTTGCCCTGATTATCTGTAATGGAACTCCAACTCATGTCAGAAAGACCAATGCACGCCTCTTTCCATTGCTCAGTTTTTAGCTAATCTGCTAGCAGCTCCTTATTTCATTTCCTCTTTCAGTCTGAGCTGTGAGATAATATTTGCACTAAATACTGGTGTTCATTTCTGATAATTAATTTGGGTTGCTAACCTTGCTTAAAGCGAGTGTTACAGCTGCCTTGTTTAGGAAACATGACTGGAATGGGCTTTTAAAAAAAACTCCATGTCCTTGCATGGTATGTCTTTACTCAAATTAACTTCTAGAATCTTTAAGCTCCAAAAATCAGTGCATCAAATGAGCATCCCTTCCACTGCTTTGCATGATAGTAACTATTATTAATAATGGGTAGCTTTGATTCTCTCCTCTAATTAACATTTAATTGCTTCCCAGCTGCTAGTTATTAATATTTCAAATATGTTTTTTGTCCCAATATGACCCACCTTTTGGGGACATCTTGGTTCCTAGTAAATGAATAGTGACAGCTTTATTCAGTCAAAACATCCCAAAGCAGACAGCACACCTGAAGGGGGATGCATGAGCCTCAGCACCCCTCTGGGACAGTGATCGTGCCAACGCTGCTGCGGTGTCTCCAGCTTGGAGGGGACAGCCATGTCTCTGCTTCTCACCGTTGTGAGGAGACGCTGCTTGAGCAGCCAGCACCGTGCGAGCTCAGGCCTCTGGGAGAGGACATCTCCCAGAGGGAAGCTCCAGAGCAGCGCCGGCCCCGCTCTGGGGCTGTAGCCTCGAGAGCTCTTTGGGGCCACCACCTCACAGGGATCGGGGCATCGGAGCTGGGCAGACACCTCTCCCCTAGAGGCTGAGGCTGTCGTCCTGTCTCTGCTCCCTGTAGTGGCCACCCCAGGAGCACCTTCGGTCACCTGCGTGGTGCTGGTGTCTCAGGAGCTGCGTTATGGTTCTCATCCATGGAAAAGGATTTTATCATCTACTGTCAGGCTAGCAAACACTGCACAAAGTCATTAAATAAAATGCAACTGACCCCGTTAAGGAAATATGTTGATTCATTTCTGAGCTCATGTGCAGGGATGGGTTATATCCCTCTAAAACCAGGGACCGGGCTATGAAGACGACGCCAGCCGCGCTGCCACCATGCCGTGTTCCTGCACACCCCGACGGCTCCTGGCTCCGAGGGCACTACACCACCATGGGAAAGTGTCCCACCAGAGCGGTCAGAATGCTGTCCTGCCAGATAAATCAAGGGGTCAACAAGAAAAAGCGTTGTACCACATTGTAATAAAAGCTGGTTTCTGAAATGGATGTAGGGAATTAATCTGGGACTGACCAGGTGGCTGTTTCAGCCAAGTAAAATCGCAGTCAGCCATTGTCCTCATGTCCTTATGTAAGATGTAACTTGGTGTTACAGATGTCCTTATGTAACTTGGTATTCATTTCATCAAAAGGTAAGTTTAGCCCTCAAAAAATAGAAAGCCACAAAACTTTTGTAAAAGTAACTGAATAAACCAGGACAGTAGCTCCTCCTTGGAAAAATAGTATCAGAAATCAAGTTACAGAAAACCCTGTGATGAAATTTCTATAGCTTCAATTTAAAAAATTGTCACAGCCACTACGCTCCCACTTTTTACTCTGCTCCAATGAGCAAGGTCTTATTTCCTGTTCATTATCACACTGCAGAGATTTAGCACTGATTTGTATTTCGTGGCCTGTGATGCTTTTGATATGTATTGACAAAGCAAAAGGCCTGGTAATTGTAGGGTTTTCATATACTTTCTAGTCTATAATGTATAACGTATTTATATCCCATTTAGAAAAAAAATCATTTATCTTCCTCACACCCCTTTCTATTTCTGTCTCTCTGATTTTCTGTATACTATACATAATTTAAAATGAGAAAGTTAGAGGAAGAGGCAGATCTTGAGACAGATATTGAGGCAGAGAGAGAAAGAGAGTAACAGAAGGCAACATGAGAAGGTTTCGTGACTTTTTCTTTTTGTACAAAAAGCAAAACATTAATTATATATATTTACATGCATATACTGTGAACACTACGTGTATATATTTCATATTTATGTAATATTCTGTTACAAATTTTCCTTACATATATATAAAATACATACTCTGTGTACAATACTTGTGTATGTATTTTTGGATTAAGAACCATCTCTAAGAACCTCGTACAGTCAGAGGTCTTTTAACTGTAAAGGAAAGATGAAGGCAATCCCACTGCATAATCTAGTTAACAATGGCCTAGTAAAATTATCTATATTCCTAACCTTCTTTCTTTGCATGCCTGGAAAACACACTTTACTTAACATTTAAAAGGCAGGACATTTATGACAAATGGCATTAATCTCAAACTGCTTAAAATGCTATTTCAGTGGCACAGCTTTACATCTTCAGCATCACAAGTGACAAACTTCCATAAGCTATTAATTCCTTAACATTCTCTACCCCACAGATGATGGCAATATTGTTTTATCGAAATCATTCAGAAGACTTTCAAATTTAATGGTGGAAAGGGGATTCAGTGGGTCTGGGAAACAACTTTAAAGATTCCAAATAGTGCAATAAATTAGAAAAATATACACTGTAAAAAAAGGGTGTAACTCTTTCCTTCTTTATTGGCTCAGAAAGTTTTTAACTTTTCTGGATGAAACTCACTAAAGTTTACTGTAATTTACTGTATGACATAATAGCAACAGCCTTCTATCTCTCTAGAGACAAGACAGGATGGAGCACCTCTCCTATGAAGACAGGCTGAGGGAGCTGGGGTTGTTCAGCCTGGAGAAGAGAAGGCTCCAGGGAGACCTTATAGCGGCCTTTCAATACCTGAAGGGAGCCTATAGAAAAGCTGGGGAGGGACTCTTTGCCAGGAGGTGTAATGATAGGACAAGGGGAAACAGTTTTAAATTGGAAGAAAAAAGATTCAGATTAGATCTCAGGAAGAAATTTTTTACTATGAGGGTGGTGAGAGCCTGGAACAGGTTGCCCAGAGAAGCTGTGGCTGCCCCATCCCTGGAGGGGTTCAAGGCCAGGCTGGATGGGGTCTTGAGCAACCTGGGTGGGAGGTGTCCCTGCCCAGGGCAGGGGGGTTGGAACTCGATGATCTTTGAGGTCCCTTCCAACCCAAACCATTCTATGATTCTATGATTCTATGATTCTATGATTCTATGTATAGAGAAAAAGCTCTATAGATAAAGTCAGAACCTCCACAGGATGCATTTTCAACTAATGCTAATAATGGTTTCCCACATCCACTCCTAATATTCAGGATGATTGACATATACCCAGAAGCAAACAACTGCAGATGAAAAATTCAAAGTAAACTTGTGTGATCCAATAGCAGAAGTCTGGCTGTCCTCAACTGTGTAGAATAAAATCAGCGCTATTCGTGGCAAAACGTGAGAACTACATGAAAAGATTCCACAGGTCTTTTTCAGAGGCCCATTTTGTCCATAGAAGCTTATTTGGGGTAAGATCCATACCTGTACAGAGACAGTGGAACAATGAGCAGGGAGAGCTGGTTTATGTTTTTCCAAACCGCCTTACTATTCTGTATTTTAGCACTGGAGCCTTATTCTGATCTCAGAGGTATTGTTCCCCTATAACAGAATAAAAATGCCCTCTCATCTTGATGTGCAAGTAAATCTGTATTTTGGTATCTTTTTTTACCCTTTCTTTTTAAACTGTTTGGTTGCAGGGGACTATTAGATATGCTGTAGTTGTGTTTTTCACAAAAGCAATGTGAAACAATTTTTTAAAAGCATATATGGGTGAAGGAAATTAACTCTAAACCAACTGCAGGTATCTCCTGGCAGGATCTGTGGTGTCTGAAACTGTCAGACATCGGAGTGAATGTACAAAGCTGCCCTTAAAAACTGAGCCAAGAGCAAAGGAACTCCCCTCTGTCAGTGGGGACAAAAAGACTCTCATGAAAACTGATGGCAAAGCGTCCTCCGGTCCTGGGTGCCAGACGCCTTCCTGCCTCAGTAACTGAGAAACTGAGACAGATGGGAGCTACTGTTGGAGGGGGGAGAGGCTGAGTCAGCAACGAGGAATGACCCAGACTCCTGTATTTCAAGCTTCCCCTGCCTGCCTTGAAAATAAGGTTGCTGCATTTTAGTATGAACTACAAGTGTGTGGAAATGAGCTAGAACTCACAAACCACCTCAAAGCTTCAAGAGTGCCATTCCACAGAGGTGTTTGAAACAGAACCATAATATTCGCCCCGGCTGATTTTATTCAATGCCTGTGGTTTTTCCTGAAATCACCATGAAATATCTGAAATAGTTACGGGTCATACTTCAAACAACCAGTGCTTTTCCCATCGCTCTGCCCAGGCAATCCCTGGTCTGCAGCACCTTCCTGAGGACACTCGGGGTGCAGCATCCTCAGCACAGCTCCCGCCAAGGGAAGATGTTGGGGTTCAGCGTCTCCCCTGGTAACTCCCCTGCTGCTACAAACCCTCTGCTCTGTGCTGCGGGCAAACTCCATCCTCTGCCCTGCTCCTCTTGTGGCCTTTGAGCCTCTGACCATTCACTCCAGAGGATACACATAAACTTGCAGCCTACAGAGCTGGCACAGTGTCTTCCTCTTTCAATAAAATATGGATAAGGCTGGATGTTTTTTAAAAAGCTAAATACATTATTTGGCTTATTGGAACAGTTACATTGGCACTTTTACGTGACAGTTTGACTGCCATCTCCGTAAGTGTCATTTTAATATAATGTAATTGATACTCAAATAATATATAGATGGTTGCAAACACATATTATGTAATCACAGAAAAGCATTAATAAAGTAGCTTTACCCAGCCTTTTGAGGGATTTCTTTTTCAGGCAGTGCAGGCTCACCAGAGCTAAGCTAATTAAATGTCAACTTTCATATGGAAAGTATTTTTTAATCAGTTGCTTTGATACCAGTAAAAGCTATGAAGGATTTTCTTTTTTACCCTGGAGAAAAACTAGGTAGCAAACCAATTAGCTGGTCAGAGGTATGAATCTCTTGTACCAGTGTTTGTGTTTTGGCTAACATTTTATGAACCTGGATGTGTATAGATAGCTTTTAGACCCTTTACTTGTTTTTACTGGGATTCCTTTATGTGCCAAGGAGCCATTCTTTTCCACATGCTTTATTAACAAATTTCACCTTCCCACCTAACCTGGGACTGATTAAGGAGCAGCTGCCGTTTGAGTGAAACCAAGTGTTTGGATAAGGTATGTTTATTTGGGTTTATGGATGCTGGGAGTGTATCAATAAACCCAGTTCCAAATAACACGGAAAGGGCTCTGCAGTGCAATCCAGGTGTCAGGGAACCACATTACTGAGTGAAAGATAATAGCCTAGGTGAGGTTTGGGAATGAGCAAACACAAATTACTTCTGCAAAGTTTGCTATTTTCGTCAGCTTTATTCTACTCTTTCAGCACCTCACATAAATTTCATTGAAATGTGACAGACAGCTGGGGAATCTGATGACATTACATGAAGATGATACAAACCACGGAGAGAATAGATGTTTTTCTAGCTATCTTTCCGTCAATGGCCGTGGGAAAGATCAAGTGCAGATAATAACATTCAGCTCAGCCGGGCCACTGACTGCATCATCGCTTCTACCAGAGGAGCATGAATTCCAGGAGATAATGCCATTTGGGATAAGCTCATTTGATGCACTGTGATATTGAGGTGGATGGGTTATTAACAGGAGCAGGATCCAGCCTGCTCCTGTGCCATTGACTATGCTGTGTTCCACCTGCGGGGGAACTGCTGCTGGCCATCATGCTTTTGAAGCTACCAGTCCTTGAAGAAAAATGCTCTGCTCTTGAGCCTGGAGGTGCCTGTGGTTGCTGACTGATCTGTTCTGGGTGGGGAATTTGCAGTTTGAATGGCATCAAATGAGGAATCAGCTACAGGAAAAAGTCAAAAGAAAATTCTGAGTAAAAAACAAATTTTTCTCAACTGTTCAACCAGCTCAGATAAAGAACAAACGGACTGTTTTGCAGATGAGGTAATGCTTGGGGCTGTCCTGATCCCACCGTTTGGTTTGTAGGTGTTCTCATCTGAAACGGTGGGTGTGCTCTGCTGCTTTATGCAGCGAAACATCTGCTCGTTCATCTCCTCCTCTGAACCCGGGGGAGCCACCGATAACTAAGTGGGGCACACGGAAGGGCACCGGTTTGCTCCTGTGCCTGTTGCTAATCCTTATTTCTCGTCCTGCTGTCCATACTCTGTGGATCCGTAACAGCACACACAGTCCTTGCAGTACTTGCCCCAGCACTCGCTTGGCAGCTGGCTCCTGGTCCTCTGGCCATCCTGGGGGGGAGGATGCTCCAGCCCCTCTGGACTGACCCCTGACCATCTCTGATGGCCCCTGGGGGGGCTGAGCCCCCGTAGCCCTGGGTGCTGTGCTCGGGTCCTGAGCCTGCGGGCAGGTCACAGCCATGTGTGCTGTGCCTGGCATGGCTCTCATGGAACTCGGCTGTGGTTTGTAACGCCTGTCTCGGAAAAGAGGTGGTCTTTTTTTTTTTATTTTGGAGTTGCCCAGGTTTGAAAAATATGGCTGTAAAAGATGAAATCAGAATCTCTCTCAATACATGAGACAAAGTGGATTTAAAATCCTCTCTGATGGTCAGATCTGGTCCCTAAATCTCTCTTGATCCTGATTAACCTCGTGTGTTTCCAATTTTGATTGAGTAAACAGGCTTCAGGCTTTCTCTTTTAAAGCAGTTTTCCTTAGCATCTAGGAGAAGGAGAAGGAGAAAGAGAAAGGAGAAAGGAGAAAGGAGAAAGAAGAAAGAAGAAAGACTTCTCCCGCATGTCAGAGCCTTTTGCAGGGCTTTTGGAAGGTGACTTCCCCCTGACCCAGGTGAGCATCTAAAGCTAGAGTGCCTCAACACACAGGGACACCTCTCTGGGCACAACTCACTGAGGGAGTTCGGGAAATTCAAGGTGTTTCTGCAGAAATTTTTGGAACTTTGTGCATTCTGAAGAGTGTGTGAGCTGAGTTCCTACTCAGCCAAACCTACACCATAAGGCTTCGTCACGGACTCCAGAGAAATTTATAATAGCACAGTTGTCTGCAGGACTGTTTTCAGTGACATTTTGCTGGGGAAAGGACAGTGCTAGAGGACATCTCACTATAGTAGAGTAAGTGTTTTCAGACTAGGACAAATAAAATTCCTTATGATTAGACAGCAGAAAAGGTATTGAAAATTCATTGTCAAATATCTGCTGTCCCTAGAAGGCAAAAACCACATATTTGTATGGCCATATGGAGCAAAGGCCTTAAATGCAAAGAGAGCAACCCATTACAAGAAGTCCAATGAAGATTATTTGACAGTCTATATTTTACATTATAGCTAGTGAATCACTGAATGACCCCAGCCAGCCAGAAGTCAGACATGTAACTATGCTAATTTTTGTTAAGCTGCTGACCCAGAGATGTATGCACATCACACAGAGATTTTTGATTCTGATGGGCTAATAATAAGATTTCAGTTGTGTGCTGAAAGCTTATTAACCAGAAACAACTGAGGAAAATGTACTAGTTGATCATAGGTCAGTTACGAGAGAATAGTCTGATGGAGCCACAAAGCCACATATGATGTTACACTATGTCAGGAAAAGCTTTTTTCAGAAACAGACAGGGAAGCTAATGGCATTGCATAAAGTCTGAGGAGTGATGTACGTAAATTCCCCAAAAGGATGAAGGTGGTTAACATATGTACACATAATCACACGTATTTTGCAAGAGAATATTAGTAGAAGAGAGGTGAGAAATGGAAACTGCACAGAAATTATGTAGGTCAATCAAGACCAGAGGTGTCTGTGATGATCTTCAAAGGGCACAAAAAGATGCTGGAGTGAACGGGTAACAAGATGACAGGCAAAATTCAATTTTGACAAATGCAAAGTAATGTGCACAGAGGAATTAATCTGAAAAATTTACACTCCTGGCTAGGTCCTAAATTAACTGTAATAACCCAGAAAAAAAGATCTCTGCATCACTGGGAAATCTCAAAGACTAAACATGTAGCTGCTTTCTAGAGAGCAAGCATCATTAAAATGCAGAGGGAATGGGGTAAAATAACACTGGAAGTATTGGAAAGCTGTCATATATATCAGTGTTACAACCTTACCTGGAATAATGTATTCAGTTCAGGCCACTGTATCTCAAAAAGGACATAGATGAAATAGCTGGATTCAGAGGCGAGTTCTGGAAATTACTAAATGCTTGGAGAGAGAATTCCACAGGGTCTGCAGAGCTGAGATTTATTTTTAGATGAGATGATTAAGTTGGAGACCTGATAAATATATGAAGTAATGAGCAGTGTTGTGAAATCAGATTGTAGGTTTCTGTACATCTTTTATCATGCAACAGAAAACAGGCGGTCAGTTACTGAACAAAGGCAGGAGTAGTTTTGAGAAAGCATACCAAGTGAAATACTTTTGCACACTATTATCTTGTGAGACTCGTTGCTAAGGGTTATCAATAAGGTCAAAACCTTTGCATCAGCGACAGGAGCTCAAACGTTTATGAGGATAATAGGTGCTTCCAGCCCTAGTCCAGTGAAGATTAAAAACCAAGCAAAACAAGTTCCAGCGGATAAAGGTTTTCAGGCACCACGGCTCGAGCTGGGGTCCAGTCACTGTTCTGAGGCATCTGCAGCATCTGCCGTGTCTGAAGGGGCAGGGGGATGGTCTGTGGAGGTGTCCCCCTCTGCTCTGAGGTGACAGGATCTGCCTCAGGAAAGCTGAAAGGTCGAAAGTCTCCCAGGGCAAGCTCCTTTTGTGGAAAAAGTCTTGCTAGGGGACTTTGTGGATGATTTCAGAGTGATCAAAACTATGTAGGAAATTTTGCCTGAGTTTCTCTGGTGCCATGAATTTACTTTCTTCGCTGTAGGGAAGAAGGGAAAAATCAATATTTTTCAAATGGAAAAGACCAAGACCATTAAGGAGGAAATTCTTGGGTTTTTTCAAGCTGCAGATCACAAAAAATAATGGCAATTTGAAAGCATGCTGAGAATTCCCCTTTAGGTAAAAAGGCCAATGAAACTGTAATTTGACTTTAGTGTAAACTAGAGTAGTCTCAAAAAATTATTCTCAAGATCATTTCTTCATTTCCTTTGATGCAATTCATTGCACATTTGGTTTAGAAATAATTAATTATATTACAACAGAGAATGATTGCCAGGAGTGGTACCTGTCATCACTACAACCCCTGTGGAAGGGACCGCCAGTTGGTGGGAGTAGCCTGTGGCAGGGCAGGGAAACACTGGAAATGTGGGAAAGAAGATCTATTGTCTGAAGTGTTTCCCTGAACAAAAACACTCAGGCTGGCATTTAAATGTGAAAATACACCTGGTGTCTTGTGTGGGAACTGATGAGGCATAAAAGAGCAGTGTTACAAAGAATACTCTCTCTGTCCTTTGTACATGGCACTATCAAAATGGAAATCATCAGCTTGGTCTTGTCATCTTCCATGGCTAACATTGTGCTTCAGAATAACAAAGTTTCCTCCCTTCCTCCCTTCCTCCCTTCCTCCCTTCCTCCCTTCCTCCCTTCCTCCCTTCCTCCCTTCCTCCCTTCCTCCCTTCCTCCCTTC
>NW_015090795.1:46578-82056 GCF_001431845.1 Calidris pugnax
TCTCTCTCTCTCTCTTTCTTTCTCTCTCTCTCTCTTTCTTTCTCTCTCTCTCTCTTTCTTTCTCTCTCTCTCTCTTTCTTTCTCTCTCTCTCTCTTTCGAGAGTTGCAGCAAGGGGAGACATTGGGAACTGTGTCCCTGAGCTAGCAGGGTACAGGGGCTAACAGGAAAGAGCAAAGTGGACTAGGAAAGGTGTGGATTTGTTTTGGAAGTGGCTGCTAGAAAATACGGGAGAAGCAAATTGGAGGCAATGAAGCCAGTAGGTGAGAGCTGTTGTAGGGAAGGAGTTTAAGCTGGTGTTTCAAACGATGTGTTCAGTGGTCTTAGAGGCAGTGGGAGAAGGGAAATGCCTGAAGGATCTCAGCTGAAGCTGACAGCCATGAAAAACTCCTAAGGAATCTGGAAGAATAAAATAATAGGCTCCTGTGGAGATACAGCTTGTGATATTATTGCCTTGAAGTTACCTGCAGGCTTTTGTAGTAGAGAGACTGAAATGCTAAAGGACAGATCAAAACATTTAAAAATATTCTTTTTTTTTTTTTTTGCAAAATTACACAGGCCATTACTGTTATATGTGAATTAAATATTTTGGATTGTGGTAATGCCTAAATCTCCTGCCTGTTTTATGAAAGAATGAGTAAATATAAGCATGAGGTTTCAAAAAGACCAACTGAAAAATCCCCGTTTTGTCCTTGACAGATAGTATATGGAGGAAATTGGTCTTCTGTGCAGTGTATTAATTAAAAAATCAAGACCAAAGTCCCTCCCCAGGTTCAGATTTTTCTCCTACCAAAGCAAGCCATTTCAAACAGATTTGTTGGACTGGTTTTTCTGAATGGGGTTTGGCCCTGTTGCTCCAGCTGATGTGCTCTCCTAGCTACTTACCAAATGGATGCTTTAGGGGAGCTAAACGTGCTTCCTTTCTCGGACTCTTCGTGATCCCTCTTCACTACATTACAATCCTAAATATTTCATTTGCATGTCTGTTTGGAAGACAGGAGATGGTACAGCTCTGAACTCTTAACACTACTCTTCGTATCTCTCCAACACAGGAACATTACAGTATTTTAACTTGAAAGATTGATGGAAATTCATACAGGCAAAGAGAGAGGAATAACCTTTGTGGGTTTTTTCCCCCCATTCCTGCAGAACATGACATTTTAAACCAAAGCTTAAGTCTCTGCCAGACTGTGGAAGCGGCAGAGTGTTCTTGGGAGCTGCTGGAAGGGGAGCCCTGTGTGGCTGCTGCGGCCACAAAGCTCCCCCGGCCTGTGCGAGATGGAGCCGGTGCCTCCCGGAGCAGAGGCCGAAGCACGGGAGGGGTGATGCCAGGGACAGAGCCCCCTCCCAGACCCCGGGGTGCACGGTGAGGGACAGGGGCAGCTGTGGGCACAGGCTAGTGCTGTGGCGCAGGATGGGGGTCCGGAGACACTGCCTGTGAGCTGAGGCTCTCCCCAGGGCACGGGTGTCCCCGTGGGCAGCCCCGAGCTCTGCGCCCGTGGGTGTCCCCAAGGGCAGCCTCAGTCATGGCCAGCCAGTGCCCGCTGGGGTCACGGGGCTGCTCCCAGGCACCATCACCTCCAGATTTACCCAGAGCAGCAGCCACCAGGCAGAGACGGGGGCTCAGAGCCGCTTCAGCACCCACGTTGCAGGAAACTGCTGGTGATAAGAAGTCACAACAGGCATTTCTGTTATAAATAAGTATTTTTCACATTTATAGTCAGAAAGTCAGTTGGTTTTTATTTTGCAGAATGATAAGAAAAGCATTCGTTTCTCAGCTCTGTCCAGTCTGATGGCACCAGGAAGGATCTGTATCGCATTGCCCCGAGTCAGGCTTTCCCGAGGGTGCGACTCAAGCATGTCAGCGTCAGAGTATGTCTATTCTGAGTGGAAAACTGGCATGTCAGACTTTTAAAACTTAACTCGAATATCCTGACAATAATACAACATTGCTTGAATTTTAGCATTTTACAAAACATTGTTAAGTAGAATATCTTTTGTGTCTATATTTTCTTTTTAAACTCTGTTGTTACTAGAAGAAAATAATGATTTGTTATCATTCTCGCTTTTCCTCTCTTTGAATTAGTAAGCACTGTATCTTCTTATTTTTCAGTTTACTTGTATTGCTTACATGTTAGTGGTGCCTCTTGACTGTGACTGAAGTTATATGGATGCAAGGAAACCAGACAGTGAAGTGGAAAAATATTTTATATTTGTGCATTTTCCCTCAAACAAAGTGGATGATATTTCTCTGCCTTTCCAGTTCCTGACCATCCTGGCTAAGGTAATAAGCTTCAAAGATGGTATCCTGAAAAAACAATTATGCTGGCTAGGTGCATTAACCACTAATACCGCAGCAAAGGCCCAGCTTTGGTTCCAGGTTTTCTACTTCATACACTAGAAAAACAGAGAACAGAATGAGTGAGATAAATCCACAGGTTTGTGTTTCTTAAAACAGTCTTTTAAAATTTAGCTAAAGCTTAGGAAATCTAAATCTAAATACACGACTCTCATTTTCCTCAGAGCTTACTGGAAAAAAGAAATGGAGGTGCCCTCCTGATTAAAGTAGATGCTTCTGCTGTTAATATTTATTGTAGCAAAGACCTGCTATTCCCTTAACCTTCCAAGGACGTATGAGAAAGAAAGGGAAGTTCCTCATCTCAGATGAGTACAGAAATTATGCAAATTAAGGCACATATGTGGTACCAAAGGGATTTGACAGTACACAGCAATTTACTGCTTTACAAGACTGAAAACTGTTTCTAGTAAATCAAACTTATTGGCTTGTGGGTTCTGATTTCTCCACACAATTTGCTGGATTGCCCTGCTGGTTGCCTTTCTCTCCGTTTTATTCCAGCCCCTGGTGCCCAGCTTTTTCTTCTTCAAGCTATGTGATGCCAAATACTCCATAGGTGCTGGGCTCTGATACCACATGGAAATTATTCCTTGTAATACACTTCTAGAGGAACAAGTGTGCCATTAATGATGCATCTGTGAATTTATCTTCTAAAAGATGTGTAAGATTCATTCCTTCATTTATTTGCACACATAAAAAGCATGTCAATTGCGCTTTGAGCAGTGGGAGAGAGGGGGAAGCTGGTCTGGATGTTTTTCTTTTCCCCCTCTTTTTACACCATTACTGTTATCTTTACGATGTGATTATATGAGCAAGCAATTGTATTACTGGGAGCATCCAGCTCACATTTCCTCCATTGAAGCAAGCTGTGAAAATTTTTATATCTATGGCAGGAAAGAAATAGAGATACCATAAAGTAAGTGTCTAGCCTGATAGCTCTTCTGTCTGATCATCCATGTGATTGCACTTATGTTCAAAAGCAGCATATTTCCTGTTTGTTTATTTAGCAATTTGTGAGGAAGGTTTTTCTATTTTATGTATTTGAAATATCTGATGATGAGAGATTTCCTTCCTGGCAGGTAATCTGCTGTGTTTGTGAAATTCTCTGCCTCAGTTTTCTCAGTGCTCTGTTCCTGGGGTTCCCCCTGAAGATGGAACCCCTCAGATCCCCCCTCCATATACTGGAGACGTGGGAGCTCCTGAAAGCAAGAGTCACTTCATGGACCCACTGCTTTCAGCATCTGTGGTGAATGTCCATGTGTGCATGTGTGGTTGTGTGTGTCTGGATGTGGATTTTTCCCCGAAAGGCGGCAAAACAACAACTCTGGTATATACGTTGGAAATTGTTTTGTGTGACATTACTTGGGTGCTGGAGGGAGACAGACGCCTACCCAGATCCCTAGTCACATACCATTATTCTTTGAGAAAATGATAGTTTTCTGTGTTTATGTTCCTTTGACACAAACTGAAGATTTTTTTTTAATTATTACTATTTTTTATTGTACAGTCAGTTCTGCCCATACTGTAATGGCCTCTCTGTTCAAGAGAGAGCAGCAGACGGCAGTAGCCAGGGAGGACACTTCTAACTGTGAGTATAAGCAAATCTGTTATATGCTAGGTCTTAAGAGAACTACAGGAGTTGCTGCTGTGAGCCAGCCAAATCAAACAAAAGGGGAGGGCTGGAGGCGTAGAATAATGATAATAATGGAGTTGTGCAAAAAAGTCCAAATCTTGTGTAGTGATACTGCAGAAGATGACAGGACCTAAAGTTATTGGCACAGTCAATAAAACAGAAGATATGTATGCTAACAAAAATATTGCCAGGAAAAAATGCTTCTTCAGAGAGCCTGCTGAAAATTTTTAGATAGCTGGAACAGAGAGCTGAAGAGAACATAATCACAAATGAACACATTTTTAACTTTTTTAAACCACAAGATTGTTTGGCAAAGTGAAATGAGAAATCAAATATTTTGATGAAGTTCTGTAGTTAACCAAAGGGAAGTATTGACAAAGGTGAGCAGAAACAATGAGAAATGGAAGAAAATGTTTTTTTCTAACAGGCAAAATACCAGAAGGGAATAAAATCTGTAACTTTTGCCCAGAGAGCTAAGTAAACCTACATCCAAGACAGAATAAATGTGGAGCCACTGCTGGGAAAGGTGTACCCAACTAGATGGTGGAATGAAGCACTGTGAACAGTAGCAATACCATAGGAAAAAAGGACCTGGTATCTTGTGGATTCACCACTGGGACCCACAGGAGCAGCAGAGAGGGAGCCCTGAGTATCCTGTCAACAAAGCAATTGAAATGTGAGAATACTGCAAGACATCACAGCTTTAAACAGTTGGTGATAACTATTGGTTTGCTTCATTTAATGTTTTAACTGATAAATAGTTTCATTTATTTTTCCTTTATTTATCTATACCTATTTGAAAAGGATGAATTAAGCAGTACAGATAATAAAGGTTACCAGCCTGTGTTTTTGTAATAACTATGGACCTCATTCTATATAACTGTGGGTTTAGATTCATTGGCTTCCTCCACTAGAGAAAAGCCAATGTACAATTCCTGCATGTGAATTGACTCAAAATGAATTCAAAGTTGTATTTCAAATTCCTTGACTTTCATATACAGAGGGAAATATAAGAACGTGAATATTTTCCTTAAGTGTTTGTTATAATTCTGTTTTTTATCAGTCTCCTGAATGAATTCCTTTCTGCTTTAGATGTGCATAGTTTGTAATTTGTTTCAGTTTCATCACATTGGCCCCAGCTGGAATGAAACCAGAACTTTTCTCACACTAAACTGAACTGGAAAACAATAATGATCACTCACTTAATTGTGACTGATCTTGTCCTTGTTTCTGTGCCATTGCTCTGGGGAGTGATGCTTTCCTTGCTGTCAGCTGAGCGGTGCAGGACAGGAGAGTCAAGATACCAAAGGATGTAGGAACATGTCAAATGCACTCGGAGTGCCTTCATCCACGCCCCCACAAAGTGCAGTTGAAGGTCCCTTCCTGGGCAGCACTGAGTGGTGCAGAGGGAGGGCCAAGGGCAGGAACGCCGGGATGTGGCTGCTGATCAGCAGAGCCTCTGGTGGGACCAGGTGCTTCATTTGGCACCGGACCCCACTGGCACGGGTGCAGGACAAGCCTGTGGGACCAAGCCTCATCCCAGCCACCCTGTGGGCTGGGGCTTGTTCCCAGCAGGAGTAGCAGTCACTCCTTTGGGGCACGTCAGAGAAGCGGTCTGGTTCTGGAAGGCAGACCTGGGAAGGACACACACCTCTGGGGTGGTCTGGTGGCAGCAGGCTCTGATGGGAGCTCAGAGGGCTCCAAGCACACCCTGCGCCCCCGGCACATGGGGGGTCCTGGGACAGCAGCATTAGTGCCTTCCTTAGATGTGCCCTGTCCCCAGGTCCCAGGTACGGTACTTAGACCACATGCCTTTAAGCATTCTGCTACCCCAAACTAGTGGAAAGTAATCCTGTTTACAGTTTACGTTAAACAGGCATTTCAGAGAGTGTCTATAGCTTTAGGGATCCCTGCTTTTGTTTGTGAAAGAAATAATGGTGGTTTTCTCCAGGATGCATTTTGGCTTGTCAGTAAACATTACCGCAGCAGCAGACTGCTCTTCTCCCCAGCTGCCAGCAGCGTGTCACAGCTTGTGACAAGCGATGCTCAAGCAGGTCATTTGGTATATTCTGAGAAACTGTTGAAATGCAGTTCAAGAGATACTAGCAAAGCAGGAGGCAGAGAATAATTTTTTTAGAGATTATTTTAATGAAACTATATATACTCCTCATTGTGTTGTGGGAGGATTATTAGGGCAATAGTGTGGAATTCAGCAAAGAGGTGTCAAGGGCAAGGGGCCAGACTGTCCCATTCCTATCTGAAAAACCATCAACGCAACTGGTCTTCCTTGGGATTTAGTCACTGAGCAAAATAACTCTGACAAGAGAACAGATTATATCCCTCAGCAAATTAAAATACAGCTACAAGCAGAAGTTTTATACTTTGGGAAACTCCAGCAAAAGTGCTTTTTAAATACAGATGATCGGGGCTACAGCTGGGCCCACAGCTCTGCCCCAGGGCAGGTGGGCAGAGAGGCCAGGACCTCGGTGCTCCCAGAGGTGGTACAGAGGACGTGGCTCTGCAGCCAGGCAGGATTATTCCCTTATTATAGGGCAATTTGAAGACTTTGCTTTGTTTTCATTCCCTCAAAAACTTCTGGAACTTGAGACTCAGTAACCTTTCAGGGGCTCTGGACCAAAGCTCCCTGTTAGAAAAGTTAGCCCCACAACCCTAACATCCCTTCAGCTTTCTCCTTTTGCCCAAAGAAAGAGGTTAATGAGAGGTGTTATAGGACACCAGACATGGCACACTCTCAGGACTGCTGAAGGGAGCGAGGGCTTGGTGCCAGCTCATGGGACCTGGCCTTTGGTGACATGGCAAATGCTAATGGAACTGAAGTGAGCAGTGCTGGAGCCCTTCTCCCCAACAAACCTGCCATTAGTGACAGGAGAAAAGTCAACAGGAGAGAGAATGGCCTCAAGTTGCACCAGGGGCGGTTTAGGATGGATATTAGGTTAAAATTTCTTCACAGAAAGGGTTGTCAAGTCTTGGAAGAGGATGCCCAGGGCAGTGGTCGAGTCCTCCCCATTCCTGGAGGTGTTTAAAGGCTGGGCAGACGTGGTGCTGAGGGACATGGGTCAGTGGTAATTTTTGGCAGGGGTTGGACTCGATTATCGTAAAGGCCCCTTCCAACCCATGGATTCTCTGACTCCATGACTCTCTATCCAAGCCCTCAGCTGTGTTGAGCACTGCACCATCCGATGGAGGAGCCCCTGCACGCGGCAGGGCACTGCCTGGCCCCGCTTGCCTCCAGACTCCTGCAGCTGCCAGCAGAGCCTGTGCCGGTCGGGCTGGTAGCCAGGGACAGTCCCCTGGGACCCTCTCTCTGCTCAGCGATCTCAGCAGCTGCTGTGGTGTTGGGGACATGCCCAGGGAAGTGCATCCTGGTGCCCCCGTCCCCAGCGCCGTGCCAGGGCATCGCCCGCCCTGTGCACAAACCCCTGTCACTGCACTGCGGATCGTGGTGCTCAATGGTTTCTGGCAATGCTGAATGAAACCTTAGTATCTCTTTTCTTGTATCATCTCCCTCATGCCCAGTTAACAGTTTCCCCTGTCTTTCTGTATTTTTCATGTCTTGCTCTTCTACTTACATTTTTTTCAGTGGATTCAATTAAAAACACTATGGAGTAATAAATCTGGGCTGGCTTTTGGAACCAGAGCTTATTCTGCAGGTATCACCAGACCTCACCAGCCAGAAGCTTTGCAAACCCATTAGCTTCCTCTTCCAGGGAAGGTTCTTTCACAGATGTTGAAGTATCCTAAACAGAAACTGATTTGAAAGCTGAAAGGGAAGAATATTTCTGGTCTGTGGGGCACAAAGCTCCATAGAGATCCCAGACAAGCCTGGATTTATTTTTAGTGCTAAGAGCTATTTGGGCTTCCGGTTGTTTGTTACCAACTTGCAAATCCGAATTTTTTAGTGCTTGAAGCCTTATTACTTGGTTTGCAACATTAATGCCTACAGGAACAATGACTGCGCTTTGGAAAACCCATGTTTATATAGCTTTTAAAATATACAGTCTGCCTCAGAGAAAATTAAAGTGTTGCTCCATTCCTTATCCAGGAATTACCAAAAAAAGTAACAGAATGTATTGCAGTAGAAAGAGTAGCAGAAGAAGCAAATATTATTCATTTCAGAGCCAAATATTATGATTTTTTATTCTCAGGTACCCATGAATTTTGCAGACAGATGTGTGTGCCAGGCTTCCCTGTGACACTATCAGCGTGAATGACTCATTTATTACTGTTTTAAAAGACTTCTAAAAGTAATTTTTTGTCTGTCCTCCTTGTGGATGAGTAGCAAAGGTGTCTGTGGAAGCTGCAGAGGCAGAACACTGCTTATGTGGGAAGAGAAAATATTTTGGAGCGGTTATGTTGATGAAAAGGACTGGAAACAGAGGCTGAGGATGTCCCAGGGGAAACAAGAAACACCGAATTGGGCAAGGCAGCCCCTTTGCTGCACAGGTTATGACTTCACCCTGCTGGTATCATGGATAGTGCTGCACACTTGGCCACGTCTTGACTTTCAGTTGCAAAATGCTAATAGGGTGCACTGGGCTTTGCTTCAGTCACAGGCTTATTCAAGTGAGAGCCTAAATTATAATTGAATGTAGGATGCACTTGTCTTGCATAAATATGATAATTGGTTCATAAATGTATAATGCTGTTAATTAGCATGTGATCTCTTGTAACATAGGAATGTGTGTTGTTGTCTCCTGAGCCCCTGAAGATAGAATAATAAATCACAATTCAGTGCTCTTGTAGCACTTGGAAAGAGCATTGTTCACTCCGATCAGGCTGTTCGGAAACTTTGGCAGCAAAGTAAGGAACAAAAGAGAAGTCTTTGCATGACCACGTCTTTCTTGCTGAAAGGCTAATAATCTTCTGCTAATAAGACAGAAACATTTTTCTGTTCAAAAGAGGGGAAAAAATCTTTTTTACTCTTTGCATTACTCTCTGTCACATCCAGTACTCCATGGTCACATGAATATGAGCGAGGAACATTCCTGTTTTGTATCCTATCATGAAAGCTGTCATATAAATGAAGTAATTAAAAGAAGCTGGGAGGAAAATGTACTAGCGCACACACACATGCAGAAATACATTTAATATCAGGTCTAGTTGCAGGAATACAGAGTAAGTCACACTGGAAGCACAAAATCACGGGCTCTGAGAACAAATGACTCCATCCAGAAACCTGTAACGCTCAATGTGGTTTCATTATTTATTAATTCAGCTGTTCACTTTGTTTCTCCTGAAGGTTTGTTTGAACAGTTGTTTTCACTTGAAAGGTTTGCTCAGAAGCAACTGTAAACAAGTGGATTTCATCCACAGTTCCCTGGTCTGAACCGATATAAAAAGGTGGTTTATCTCTTTCTCAGCCAGTCAAATTCTTCTTTCCTTTTAACAGTTTTTGATGAAATCAAACGTATTGGTGGAAAAAATAAAGAACTCAGCCCGATTTCAAAGGAAATGCAGCTTTACACAAACCCGGGGTACGTCCCCTCTCTGTCTGTTTTGAGTTGCAGCAAAACATTCTTGGTTTAGAAAGGTTTCTGCATTGCAGAGCTGCTGTCAGCCCACTCTCCCACTGGCTCCCTGTAGTCTTGGGCTGTCCAAGTTCATAGAGGAACGATTCCTGGAACTCATTCACAGCCAAGACAGTTAAAATACATATTGTTTTCATGAGCAAACCAACCCAAACCTCATTAGAAGAAAGGAAGACGTGGATGTCGGAGGGGAAAAAAGCGTTGAGCTGGCTTTCCAAAACCCAAGGAGACTGCAGGCACTGGTGATGATTTCCAGGGGTGCAGAATGTCCTTCCTTGATGACCCCATGGCACAACAGGGACAACAATCAGGGGGGACACATGGAGTGGTGGTAAGTGGAGGTTACGTGACAGTGGTCAGTATCTGAGCTTTGTGTCCGAATCACCCGCAGACCGAGGCTGTGGTCAGAGCACTTACCCCAGAGAAGCACTTGTGGTTTTTCTTTAGTGAAAGGAGGGTGGGCATGGCCCATGGTTGCTTCTCTGACCATGCGTTCAGGTCAGAAAAGAGAAGATACAGATTGCTTTTCCCATGAGTAGGTTTAAATTTATTCTTTATTGCCCTTGCACTAGTAAAAAATAAGTTGTTGTGATGCTCTTAATCTGCGCTGCGATAGCTGGTACTTGTCAGCTTCACAGTTTTCATTTCATTTGTTGCTTCCATTTGTATGAAGAGAACAAATGGATGAGAATGGACAATAAAACAGCTGACGGAAAAAAAATAGTTGGTTTAATGAAAGATTTTCTATTTCAGGAGAACTAGATTTCTGAGAAGACATAAAAATATGACTGCTGGAAAGCATCATATAAGATGAAAGTAAAACAAGAGAAGTTGCTGAAACAATTCCAGACAGGCAATGGCTGAATGTCTCCTCCTGAAAGTTACTGCGCCAAGGACAGAAAATACGATATTTCTCTGAGTCCAAGGGCATGGGAAGAAACCAGATAAAAATAGAGCATGGGTTTTTTGTGGGTTTTTTGTTTGTTTTCTTGATTACAATGCATGTATGCACCCCCAACCAATCTGCCACATACAATATCCCATGGCATTTTATTGCCTCAGAAGTAAACACCATTCTTTTTTAAGTGAAAATTGCAGGAAAACATTTGCAAAGATCAGTCTTGGGCTCTGTTGGCAGGGAAAACAGAAACAGAGGAAAAAAAAAAAAAAAGAAAACTAAACAGAAGCCTGCTTTCTCCTGTGCATTCCCCAAGTATTAATTTAATAGCATCCTTCTGGTGTTATTCATAGCCTGACTGGGTTCATTTATCTCACAGACCAGTGTGCTCACAACCCGACTCGCAACAGTTTTCACTGCCTTCAGGATTTTCAGATAAATCCTTTTTTATCTGGGAGACAGGTCAAAATGACTATACATAAAAGTGTGTAGTTTTAAGAAAGAATCAAACTTGTTTTTCTTAAGACAATGAGGCTTTTTTATTGCTCTGGAAATTACTGCCCTGAAAAAATCCTGAACTCAAAGCTGAGACCTGGTGGCAGATTCAGGTTTTTTGCTTTTTCCCACTGCAGGACTGAGATAGAGGCATTATCCGTTGCTTTAATTCACTCCATTATGATTCCTTGTATGTGTACACACAAACATGCAGTGGCCAAGTTTCTTAGACCTGCAGTCATAGTATAAAAAATATCCAGTTGTGGTAGATCCAGTGAAAATTTCAACAAAAACATAAAAGCCATTTCAATACCTAACATATTATGAGGTTTTCTATAGTTGCCTGGTTAAAATTAGGAAGTTTATTTTTCCTTAGTAACCTACAGAGCTGGCAGGAGTGGAATTAATTGCTAATGTTACAAAATGTTTGAAATATATACCTTCTTACCAAATTTCAACTACTGAAAAGAAGGTTAAAAAACATTAAAAAATATTAAGTAAAAACCCTCAAAGTGGTTTTTTTTCCTCTCTTTTGTGCCAGTCTTGAGGTGCTCAGCAGCAGTTCTGAAATCCACAAGAACCCTGAAAATCAGCTCTGTCTTTAACTGGTTATTAACACTTCATTTGACTATAACCTTTCTGCAAATCCATCTAGGTCTCTCTGTTTATACATTTCCTTTAAAACCAGTTTCTGCCATGTCTTCATCTAGATATACTCTATTTCATTTATTATTTTACAACAATGTCCTTACTATGTACAACGTTATCATTTTACGACATCCTGACTTTTACAACTGCCTCCCTATGTAGTTCCATGCAGAAGTATTGCAGTAACCAAACAACACAACTTTATTCTGCTTGTAAGTTCTCAGCTCCTTATCCACTCTATCAAACTCAGCTGCCGCTCATTATGTCTGTCCTCAAGTAATTTGCTTTCTGCAGCTTTGCGATGTAAAGGAACCCTCTTCCCTTAAAGATGAAGGGTTTAGGGAAATCTTGGTGCAAAGAAATATAATAGAGACATGAAAACTCTGTGGGAGATGCAGTGAGTTCTAAGCCTCTGAGACGTGCTTCTGAGAAACCTTTACTGTTGTTGTTTTGCTCTTCTTTTAAGGACTTCTATTTATAAAGAGGGAAAATATTATGAGAGGTCAGAAGAGCAGAGAATTAGTTTTAAAATGTGTTATGGTGTCTGATCTAGTGATCAATGTTCTGGAAAGCATGGAGTATACTATAATTAATGCAACAGAGGTCAAGGTCTCTCCGGGCACGCAGGTTTTCACGCAGACACGTGGTCTTGAGTAGAGGAGCAGTAATGGACGGGGGTCACCCCCCTCAGGCTGGACCCTCCTCTTCCCTGTGTAGCCAAAGTGTCACTGGGTAAGTGCATTGCAGGGTGGGCTGAGTGTTGTGGGTACTGCCCAGGTGTGGACTGTGTGTGTCTGTAGAAGTCTTCTCAGTAAGCAGCCATGTGGTGATGACGTGCAATGACTATGATCTGACATCCTGTTTTTTAATCCAATGCTCCTGGAGTTTTGTTTTTTTAATAGGTTTTCAGAAATTCCTAAAAAGGCTTTTTCAAAATTCTGTCAAATTAAAGGAATGGGAAAGGCAAGTGTGGAGGTATTGGCAGAGAACCATGCACTTGTTCAAAGGGCAATGAGGCCAGTGACCAAGATTTGGCTGACTGTGCTGCTGTTTAAATGACACAAATGGGTAAAAACTGCTCTCATTAAATAGCAGTGAGTTATTAAAAGGCTTTAAATTATCATGTCTGATTGTTTGGGGGTTTTTTTTGGTATTTTTTTAGTCTGGCTTCAGCTCGCTTCCTGTGTGAGATGTTTTTCACTCATTATATTCTGGCAAGCAGAACTAACTCCTGAATTCTGACAGCCCCCAAGAGCTCCCCTTCTTGCCCATGTACTGGGAGCGCAGTTAACAGACTTCAGGATGGGGCGGTGAGGAAATTGTGCTGGTCAGCAAAAAAAAAATTCACTGCATTATTCATGTCTTAACTGGAGATAAATGGCCATACGGGACACAGGCAGTGATACATCATCCTCTGGCTTTTCTCTCCATTCTGCAGCACCAAGGTCTATGTTGTACAGTCAGTAATTGGCTGTGGCCTAATTTAGATCCTGAATAATTCTGGAGAAATGGTACTGTGGCCTTCCAGACAGCCTCGCTGAAGTGCCCTCCTCTCCTGGCACTGGGATGATTCCCGGCCTCCCTCCTGCTCAGGGTTATAAGAACTCCTGCCTGCCAAAGCCGACAGTAGAGCAGAGGATGCTGGCACAGTGTTGGGCCACCAAACCCATGTCTGAGCTTGTGGGACTTGAGAGGGCACAGGGGCTGAGAGGCCTCCTACCTGCTTTGTGGTTGCCCAGTCCATCCCAGTTCAAGGGCTGGGGCTGTGGTGGGGGGAAGTGGGTGCTCTGGCATGGTGGCCCTATGGTGGCCCCGTGGCTGTCACAGTGCCTGACTTTGGCCATCATGGGGCTGGCAAGGGAAGAGGTCCTTGGGCAAGCACATCTAGCTCCACACCCCCTTCCCTGCCTGCGTCCCCTCCCTGGCTGCCCTGTCCAGCTCTGCCGGGCAGCTCCCACTCCCCATCACTGCGCTTGCGGCCCCCGGGAGAGACCAGCACTCCCCAGGGCCCCGAGGGACAGTGACCAGGGATCGGTGGCGGTGCCAACCCTGGTGGCACAGCCCCTGTGCCCAGCGGCCCTGCAGACCTGCTCTGGCTGTGCTCCAGCCATGCTCCTCGTCCTGGCCCGGGCTGCGGGTGATGGCTGCACTCTGGTGGGATGATGTGCCCAGCACTGTGGAGGTCCCTGGGGAAGGGGCAGCCTGTGACCGCAGCAGCTGGAGGAAACACGCCGTCCATGAGCCCAGAGTGGTGGGACGGATCTCCAGTGCACCTGTCCGCTCTTTCCTGCAGCTCGTAAGGTGCCAGCAGCTGCAGAGAGCTGAGTGTAATGGGGGACCCCCCTCCCGGGACAGCACCGTCCCCTCCAGCTGTGTGGCTGTTGCCCACGCTGGCACCATGGTCAACGTGCAGCAGGCACCAGGGAAACTCGCATTTAGGAAGAATGAGGCCGGACTTTTGCCTGGAACTTAACCTGCATGTAAATTTGAATTTAACACAAGCTTTTAAGAATCATTTTTGTTTGAGTTCAGGACTCCACTCCCTGACGGTGACCAGGGGTTCGGTGCCAGGACACCAATGTGGAAACTGCTCAGGGCATGTGCCCATCCTAGCGAGAAACAGTGCTCATGCACGAGTCTCAGCAGAGAAGCGTTTGGCGATTGCTAGGTTGGAGCGAACGGAAATAAGAAATTAAAACAGAGCAAGAGCTGGCCCTGTCAGAAATCACAGCATCCGCTAAGATGACTGCCATTCAAGGACAAAACGTGCCAGGTGTTTAATAATGCATGACAGATTGGACAGAAGTGATAGTCTCCAGACACAGGGAAAGCTTAGATGCCAAGAGAAAAAATATGATAACACCACATACTTTTCTAGGCATAGCTAACCCTGTTCCTCTCTTGACAGTTTCCACCCTCTCCACCCCTATAATTTGGGCTTAAGGGTGTTTTCAGGTCTCCTACTTAAACCTTTGAAAACAAGACACCTCCGTATAAGCAAGATTCTGCTTGAGTCAAGAGTTTTATGCAGTCCCAGAATTAGTGGGATTAGGCAATGCTTTATCTAAGGAAGAAAATTGCAAGTATTATAAATCATGCATACTCCAATCTGAAGTGCTTTGAGGGACCTAATTTTATTGTTGAGCAGTTTTACTGCACAGTTTCTACTGAATAGTTTATCTTCAGTTGTCCTTGGGCTACACATTTTCTAATTTCAAGATAAAACATTTTCATAAAAAGTAATGAAACTATCTTAAAAAAGAGTGAAATATATAACAGAACATATTTAAAACTGTCAGAAAGCTGAAGAAATTGTTTTTTGAAAGCACGCTGCAAAGGAAAAAAGGGGAAAAAAAACAAGCCCACCTGTATTTGCTACCTGTATTTGCACTTTAAAAAAAGAAATTATGTGTTTTCACATACCTCAAGCTTTTTAGTTAATTAGCAGTATTTGAGATACTGACTGTTGTTTGTGAATATTCTAATTCCATAAATGTTCTGATGCATGGCGTGACTTGTCTCAGGAGCCAGTATGACTTTTATCTATCTGTTTCTTGAGTGGACTCAGAACCACTGCAGAATCAGTCCATTCACTTAATTTGTTATTTCTGCACACGGAATTGGACCCGTCCTGCGCTGTGGGTGTAAAGCTGCAGATGTGTGAGAAGACACAGGTATTTCTCATGTAAAAGACTCCGCACAATCATGAGCTCTGTGGAGTTCAAAGTGATTCCTTTTCCTACCTAATCCTGGGAAGCCTAAACAGGAGAACTTTTGTGAGAGACATGGAAGTGTATTCTTGAGTTTAATATAAAAACACATCACTGCTGTGAAATTCTACACGTCAAGGAAGATATGTTTTATTTCTCACCACCCTTATAATGAAAAACCCACTGCTGCCCCACTGGAGGGAAGGGGTCCCTGACTGTCCCCACTGCACGCGGAGGGGTCAGGCTGCTGGGGCCCCTGTGCTGCTGCTGGCCACGCAGGGCTGGTCGTGAGCCACCTGCTGTGACCACCGGTGTGGCTGCCCAGGTGCCTCATGGTGTCCCCTAGGCCTGTGTGGCGACTGAATAATGCCTGCAGGGATGCTGTTCTGTGCCGCAGCGGGGGGTCTTTGCCCTGTGCCAGTCTGTTTCTACTGGGATGGTTTGGTTTTGCCACAGGAGGAGTTCAGAGCCATGCACACCCCTAAATGTTGTGCAAAGTGATTTTTGTCAGATTAGAGCTCCTCAAACTTCCAGCTTCAGAGATGCGTGTTGGACTACAGCATGTGCATCTGCCATGTGCGTGCTATTTAGGAAAAAAGAGTCCTAAATACACAGAAACAGATACACAGCAATCTAATTGTGCATACAAGTAGATAATGTTGGGAGCACAGGCTTGTTCAAGGTGAAAGTGAGGGACAGTAGTGACTCTGTCCTCACCTCTCCACAGGTTCACTCCGCTCATGGAAATACAAGTCCCGGGGTGGGGGTGTGTTTCTCTCTGCTGCAGTCGCTGATGAGTGAGAAATCTGCCCTCTCCCAGCATGACCCAGTCTCACCCTGTTGTTTCTGCTCCCATCCTCCCAAAAGACTGGATCCCAAGGGCCAGCTGCAGCAGAGGCTGCTGAGCCCCACCTCTGTCAGAACTGGGAAACACAGGAGCAAGGGAAGGATCTGGGAACAATTTGACCTGGGTTCATGTCAAGAGTTTTCAAGAGAAGTGACCATAAGCAAGTGCAGAACAACCCATGTGTTTATTGGCATAAAATGTGTTCTAGACACTGGCTTGGCAGTCAAAGTTTCCGCTTACTTTTCTTTCACAAAAAAAAAAAAGAAAAAAGAAAAAAGAAGAAAGAAAAAAGAAAGAAACCCTTTTTTGACCATTAAAAACCTATTTAAGAGGCTATTTACTATGAGGATGAGGAAAATAATAAATAATAGCTAAATTTTGATTAATGTAGGCTTTGAAAAATTCTTTGGAAACTGATTCACAATTTATGTTAAAGTCTATAAATTTCTTTACACTTTTAAATGTAAAAAAACCTTTTATTGCTTTTTCATTTACTGATGTTTTATAACCATTTGAAAGATATTTTGCTAAGAAGCTTACAATTATCTTTAATACATATCATGTAGTGAAAATTTTATTAATGCTTATTGAACATCCTTCTATTCCTTATCAGTCCTCCATCAACCACTCTGAGTAGAACTTTAACATGAATGATGAGGTATATAAAGCTTTAAAACACTTTTAGGACTATGTTTCATGACCTTAGAAAATAAATCAGTAATTTTTGTCTCCAGTCCTATCTAGAAGCTCTAATGAAGTAATAAAAGGGACAAAAAACAGTGAACACACATAGAACTAGAACAAAAAATTGATTCCAGATATTTTACCTTCCTTAGATTTCGCTTTCATGGACTAGAGTGGATATTTATGAACATAAAATGTAACTTAAATACCCAATTCTCATTCAGAAACACATTTCAAATAGTATATTTGATTTCATAATTTATAACACGCACTTCATTGTTCAATTGCATCATCAGTCAGCCGTGTAAGGAACAGGAACAGTGGCACACACAGTGTAAAATCATGTTGCTTTCCTTTTCTTATAAAAACACACATTATTACAAAGCTAAAGAGACCTAGATTTTCTTATTGCATGACATTTGCTTATGTTGCCTCTGGAAAAAATGTCTCAATGCAAAAAAACTTATGAAATTGTTTTAATTAGGAGCCTTCGCAGTTACTAAGGAAGATAAAAATTTAATGTTTACTAAGTTACATACTGTAAAAGAAGTTGGCATTAAAAAAAAAACCACCTGTAAAGCAAATAAGCTTGTTTTCTTGCCATTGCTGAAGCCTTCAATGATTTTTACAGGGAAAATCGCTATGATTATTTTGGCGAAAAGAATTAACTTTTGGTTTTTGTGGTGGTTCTGTTCCTCTCTTTCCTTTGTAACAGGAGAGGAGCCATATCTTGTTTTTGTCCAGAAAGCAGCAGTTTCACTTCAGGACAGCTGCAGTTGCTGTGGTTTCAGGTGGGTGGGCAGCTTGCCCAACAGCCACTCCTCACTCAGCCCATGGGGCGGGAGGGTTGGGAGCAAATGCCTGAGAACTCCTGGGTTGAGACAAGGGCAGTTTAACAGGAAAAGCAAAAGCTGTGTGTGACCAGAGCAAAACCAGTAATTCATCCACTGTTTCCCATGGGCAGGGGGGTGTTCAGCTGTCCCCAGGACAGCAAGGCCCACGCATCAGCCCGTGCCCCCCGTGCCTCGTCCCATGCCCACATACCATTCCGTGCCCACACACCAGCCCCATGTCCTCCGTGCCCACACGCCGTCCCATTGTATGAAGTTATTAGGTGTTACAGGTAGACAGTAGTTGCAATAAAATAAAATAAATAAAATAAAATAAACAAGTAGTATTCCCCAGGTGGTAATTGGTGTGCTGTGGAGGAGCCGTCCAGTGCCAGGGGAGAATGGTGCCGCTGCCCGTGTCACCCTGACATGGCCCAGCCACAACTGCCTGGTGGGTCTTCAGACTTGGCATAACCCAGGGTTCATGCCACCAAACCCAGATATGTGTCCCTGGCAGAATGCAGAGTAGGAAAACGGCGGCACCGCCATCTGCACCTGCTGAAACATCCAGATGAAGAGCTCAAGGGACTGTCCCTGAGAACAGCCACAGAGCACCACCGCAGCCGTCACCCTTTGGTGCCCACTGCTGGGTCCACGCCAATGCTGGGCAGTTTGGCTCAGCCTAGCCACACTTGCATGTGCCAACATTGCTCTGCAGCTTGGATGTGGGGTTCTGAATCTTTTCCTAAAGGCATTGAGAACTGACTGGCATTGCCAGAAGACATGTACTTGCAGGAACTGTTGAGTGACTTTCCAAGGAGTCCTGAAACAGCCCTGGGGCGCAGGGAGGCATTGGGGGCTGCGGGACCAGAGGAAGGGAGAGAAGAGAATGCTGAGCTGCCTGTGTGGGAAAGGTGGAGAGGCCTTCCCAGGCTGGGGAGGAGGGGAAGGGTTGGCAGGGGACCCTCTGTTGAGCCCGAGTGCTGGTGGGGCTACTGGGACAGGGGTGGCTGTGCTGTGGAGAAGAATTGGGTTCACGGGACAGTGGCACGGCTGGAGAGGGGCACCTCATCCTAGGAGCAGGCATGGTCCTTGATGACTTGCCCTGTGACTGTCCCTGTTCAGGAGCACGCCAATGACATTGCCTAGGGAAAGGCTGGGATGTAAAGCCAAAACTGGGGAGGAGGCTATTGTCATTTGGGAGATATTGGCTGACTTTGGAAGCAGCAATAACAGAGATTTTATACAACACAGGGTTAAAACTGCAAGAGCACACCCTCAGCAATGAATTGTAGGAATTTCTCCAAATAAGCTGGATCTCGTTAGCTGGAACTGGCTGTGGTGAATCAGGGTGTGCTCTCATCAGGAAGGATGGTAGATATAGTGCAGGCAACATGGCCCTAGAATGAATGCGGAGATTGTTCCCTGGAAATAAAAGGGTTTGTCCTGATGCACAAGTCAATCTATAAGACTGAATAATTTTGTTCATCTATGTCCAAAAAGACTCATTTGAAAAGGAAGAGATGTCAAGGAGGATGACAAGGTGATACTGACTATGAAAAGCTACCCTTGTTGGAGGAAACTGCAGATGTAATAAATAATGTGCTCTCTTTGGTAGCACGCCAGAGGTCTCTCCCTGGCTGCTGCTAACTTCCTACCACTGCCTCACGGTGGGCTCTGTCCTCCCTTCTCCCTGCCTTGGGGCAGGAATCAAGGAAATAGCCTGGCTTGTACCAGGCAGCACTTTATTAATTGGGATGGTGGTAGTGAAGCTGCTCGCGGCAGGGCCCACAAGTGCTTGTAGTGGCTCCCAGCGGAGCAGTGAACTTCCCGGCGGAGTGGGAAAGGTGTTTTGGCACAGAGCAGGGCCTTTTGTGTTGGTTTCTGTGCAGGAAGAGCTGTGTTGTGCTGTGTCAACCAGGAAGGGACTGGCCCCAAGGAACAGATGGCTGGGCTGCTGCTCGTGCATAGTTGTGGAGGTGGACATCAGGGAGGGAAAAGGACTCTAATAGCCAGTGTCTGTCCATGAGCACGTGGATATGTGGGTATATTTAGGCTGTAATTCAGATGGCTTTTAACCAGGACCATGCCAAGATTCGGAAAGGGTCTTGTAACAAACTTGGGGCCAAACCACACACTCACTCTGAAACTGCAGAAAGGGCTGTGCAGAGGCAGTGTGTGACAGTGAGCACTGGAGGTGACAGCCCACTCCTCCTCCGCATCCCTGGGCTCTGGCAGGTGGAGAAATCCACACGAGTGGGGAAGGAGCAGTGCTGGTTGGTTCAGATGTGCCTTCTAAATGCCAGGCACCAATATAGGTTAGGGGCAGACCTGATGGAAAGCACGTCTGAGAAAAAGGATCTGGAGGTCCTGGTGGATAGTAAACTATCCATGAGCCAACAATGTGCCCTTGTGGCCAAGAGGGCCAATGGAATCCTGGGCTGTGTAGGGAAGAGTGTGGCCAGCAGGTCGAGGGAGGTCATTCTGCCCCTGTGCTCTGCACCGGGGAGGCCACAACTGGAATACTGTGTCCAGTTCTGGGCTCCCCAGTTCAAGAGAGACAGGGAACTACTGGAGAGAGTCCAATGTAGGGCAACCAAGATGATTAAGGGATTGGAGCATCTCCCTGATGAGGAAAGGCTGAGAGAGCTGGGGCTCTTTAGCCTGGAGAAGGCTGAGGGGAGACCTTATCTATGTTTACAAGTATCTAAAGGGTGGGTTGAAGGAGGATGGAGCTGGGCTCTTTTCAGTGGTTCCCAGTGACCGGATGAGGAGCAATGGGCACAAGCTGGAACATGGGAAGTTCCACTCAAATATGAGGAAAAACTTCCTTACGGTGAGGGTGCCAGAGCCCTGGAACAGGCTTCCCAGGGAGGGTGTGGAGTCCCCTTCTCTGGAGGTCTTCAAGACCTGCCTGGATGCCATCCTGAGTGATGTGCTCTGGGCAACCCTGCTTTGGCAGGGGAGTTGACTAGATGATCTCTAGAAGGTCACTTTCAACTCCAACGATTCTGTGATTCTGTAACATTTCCATTGTAAACACACAAATATGCATGTAGGTACCTATATGTCTTTTATACAAACATCTAGTTTTTAAAGGCAGAAACTCACAGAGTGGGTGCAGAGCCGGTGAAAATGGATGTACAGCTGAGTGGTCGCTCCACGGCTGATTGTCAGTGGCACCGATTTCCATGTTTCATGAGCTTACGTACTTGGCTTCATTAAAAAGAGTGGTTGTGCCGTTGCTCATAGGAGCCACAGGGTAAGCTGCGGGATTCAAGACAAGAGTTCTGACTCAGAAAATATTTGAGCAAAAGGCAAAAAAGCAAACATACAAGAACAAACTAAATCAATAGTGCAAGAATAATATATGAGTCTACAAGCTTTAAACATACACAGGAACTCTCTGTTCATTGGGCTGCCTCATTCAAATGTCTGGAATAACTTGGAAAGTTTACAAAATTGTGGCATCTTAAAAGCATATGTGAGTTTTCCTTTTTTTTTTTTTTTCAAATTTTGCTCTCACAAAGCTTATTGTTTCCAGTTCCAGTTTAAAAAAGATGCCTAAGATGCCTGTCTGGAGAAGAGTGCTTCCTTTGGTATTTGACACCATGTGCCCAGCAGCTGATGACACAGCCCTGCAGCATCCTGCCAGCCTATCATGGGGCCAGGACTAGCCCAGCAGTGCCCGGGTGCTGGCCACCGCGGCTGGACTGGTTGGGAGTGCTCAGCTGTGATACCGCTGTGAGGACAGGCTATTGAAGCTGCTGTGTAATGGTGGCCTGGTGACCCAGGTTAAAGTTGTGCTAGTGAAGGCTTTCAAACCAGCTGACAACACAGGCTGGCACTTCAGATGTTTAAGCTTCAGTGGCAAGGTGCCTGTTCGTGCCTCCTGTGGCCCAGATAAGGCATAAAGAGAGGCAGGTTGGCTTAAAGAGGTTTTTTCAAATGTTTTGCCCTGATGTTCCTTTGCTGAGACACATTACTTGAGTTGTGTTTTCATGCTTGAGCCTCTGACTCTTTGGTCAAAGACTCTTTTAGCACGTCAAAGAGGGGAAGAGGCTACGACACGATTGGCAGCAGCTGAAGTGGAACGGAAGTTTTATATCACACACAAAAACAGGTGAAAAGGAAATTCAGAGGCCTTAGTATGAGACCCATCCATCCTCCTGTCCTTTCAGGAAAACCCTGCTAGGGATTGCTGATGCTAGGGCTAGCATGGCATCTTGTCACATACCACCCCGTCCTTTCCTATGAACATATACATTGTATTTTGTGCAGGGTTTTTTTGCTGGAGCAGTTTGGAAAGTTGTCCTGGAGCCTACTTAGATCACCTAGCTAGAAAACCTGATGAACTATCACTTGTGGGCAGGGCTTGGCTTTCAGGTATTCCAGCTCTCTGTCTTTACAGACATATGGTGTGTGCACACCTGCAGGACATATGCATACGTGCACCACATGTCTATTTGCCAACACAGCCTGGGCCCTGCCTGGATCTTCACTCTTTAAGCTGGTAAGCATAATAAATGGGACACCAGATATGTTAAAGAAGTCTCACAGTCACTTTGCTGTCTTGATAGACATGATCTTCTTAAATGTTTTAGATCTCTTGTTCAAACTGAGAGAATAGTCATAAAATCAGATGCATATTGCTGGACAGAGACAAATGAAGAACGGCATATCCAGGCAATGTTCTCAATGCAAGTCCTGTCCCGGGTCTGTAAAGCCATAATTGTAGCGTTGGTTCTGCTCTGCCCTGCCCTGTGTCAGAGCAGACACTGAACCATTTGCTGAAGGTCTGCCTCCCCCCGAGACTTGTCCTGGCCCTGGGGCAGGTGGTGGGACAGCCATGGCCCCTGGCTCAGTGGGGACACTGCCCGGTGTGCAGATCCTTCTGCCTCAGGCATTTACCTTTGTAGATGTGTGGGAACGGTGCTGAAGAACACTTGGGAATCATTGCTTTGCTTCACGGACCCCTTGGTTCTGAGCCAACGTTTCCTGACTTGGGGATGCTGCCGGTGGCGGGGAGCGGCCGGGGCGCAGGGAGCCGGGGCTGGGAGCTCCGCTCACAGGCCGTGCCAGCCTCTGCACTGCCCAACGCTCCTCTTCGCTGAGCTCAAAGAGATAAGGAATGAGAAAGAGAGAAGCTTGTAAAATACATGAGCAGGTTGAGTCACAAATCCCCAGAAGGACGCACTCCATCACAGATCGCTCCTCGGCATCAGCACCGCAGATCACTGGGATTCAGCCATCTGCTGAGAACCCTGCACCCTGATAGAAACACCTCGTGATTGAACAAACGTCTCAGTCAGAATCAGCTCAACCCGAGCGTCACTTTGGTGCCAGCTGGAATTAATGTGTGTGCAGCCACGTGTGTGCCTGTGCTGCCGCAACAGGCACTGGCTCCTGTCCCGGGTGAATGTGCCACCTCTCCCGCCTGCCTGGCTGTGCAGGTGAGCACTGAGAGCCCCACTGGGCTTCTTCAATTGCCTTTTCACAGCCCCTGCTGTTGAGCAGATTCGTAACCTTGCTGGCAGTTTGAAAAGTGATTTTCTGTGTGTAAACCGAGCTAAGGAAGCTCTCTGTTATCCTCTGTGGGAGGTGAGTGAGGGTGAGCTGAGCGACGTGGATCCCCTCTCAGGCTGCAGCTGCACTGGCCGCTGGATCCTCCCTCACTTGTGCAAAGTGCAGGAGAGGCAGCAGGCTGAGGAGGGATGTTCCCACAACTCTCCTCACACTGGGGCAGACACCAGGAAAACCGGGGTGTCTGCGTGCTCCTTCTGGCTCTGTCCAGCTCATGGACACTGCCCACCACTGCGCTGGAGGTGGAGAGGCCAGTGAAGGTCGCTAACGAAGCTGCAAAAGCAAAGTAAATCAGCACACAGGTGAATCATAGAATCATGTAGGTTGGAAAACACCCTTGAGATTGTTGAGTTCAACCCTTAACCCAGCACTGCCAAGTTCACCACTAACCCATAGTGTTGGCGACTCCACCACTGCCCCTGGGCAGCCTGTTCCAAGGCTTGACAGCCATTTTGGGGAAGGAATTTTTCCTAATATCCATCCTAAACCTCCCCTGGTGCTACTTGAGGCTGTTTCCTCTTGGATCATCCCTTCTAGCAGTAACAAGAATTTGCATTCCAAACTAGCAGTCTGGCTGTTTGCCAGAGCAGAGAGGAAAAACTGAGATGGTGCCTGTGAGAAGGAGAGGCTGAGAGGGTTTTCCTTGGGAAAACTGAAATATCTGTGAGCACAGAGGGCTTGCAGAGAGGGAGGCTGGAGATGAGCTGAATCCGTCCTCCAGCCAGTGATGCAGGAACAAAACCAGAGCCTCCTGAATACTGCTGGCCAAGGGAAGGTGCCAGGGAATATGGTAGACTGTACACACACTCATCCTCATGCTTATTTAACAAAAAACAGCAAAGTGAAGAAAGGGTGATGCTCTTCTTGGGAGCTGGTGTAAGAACCTGTGTAAACCACAGGTTTTGCATAACAGAAATGCAATGATTTTTTTTACTATTTATTTTTTAAAATATGGAACATTAATTTCCACAAGTTCCATAGTGGCACTCCAGGGCTACTGGCTCCAGCCACACAGAACAACATGCAAGTTTAGAAAGCACAGAGAGGGAACAGGAGATAAAAAAGGAAATCTTTGCAGTGAAAGCTGTCACTGCTGTAAGAACATGGAATTTTCTTCACAGAGCTCTAACAAGGTGGATCAGTTTTCTATAAAGCAATCTGGATTGTTTCTGTCAATAAAGGTGTCTTTTTTCCAGCAGACTGAATTCCAGTAATTCATCTCACCAAAAAGCCATTTCCAAGTCTGAAATAGTAATTTCTTTAACATCGCTGGTGCTCATAACACTGATTTTTAAAACTTTTATAGAGATGTGCATTATAGAAGACAAGTGGCATTTTCAAGGGACTGGGTCTGATTTGTAGATGTTTATTTCAAGAGGCAGCAGGAGAGCTCAGGTGTGTGTGCACACCTGGGGATTAGAGGTTAAGGGATGGCTCCTACAGGTCTGTAATAACCTGGTGGCATAAAACCTTCTACATCCAGAATGTTCCTGGCCACCTGCTGCCTATTACAATTTGCTGTCTCTACCTCAGATGAGTGGTCCCTGCCTTGGCATCACCAACAAGTCTCAGCTGTGGCTGCCACCTCATGAATAATAACTAGTTGAATGCCACAAGTCTTGTTTGATGTTTGGTTTTCTCACTGTCAGCGCAGTCAGAGAGGTTGTGGAGTCTCTGTCTTTGGCATTATTCAACACTTGGCTGCACACAGTTCTGAGCAGCAGTCTGGGTGACCCTTCTGTAGCAGTGGGGTTGGATCAGATGACCTCCAGAGATCTCTTCCAACCTCCACCATTCTGTGATTTTGATGTTTCATGGAAGAGAGGGAAGCAGATCTTGGTGGTGTTAGTGAGTTCTGGGAAAAGGCCAGTGTGGACAGTCCAGCCCGCAGTGCAGGCTGCACCAGGGATGACCCAGCTGGTTGGGATAAAGGGGGGACTGTGGGGGCACTGTAGTGAGCTGGGGTTGGTGCCAGCCAGTTAATTGAGCTGTGTGTGCACATTACAAAGTTTACACATGCAGCTTCCTAGATGGACATGTGGAACCTGGTACTTTTGAGCACAGGAAACATCACAGCTAGAGAGAGGAAAGATAAACCCACAGCTGCCACAAACATGAACATTTACTCAAAAAAAAATGGAAGGCATCACTACTGTGGTGGCAGGAGAGCAGCAGGAAATAAAGAACGTGAAATGAAAGCAAAAATCACACTAAGATTGCTAATGACATTCAAGAGTGAAAAAAGGCACTGTTTTTTAACACTGATCAATATTTACCTTTGGTGGCGACTGAGGGAAACGATAGTTTTGCACCTGTTGAACTTTCCAGAGCAAGACCAGATATCCTTCTGAGAGCAACGCTTCAGTCAAACAAGCTACTGGGATGACACACTCATCAGAAGTTAAGTTATTCAGTCCATCAGCTAAAATGATTTAATGATCCTCTTCAGTCCTAAAATCCACATTCTTAAGAACAAAACGCAAAGGCAAAAAGAGAGACATCTCTGTGGGATCTCACATTAGATGTGTCCTCCTCTGATGGTGGAACTCTGCAGACAACATGTAGATGATGGTTCATTGAGTGAGACTGTCTTTTACAGGTAATAATGCAAAGGAAACGAATTGACAAGGTACAGACTACACATTTCACACTCTTTCAAAAACCTTTGCCCGATTTCAGACTCATATTTTGTTTCCTGAAATATAGAACTGCTTGGGTGTATTTCTTCCTTATTTCTGGTTTTCTTTCCTTACCCATGCATGTGTGGAAGATTACTACGGTATACTCAACCAGAGTGAAGGCAAATCTACTGAGGCATCCAGCCTGGATTTGCAGGTCAGAGGAAGTCTGACACCTGTGTGCAAAGGTCTCCTTCCCAGAGCTGGTGCCAGTTTTGCTCATCATTAATCTTTATGCTCTTCATAGCTCACAAGAAATAGCTTTGGACAGAGTCTGTAACAGCAAATGGGTTATTAATTTCAATATGTAACAGCTGTCGTAACAGTCTGCTGAAATGGATGCAATGGGTTCTAGCATTTACCAGTATTTTTATCATACAATAATTTTTCTTCACCACAGTTTTCCCCATTCTCTCTAATACCCATCAAGCACATTTTGAACAGTGTGCTTGTAACTGGAGTAGATGTTTTCAGGACACTGTTTTCCTTTCATATTGTGTAAGAAAAGAAAAACTGTAAGCATAAGCCTTATGATAATACACTGAACTTTCATAAACTTGAAAGTGCTGATGGAAGAGAAATCCATAAACATGTCTCTGCTCACTCTTCTAGCATGTGTGAGGAACTGTAAAAAATTGTTCTTTCAATATATCTCAGAGAGAAATTTTGTCACAAAGAGAGAATGGCTGCAGAGCTGGTGAATTTGAGAACGGAGACCCCTGTGCACCACGTTGCCAAAAAAATCACTCTGTTCTTTCTTTTTGCTCTGAGAAGACCCCCGAGTGCTAATTCAGCCATAGAACTATAGTCACATTAAAGCAGAAAAAAAGTAAAAACTAATGCAGGCAGGAGTAGCTGGCTGAGGAGAGACCTGCTTTCAAACTGCACAGACACACACATGGCACTGAAGTAATCTGGCTCAAAAGATTGTTTGTTTAAGTAAAAAACATGCAGTTGCATGTTTCTTCCACTAGTAGAAGAACTCAAATAGAAATATTCGTGTAGATTTTAGATTTTTTTCTAGCTATCATTTATCTTTTTTCATTCAGCTTTCCTACCATTATTGTATGTATCCTCTGGACCCAAGGACTTCATATACGTTTTATTCCCAGGTTCTCAACTTGCAGGAAGGCTGCAGTACTCCTCACTGCATGACATGATGCTTCTCCTAAGGAATTCTGAATTCAAGAAAAGTGCATGAAGTAATGAAGTGCCATGTAAAATAATCAATTCTGATTCCAGCCCTTGTGTTTTAGGAATGTGAGTCTCATTTCAGGGAGTTTATTTTAGAAATACCATCTCCCATGTCCCCATGTGGAAGAAAAGCCATGAGGAACTTGTGTGTGAGGGTGAGGAGAAGGTCTCTGCTCCTGCTCTGGCTCCCGCATGTCACAGGATGCCAGGTCAGTAGTGGCTTCGTCCAGAGAGTTTAGGTACCGAGACACATAACTGTACCTGGTTATTTCAATAATGAGTCAAAAATCAATGTTTTAAAAGAAAGAGAACTAACAAATACATGCGTAATCATCTCTAACTGTCAACTGTTGAACACATTACTTACAAAAGCACTGCTGACTCTCAGTCGTGGTCCCAGTCTGTCAGGTAAGAAACCAAGAAAGCAAAATTCATTGCTGAAGAGAGGAATTCATAAACAGGGAAATGCAGCTGGGATGGGTTTGACCCTGGTACCTGTCAGCAAAAATTTCTGGGAAAGTATCTCTTACTGTCAGCAGAAAATTGAAATGTCTTTTTTTTTTTCTTGGAAGTGCATTTATTTTGAAGTAGTTAGTGTCAAGTGGTGATAAATGTCCTCTGAAAGTAGAAGAGGCACCTTGATTTGGGCTTTTAATAGGAAATTTCTTTTTATGCTTGAACAGCTTCTGAGCAGAAGCTAATGTGATATCAGTGTGGTTTTGTTGGCATAACTTTGGGACTAATTCAAAAGGAAATCCTGGAGTACTTGCTGGAATTTGAGGTCACTACAGAAATACTTTTTAATGTAGTAATAATAGGACAACATTTTCATTTACTTCCTAAAACGAATTTCATATTATTGAAGAGTTCAGTCACCACTTCTGATGTAGGTACACTGCTTCATTTTCTAATTTGTTTTACTGCCGATGCTCCCATGACCCCACAACTGAATAGTGTATGTTTTACATGCTGTGTAAATCATTGTTATTCCTGACCCCATCCTTTATCACTGGCAACTGCCATTTGCAATTTAAAAGCCTTCAGTCCACTGCTGATGCCGAAGCGGGACGCAGCCTCGCACGCTCGCAGTGCGTCTTGCACCTTCTCTGCCTTCAGCCACTCAGAAAAACACAGGAATATTATGAAAGCTGACAGCCTGGTAGCTTCTCAGGGAAGTTTCTGACTTCTTCTAAAAATATTCCCGTTTTTGGAGAGGTCCCAGAATATAAAATATGTAAATAAGTTATCCCATGGCGTTCTCTCTAAAAAAATATGTTCTCTGCACTTGCCTGCCCTTAATGTTGAGGTGGGAATACGGTCCCTTTTCTGAATCCAACATGAAAATGAGTGCACTTTGGAAAGCACTTTAGAGTCCAGTCTTTAATTTTTCATATCCAGCTCTGTTTTATCTTGTCAGGAATGTGCTTTGTTCCTCCTAGTGGAACACACAACATCCTGCACCAGGGCTGTCAGCTGTTGAAGGCAGCTGGTGGGTTCATGCCTGGGAGGGCAGGGGAGGGAGGCTGAGCTGGTGCCCTGTCCTGGTGGTGCAGGGACACGGCCGACGTGAGACAGCGGCAGCAGCGCCCGGGAGGGGCTGTACCTCCATCCTTTGCTGGCTGCTCTGCTGGGGCTCCGGCCTGAGACAAAACCCTCCCTTTGGTCTCTTCTCCCAAGGCACAAGTGATACGACGAGAGAAAACAGTGTCAAGGGGTACCAGGGGAGGTTTAGGATGGATATTAGGAAAAATTTCTTCCCCAATAGGGTTGTCAAGCCTTGGAAGAGGCTTCCCAGGGCAGTGGTGGAGTCACCATCCCTGGAGGGATTTAAAAGCCGGGCAGACGTGGTGCTGAGGGACATGGGTCAGTGGGGGTTTGGGCATTGCTGGGTTAATGGTTGGCCTCGATGATCTTAAGGTCTTTTCCAACCTAAAAAATTCTGTGATTCTGTGATTCTATGAAATATCGTGATTCCCAGACTTGCGGGTTATGCTTAAAATGACTAAGAAAGATTTTTCCCTGTTGTTTTTTTTTCCTAGGGACAAATGTCAGTGTCAGTTAGAGTCATCATAAATACAAGTATTAATCACAGATGCTTGTATGCCAAGGGCAGATGAATAAAAATGGATTTGCTGAGTGCTGGAAGCAGAAATAACAGATGTGTAAATTTCTTCTGAAATTTTCATTTCTCTTTAAAACAGAAATATTTATTCTAATGTTTTCTGCATTGGCTGGATCATACTTGGTGCAGAGCAGTTTTCTGTTTGGGTGCTGGAGGCAGGGACCCCCTCATTCACAGCCAGCCCCAGGGTGCTCGGGGCTCAGTGTCCAGCAGGGATGGGGGGGACACATCAGCACCTCCGAGGGCAGGGATACTACATTTCTTAGTGGAGAAATCCCAGTGATCGTGAACTCCAGGCTCAATTTAGTTTCGCTGGATTAAGGACAGCATTTTCCCCTTAAGAGCCCAAATGAAGGACACTGCCACAGAATTACAGAATCACAGAATTATCTAGGCTGGAAGAGACCCTCAGGATCATGGAGTCCAGCCATCCACCCTACTCTAAAGTTCTCCCCTACACCATATCCCCCAACACCACATCTAAACGGTTCTTAAACACAGCCAGGGATGGTGACTCAACCCCCTCCCTGGGCAGCCTATTCCAATGCCCGACCACTCTCTCTGTGAAGAATTGTTCCTAATGTCCAGTCTAGACCTACCCTGGGGCAACTTCGACCCATTACGCCTTGTGCTATCATCTGTGACTTGGGAGAAGAGACCAACCCCTGCCTCTCTACACCCTCCGTTCAGGTAGTTGTAGAGAGCGATAAGGTCTCCCCTCAGTCTCCTCTTCCCCAGACTGAACAACCCCAGCTCCCTCAGCCTCTCCTCATAAGACTTACTCTCCAGACCCCTCACAAGCTTCATTGCCCTTCTCTGGACCCGCTCCAGCACCTCAATGTCTTTCTTGTGGTGGGGGGCCCAAAACTGGACACAGTACTCGAGGTGGGGTCTCACAGTGCCACCTCAAGCAGAAGTGTCAGAAGAAAGCTGGAAGGGAACATCCTCAAAAATCATATTTGTCAAAGACTGAATGCTTCTCCAGTCTTCTTCTAACCCCTGGTAGAGAGCACAGAGAGACAAATCTCAAAATTACCCATCCAGGGAGAAAAAGCTCGAGTCTGGGGAATATATCACTACGAAGAAAGATCAAAAAAGGAGCTGTAAGAAAGGCTGGGAGCTTCTCTCACCTGACTGAGTTTCCTAATAACAATGGAGAGGAGAAAAACAACAACAATTCAGGTAGAAAGAGAAGATTTTATTAATCTTTTCCTGAGCTTGGCTGGCAGATATATTCACAGCATCAGCAATAGAACAGGAAGAAATGCAGTTGAGTCAGCTATGAGGCAGGACTTACCAGGGTGAGTAGCTGCAATGTCCCAGCATCATGCAAGATGCGTGAACCTTCTCTGTGCCCCACTCTAAGAGAAGTTTGGGGCAGAACAGCCAGCCCTGGGGAGGGCCAGAGGAAACCCACAGTGCTATGCTCTGTCCTGGCTGCACCAGTGCTGCTGGTGGTGGGCAGAGCAGGGAGCGGGTTTCTGGTTGTGCCATGGACCTTTGCAGACCGTGGTCAGGAGGAGCAGTGGTCGTGCATTTCATTGCAGCAGGAGGAGCTCCTGGAGATGGGGACCCCCTTGGGTGCGCAGGGTCTCCTTCCCGAGAGGCACTTGGTGCCCAGTGAGGAGAGTCAGACTGAACTGACTTTTCACAGGTCTTCTCCCAGAGACAGCATGGTGCAGGTGACAGGACCTGTGCCAAGAGGAATCCTTGGGCTCTGCCTGATGGCCAGATCCATTCCAAGGTTCTATGCACTGGAAGGATAACGTGATGCAGCAGGAAAGGGCGGTAGGCAGTGGGAACCATCATGATGCACTTCTGCAGTCAGCCCTGTTTGCTTGCCCTTCTGTTCCTGTCTGGCATGTGCAGCTGGAAAATATGATCATCCATTATTTCGTTAGTAGACGGAGATAAGCACATAATCTAACTTTATTATTTCCATCATTTCTTTATCTTTCATGTTTTAAACATTGTAGCCTAAAGCATGAGGTTATTATTAATAATTCCATATCCAATTTATATTCCCATTTTATATGCTAAATGTAAACGGCAGAAAGGAAAGTACATAGATAAACCTTTCTATGAGGCAAATGTCCTGGAAAAGGTATAACCAACTGTCCCAGAACATTTCTACCAGTTGTATCTGCTGCATCATGCAGAACAGACACCTTCTTCTCAGCGTGTGATGGCACCGTGACAGAGCACTGGCCTGGGGCACAGCACGGCTCCTGTGTGCATCCCAGTCCTGCTCTGGTTGCCACTGGCCAAGGGGCATCACCAGGGGATCAGACACAGGGGCACACAAGCACATAGCTGTGGAAGCCCACAAGCTCCTAATCACTGGCCACTGCTTTGGTTTCCAAATATTATTTGCTTGAGTCTCACAATGAGTTGACAATTTGATGATTACCCCTTCACTTCCTTAAAAAATACAAGGCAAACTGGAAATGTATGTTGAACACCGGTTTAAAAACATATTAGTAACAGAAGTTCAGTATTTGGGGCAGAACTAGGAGGGTCTGGGAAGAGTGGTGTTCTGACTGTTAAAATGGCTGAGTGAGATGTAGCACATCACATTTATGGCTGTGGTGTAACAGCTGTGATAAAACACACATCTTACCAAGTATTTTTTTTTGCAATTGTGTTACCCTGCAGTATTTTAGTATGGTCAAAGTCAACGTGAAGTTTTCATACCCGCCTTGCAAAAATGACAGTGCTCCCATGTTAATGTCACTGCATTTTAGCTAAACCCGACTCAGAAGCACACTCATGCCCAGTTTTTTGCTGTCATAAAAGGGCCTGAAGTCACTGCTGACATCTGCCTGCTGTGGTCTGTAAATATTTAATGTAGAGAAAAATTCAGCTGTGAACACCAATAAACAGGAACAAATGGCTTTGGTTTCTATCACTGGTGTCTACTCTGAGGCCAAATGCACCAGAACACACATGTTCTGTGTTCAACGGCTGACAGTTAACACATGCTGGAAAATAACTTTTATAGACAGCCAAAAGAGGAAAAACTAGTTTCTTTCTAGGCATGCTAATTAAAAGGATGATTAATTGTGCCTTAACAAGGTTCAAAAGTGGAGGAACAGCCAGCAAAATATAAGCAACTCTTACTGTGATTTCAGTTAATATTTTTCAATTGTTTTTCTATAGACAAAGGAAAACACATTAATATTACTAATTTATAATTGCCTCAATTCGGCCTTGCCGTGTTAGTGGCTACAGGTGGTCAACATTTGTAATAATAATTAAAAAAACCGAAGAGGTGTTTTCTCTATCCCTCCAAAAGCTTCTGACCTTTTGTAACTTCTCAGTTAGCCGCTGAGCTGATTTCATATAATGCTTTTCAGTTCCAGTGTCAGGCGGAAAGCGGTTTGGAAAGGCCACAAGCAGTCCAGGAAGCTGTGGGACCATGCAGGGACACCTCTGCTTCCACGAGGGGAGGGTGCTGTGGGAGCTCTTCTCTGTCGCTAGCAAGAGGTGGTTTTCAGGCTGACATTTTCTAACTTGGGCTTCAAGTATGAGAAAATTCAGGTGAAATTTGATGAGTAATCTCACCTGGGGGGGGAAATATGGACACAGTGGTAGAGCACCTTGGCAATTGAGAACTATTTTGTTTTTCTGGGATAAATCCAGAGGGGACTTGGCTGCCCGTAACACAAACCAGGGGCAGGTACTTTCCATTCACCTCCAGCTTGGTGTGGAGAGCAGATGCCAGCTGGCAGGGACAGTGGGGTGGACCAAGTCCTGGGCTCAGAAAGGGAGTTTTCCCCAGATGCCGCAGCACCAGCCCAGCGTGTGCTGGTGCCTGGGAAATGTCTGTGCTCCCTCCCATGCCAGCCAGGGCACAGTGGCCCAGGTGCAGCATGCAGCTCCGGGCCATGTGTCCTCCCCAGCACAGATGGGGATCCTTAGAGGATGCTGTCCTTCAAGACCCACCAGTTTCCTCAGCTCCTTGGCCTTCAGAGCTGCTTCCTGCAGGACCACCCGCCTGTGCTCTCCTGAGGTATGGGGCTGCACTCTCTGCCTTCCCCTCTGCAGGAGCCCAGCCTGGTCTGGCCATGGCCACCCCAGCTGTGGCAGATGGCCCAGCCGCGCTTCGCCCCTCTGGACACGCCATCGGGGAGCGGGCAGTGGCCCCAGATCCCTGCCGGGTGTGGGTGTGCGGAAACCTCTGCGCTCAGACCCGATGGAGGATGCCAGATCTGGAGCTGCCCCTGCGACCGCTGGCTGTGGGGGCTTCTCTCTGTTCTACTGTCTCTCAAAAGCCAGACTGGCTTGCTTGATGGACTGCTTCATCCAGAGGAGACTTTGGCATCATTTGATGTGAAAGATTAAATGCTCGTCACTGATTACTTTTAATTATTTAATAGAAGATGTAGTCTGAGCTGATGACACTGCTTCTGCCTCTGGAAGTCGCAGATGCTATGGTTCATAAGAGTGAGTATTAATGAACGTGCTGGCATGCACAAAAAAATTCTGAGCTGTGGGTAAAGCCAAAGCAAGAGCTGAGAGATATTGAAAGTAATTATTAATGAAAATCTTTGGTGAATGAAATCAGTGCCTTGAGTCACAAGGAAACACAGATAGGCTGATGTGGGACGTGGGCACCAGAGTCCACTCTCTCTGTTTGCTCTGGGAAGTAGCAAAGTGCTCAAATACTTAAAGTACTTAATCTACCAAATAAAGGTCTGATCTGTTATGAAACCTTCACCAGCCGTGCAGGATTCAGTGACACCACATAAGCATCCTGCAAGACACTTAGTCTTCTGAAAGGTGGCTGAAATGAGAAAGTGCGCAAGTCAGTCAGAAGAGACTGTGGTTGGCCAGGTAAGTTATACACAGTGAACGAACCGTGCAACAGCTTCCAGCACACCAGACTTCCTTCTGAGACTGCAAAGCAGAAGACTGTCCTGGCATGATACACTGCTTAACGGGGTCATTAACCACCTTGGGGTGGGCAGATCCCACTCTGAGCACATCCAGAGCAAAAGTGGACGGAGCACAAATGATGCTGCCTCAGTTTCCTCTTTACAGCCTGTAGAAATGTGCCAGATGTGATTCCTAACATAGTCAGAATGATTTCTTGTTACTGGTATTTTAAAAAATAATAATCTGAAATTTGAAATATTTATTTCAAAGGTAAAATTTGTTGGGAAAATAATCACGCGAGTGACTTGTCACAAGTTCTTTTAAGTGAGTCCTTTGGTAGAAAGTGGCCACCACTGGCGGCTGTAGGCAGGAGTCCCTGCTTGCTCTGGGGCACTGTCTCAACACACTTGCCATGCGAGGATGATGGCTGCCGTTGTGCTGGATGTGAGGTTAAACTGTTTGCGCTCTGCTGTGGCAACAGACTGGCCTCTACTGACTCCACACAGGGATTCACCATTTCCATCAAACTTTCCTGTTGCTATGCACGACGCATTCCTCCCTGCCACAACCGTGAAGTTAGTCTTACAGTTTATCAGAATATAGAGTCACTAGTGCCTCCAGCATTTCAATTAGACATTTTTATGGAAATTGTTATTTCATACAATGAGCTCTGTCACGGAAAAGCTGGGAGAAGATTTCTTATTCTCTCTGGGAGGAGGTGAGCGCAGCGCCTAGAGCTCTGCTCCGGGTGCCTCTCCCTGTCAAATGGCTCAGTGGCGGCCGTGGCCAACCCTACGGGCAGGCTGGGGCCAGGCACTTCACGGCTGGAGTCAGTAGGGTGCCAACAAGGTGTGAAGGGAAATCTGGCAGCTATACCCTATGTGCCCCACCATCCCCAGGGTCCTGCTCTCCAGCGCCAGCAAATGCAAAGCCCAGTGCTCTCCTTGCTCTGCTCCCAAATGGCCTCAGAACCTTCCTCCTCTCCTCTCCTCTCCTCTCCTCTCCTCTCCCTGCCGCTCCGCTCCGCTCCTGCCACCAGCTGATATAGAACTTCACCTAAGAATAAAAGCACTACAGATTCGTCAGGGATAAAATAAAGCATTACTGAATGAAAGGATTACTTAAAATCATCCTGTCCCAGGACTAGGACTATCGGGGCATAATGTTTTTTCATTAACAAAATGCAAAATCTTATGCACATCTGGAAGGATAATACAGTCAAAGCTCAAAAACATTAGCAAAATTGCTGAAAGACTTCCAAAAGAAACTCATTAAAATGTTCAAGTATATAACTACAGATCTGGTGTCAAAAAGTCTTGTGAAATGTTTTCAGGAAGTTAGCAATTAGAACTGGTTGAATAACTGCTATTTCATG
>NW_015090795.1:82660-174037 GCF_001431845.1 Calidris pugnax
CCTCTCCTCTCCTCTCCTCTCCTCTCCTCTCCTCTCCCTGCTCTGTGTTTCCCTCATTTGGCAATGGGCTTCTAGGACCAAAACCCCAGTTCTCAGCTGGACGGCTGAGTCCCAGAGGAGCCTCTGGGAGGGCCAGGGAGCCCGGTGTAGCCCACAGCCAGACAGGCTGGGCAGTTGGCACAAGGGGCAGGGGGACACCAGCCAGGGCACAGCTGCGGTGCCAGGGCTGGCTGTTTCCAGCTCCAGGGGTGGCGCTGCCTCTGCAGGGACAGCACTGCCTCCCTCATCGTCACTCCAGCCCTGTGTGCCCTCACACCTCCACACCCACCGTCCCTGGCCATCCCCCTCTTTCACCACGTCTGGCTCCCAGCCGAGTGCCACTGCTGCCCTGTGACTGTGAAGATGTGAACCTTCAGCGCAGAGTGGGGAACAAATAATGAGAGTGGGTGCAAATGCAATTTCAGAGTGATGTTGGTGCCTGCCTTGGGGTGGAAAATTGGCACCTCTCTGCCTAGTCAAAGCATTGCTGTTTATTTTGCTACTGCACAACACCATTTCCAGCATGGTAGGTCATTTTAGATGGTAATTCTCCACCCAAGGCATCTGCCTGAGGCTTCCACAACCCCAAAACCTTCTCCCAAGCACCTGGTTGGTGCTGCGGTGGGTGTGGGGGTAATTTCATTACACCAGAAAATTCCCAGCTCCTTTGATTTTCTGTCCTCTCCTGGGCAGCTGTACAGGGAATGCCAACAGTGACTGGGCTGGGGAGTGAAGAACTGCGCTGTCATGTCTCTCCTTACTGGAGTGATAGTAATGCAACAAAATAATCCTGGATCTCTGGGATGCAGCCCACATTCTGGGCTGGTGGGAGCAGTGCCCTCCCCTCGCTGCTCCTGCAGAGCCTGGGCCAAAGGCTGCGAGCGACAGCCCGATGGAGAGGCATGAAACAACGAATGAATTATTCATTATGGCTTGCTCATTCAGCTCTGTTCGTCACTAAAGACCTGCTTGAGGAGCAAATACTGTACAACATTGCTTTATGGAGGTAGCAGAGAGTATTTTTTCTGCAGTGCATTGTAAATCTACACACGTTTCCACCTCTGGCACTCGCTCGCTTTCTCTCTCCCTTTCTCCCCCTGCCTTTCTCTCTCTCTCCCCCTGCCTTCTTTTCCTATTGCAATACATTTCCTAAGCTAGACTTTTCTGTGAATTAGTTTTTAATGCCTCCTTATGAGAGGCAGTTTTTCATATTTTATATCTCCATCAATAAAGATTTCTTCCTTATCACCAGTAAAATTGGAATTTTGATTAAATATGATCCAGAAGCACTAAGCACATAGTCTGTATTAATTTCAGTGCCTCATTATATGCCAGTGGTATTTATATGGGTTTATATATCAAATATACTATGTGTATATAAGCAGAGACTTTCAGAACAAATACCTGATATGTGAGCCATAAAAAATAGAATGGAAGAAAGCCTCTCACTTGGTTCAGCCACAGATCATTTACTGCCCCCTCCATGAAGGTCACAGAGACAGTGGTGGGGAAGGGACAGTCTCAGGGACCACGAGAGCCCCCAGTACAGCAGCATCATCAAGCCTGATGCTCCTGCAGCAGAAGAGCCAGAAGGTGCAGAACCTCATGGCACCATGCTCACTGCAGCCAGTCCTCCACTCTTCTGGAGAAGTCATGGGTGATAGTACTCATGGACGAACATCTTCTTGAGAAGTCATCTATTCATTTAAGAAAATTCTGCAATATTCTGATGCTCAATTGTTTCTATTCACTCTTCATTCTGCGCATGGTCTGTGGATTGAGGGAGTCCTGGCTGTGTGAGTGCTACACATCAAGGGGCAATGCCCAGGGCTGAGGTCACAACACTTAGTGCACTGGCACTTCCAGCCCAGGGCTCTGCATCACAGACTTGTGGGTTTGATTGAAAGTACCTTCTACTGGGAAAGCATAACTTATTTATAACTAAAGTCCCAATTAAACAAAGATTACAAAAATGTGTATTAGTGGCCTTGACAAAGCGGACAGCTCCCCGGCTTGGAGAAATACTCCATGAAGGGTGAGTGACAGGGACCAGAGGGGTTGCTCTGAAAGCAGCCTTCAGGCTGTTTACACTCTGGTGTTTTGTGTGTTCACCCTAGGGAGGAGTTAGCGGTGCTTTAGAGGTCATTAAAGGGAAGACACAGATGGTGGAAGTCTGTATGCAACCTGGTGCCACGCAGCAGTTGCAAGTGTAGGTTCTCCCTTCCTGCATGGCTCCATTGCTCTCTGTCTGGAGCCCTGTGGCAAAGCTGGAGGTGTGTGGGAGGCTCTGTGCCCAGGCTGCGCTGTGCCCGGCAGGACACCCCGCTCTCCCGGAGGAGTCTGGCCACACCAGGCAGCCAAGCACAGCTCCCGTGTGGAGCAGGAGACACGTCTGGGTTTCTCAGTAGTGAGCCACCGCTCTGGACCCAGCACCGGCCAGGGTACTGGCTGCCCACAGAGACAAAGCCTTGGGCGGGAGAAAGGGATGCACCTGGGTGAAGCTCAGACGTATGGATGGTAGCATTAGATTAATTCGTGTGCAGCAAAAACTGTCCCATCAAACTCCAGGGAGCTAACTGTGGACCCGCTTTATCAGGTTAAAGGTGTACCTTTTTATATGAGCTTTTCTGTCACCACAGCCTAGGGAGTGCTTTGCATTGGTACTTCTGCCCTCCCTTCTCAGCAGTTAACTTTCACTGGTAGTTAAGACTGAGCAGAAAAATCCAGAGGATTAGAGAAGAAGGAAAAAACCTCTAAATCCTGCTCTACTTCCTGTTACAGTTTCCTATGATCTCATCAAAACTCTTCTCAGTCTTGTTTGGGCCCCTGCTGGGAGCTGGGCAGTGACACCCACCCCAGCAGAGCCCCCACAGCCCTGCCTGCAGGACGTGATGGGGTCACCTCCGACAGCTCGTCCCGCAGGGCCTGCAGCAGTGCCGTGGCTGGTTGGTGCCTTTCCCTGGCTCAGAGCTTGTAACGATGATCTCTCCTTTTTAATTTGATTTTTTTTCTTGCTAAAAAACATCTCTGGGGAACATGCCTCCATTGTGCCATCTGACAGCAGCCACGAGATACTTTCGTCAGAGGACCAACGGAGAGACACATTTGCTGCTATTTCCTACTCTCATTAATAATGGTGTCGCTGAATCAGATAAATCTCACAACTGTTCTAAAAAATGTGCAGTCTGTGGCTCCCTGAAAACAGATTGAGATTTACTGCTCTCCACTTAGATAACAGTTGATGAGGATAATGGGTTATCTCTGCAGGGCACTGTACAATTTTTAGTCTCTCAAACTCCATGGAGCACCTTATTTTTATTCTCACATATATAACCAAATATGTCAGCAGAACAGAAAGGGAAACAGATAAATCATCCATATTTGAAACACACTTATGACTCAAGTAAAGAAAAGTGTACAAATTCCAGATTGTTCTCAAGGAAAATTATGGGTATGTGCACAGTAATGGGAGCTTTTCTTATCTGAGGTTTTATGTTGAATATCTTTTTCCCCCCCCTTTGCCATTATCAGACAAGAACAGAAAACAATTAACTTCTAATAGTCCTTGAACCTCCTGAGACTTCTCTAGGTTTCTTCCTTAAAGTTAAAGGCAGGATTTCACTACCATGTAACAGATGTCATACCTGTGGTTTGGTGCTGCAAGGGTGAAAACAATTCCAGTGAGTGAAGAGTCTCATCTCATCCCTGTTTGGAGCCTTTCAAATACTTTAAGAAGCATCTGGGGTGGAAGTCAGCACTTGTCACACATCCATGCATTGCCCTTCCTCAGAAATGTCTGTGTGTACACAGGGTGTGTGGCTGGAAACCTCCGGTAGAACTTTGCTCACCTACACCAGCTGAAGATCAACAGGAGAGCCTGACCAGCACATCCCGCCTCTGCAGGGTTTGTTGGGAGATGAGCAGGCACCGGAGACCTGTTTCTGAAGGGCTGGGGCTGGGTGTCCTGTGCCAGGGAGGGTCAGGAAGGGCAGGACTGGCCTCTCGAGCAGGTCCATCTGGGGCTCGGTCCTGGCCGTGCCACCTGGGCTGCCTGCCCCTCACTGGCCCCAGGGCAGAGCTGCTGCAAGTCCCTTTGGACAATGGGATTTGCTACTGCAGCCTCTGCTCAGGCTTTGTCCCCATCACCATTCCAAAGTGGAACTGGCAAAGACTAAATACCAACCCTTCTCTGCTCTGTCTGACTCGTGAGGTTTGTGAAGACGTGCCCTCACTGTCACACTGGTGTGTCAGCTGCCCAGGAGAAGGAGGGAAGACAGGTCCTTGCTGTCCCCATGGGTTTCTTGCCTGGGAGGTGCAGCATGGTGGCAGTGATGCCTCCCCAGAAACCCCCACAACACAGCACAAAACAGCCTGATGCCTGCAGCACAGGGCTGGAGGGAAGAACCTGTTTAGTGTAGGAAACTGCCAGCGAAACCTGTCCCTGAAATAACAGCTCCATGTGGCCATGAAGTTGCTTGGACTACAATTTCCATGACTTTTTTTCCTGCTTTTGGCAGGGACAGTTGTGATTTGATGGGTTTAGCACAAGGCTGTGCACGTCAGGCAGGACAGAAGATGCTGCCCGCCACATGTGCCACACGCCATGCAGGGTACCCCCAATGCACCGGCACCCATTTGGTGTACCGGAACACCCATTTGGTGTACCAGAACAACACCCGTTTGGTGTACCAGAACAACACCCATTTGGTGTACAGGAACACCCATTTGGTGTACAGGAACAGGGACAGCAAGTTCGGCAGCTGGACAGTCCGACTGTGTAGACACAGCCAGAGGTTGCACCAAGGGAATTAGTTAAGTTATTAAGGTAGACTTTCTGTGCAATTCCTTTTGTTAGGAACCCTGATCCAACAACAGAAAGAAAAATGTAGAGGTGAGACATTAAAATGACACTTTATATTAGGATGTTGCAAAAGAAACCAATGTAAAAACGTGATTTCAAGACCGTTAAGCAATATATTCACACTGCAGTGGTGTAATTTTACTTCCTCGATGCTGGTGACTCCAGCAGCCATCCTTCATAACAAGTGCTGGTTTTGTCTGGAGCTCATGCAAGTCTTGGAACTTAATTATAGTTCTAATATTCTTGCTAATGAATTTGAACATAATTATGGAGTGGAGTGATTTCAGAGGTACTCTACGTGAATGCTAATCACTCTCTTTAAATGCCTGTATTGGTTAACTGCAAATACAGCTTTCTCCTGGGGGCTCTTGGAGGTGGCACAGTGGTGCCTCCAGGGGCACAGGGAGCAGCGCGGGGGCCACTGGGGTGGCAGGGAGAGGGGTGGTGGCCAGGGGGCCTGTCTCGGGGTGCCAGGCTGGTGCCCGGCTGAGGGGCAGGCAGCTCAGCAGGGACCACCCGGCCTCCCCTGCCAGGCTGGGGTGCATAACACCCCAGGGACTCTGGAGGGGGATGTCCCAGGAGCCGCCTGACCCCCAGCCCAGACCTTCCTGAGACACATCCGGTGTCAGGACAGGAGTATTTTAGTCAGGGGAAGAGGCAGCAGTGCATGGAGAACCTTGCTGCTTAGCACAACAGGGCGATGGTGGGACACTGCTCCTTCCCACCCTAGTGCAGCCCCAGCTGGGACCTGGCAAGGCCTGGGAGCTCCTTTTCAGGGAACACCACAGACCCATAGAATTGTTTGGGTTGGAAGGGACCTTTAAGATCATTGAGTCCAACTGTTTACCCAGCACTGCCAAACCCACCACTAACCCATGTCCCTCAGCATTGCATCTGCCTGGCTTTTAAATAACTCCAGAGATGGCGACTCCACCACTACCCTGGGCAGCCTCTTCCAGTGTCTGACAACCCTTCACACCAGCAGAGATCTGCCTTCCAGCTGGGGAGCAGAGGGTGGGCTGCTCCTCATGGGCAATGGCTGTGGTGGGGTCGGTGTCCCACTGCTTCCCGGCCGTGGTGGTGTAGGAGACAGTGTGCATGGGAACGCGCATAAAGGAGAGGCGATGGATAGGAGGATGCTCTTCTGAATGACGTCTGATGGGAGGAAATAGGTCTTCCAGTGGAACAGGAGGCAGAAAGATCCAGAGGAGGCTCCAGCTGCCAAATGGGCCAGGCTAACTGGAACAGAGCGCCTGAATTTTACAGTATCTGCACAGCTAATAAAATCAACAGAATTCTGTTCCTCCAGGCAAAAATGCTTCTTTTTCATGTCTCATTTTATGCTTGCAAGACATTCCAGGAGTCTGAGACATGACATGTCTCTTCTTATGGTCTCTGTCTTAAGGCAAAATTTAACCTCTGTGAAATATTATTGATTTGAGAAGATTTGCAAATATCAATACAAATGACAACCATTATTGAAATGGAAACTTATGGGTTGCATTGAATTAATGCAATATCCGTATTGAGATGTGTTTTCTTTCTTTCAAATAATTTAATAAAGTTCAGATGTCCTCTGAGAGAAATAATTAATTGAGTAAAATGTTAATTAAGGAAAATTATTTTTTCACAGCACAGTTCTTCTAATGAAATAATACTGGGTAGAATGACTGAAGTTTAACTTGATTAAAACCGGTGTCAATGTTTGCACAGCCCTGCAGTGTGTGCGCTCCCTGTGCCCAGCAGAGCTGGAACTGCGCTCAGCGACGAAGCCGTTATGGGGGGGCTGCAATCGCCTCTTCAGCCCTTTTGCACAGCCACAAGTGGGAGACACATACTTACAGCATTATGTTTACTTCATGGTTATTTAAATTTGAAACTATTTCCTTGCCCTTATTTGCGTCATCGCACTTGCTGTTACACAAATTATATCAAATGCAGGGTGTGTTTCCATATGTGATTTATTTGGATTCCTGCAAGTTGGCACAGAGTGGGGAAATGTACATGCATACACAGATATATGTACATGCATACATGTGTGTATTTATATCTGTGTGTACGTACAGAGAGAGTAGGACTGCTGCTGAGGCTGGCTCTTTGCTCGGTCGCAGAGGGCAGTCCTGTGTGCGGCCAGCCATCCGTCCATCCATCCGTCCATCCATCTGTCCATCCCTCCCTCCATCCATCCCTCCCTCCATCCTCGGGGGTCTCTCTGCTCCATGAGTGCAGAAGGGCTGTGCCAGTGCTATGTGCTGCCCTCGCCTGCCCCAGCAGGGCTGGCAGCGGTGCAGGGGACACGTCACCATCTCTGTCCTCAGCGTACAGACCTGGGGAGGCTGTAGAAGGCTTCACCCCAGAGCACTGGATCCTGTACTGGTGATGGGGGTTACTTCCATCCTGCTGCGGCTCAAGACCTGTACTCCTCTCAACTGCATCTTCCTCTTGGAGTCCTAGATGCCTCATCCTACGCAGAATAGCCACTAGTTGCTACTGTTTGTCTAAAAAGCTGCTTGTTCCTCAGATAAAGTTAAACAAATCAGGCATGGCCCCTTGGGTACTAGACACATTGCTGCTGCAGTTCAAGGAGGTTCAGGGAAACTTCAGATGGAGCAAGACTGAATGACTGCATGAGAGGGTGCCTGGTTGCCAATGCTCCCAGGTAATGGGCACAGAGATGTGCCAGATAATTAATGATGTAAAACTGAGACCACCTTTGGGTTGAGCCCAGCTCCTGTGGACCAGCTGGCTCTGAGCAGTTCGAGTGCACACTTTGGCAGTTTAATCGGAAGGGAAACTATTTTTTGTGTGCAGAGACCAGATGGGAGGCAGCACGTGGCCCACCACGCACGGAGCAGCCAGGAGGGACCACTGGAACGTCCCTCCAGACGCAGGGGCAGCCCCGGGGTGACGCTGCTCACCAGGGTCTGCAGGCACCGCTGCCAGCCTGTGGGGAAAAGCAGCACCCACAGCTTCCCTTGGCTTCGGGAAACAGGTAACAGCATTTGCAGGCTCTGGAGGGAGCTCTGGCTTTGTGGGTGCCGGCAGCGTGCACCATCCATCGCCGAGCCCGACTGTGCTGGAGCGGGTGACCCACTGTGCTGCCGGGCACCGCGACGCCAGCCTCTCCTCCACCTCTGCTTTAATGGGGAATAGCAGAGGCTCCCGGGAAAGGACTCAAAGGTCTGGACAGGAATTGATAATTATTAGTAATCAAAGTATGTAAACACATAAATAAATACATACTGGCTAGTGCATCCACAGAGAAGTGTGCAGGGGCACGTGCGTGCCCTCGGGCAGCGAGGACACCCTGCCTTCTTTGGCATCACGCTTTGTTGAGTAGCTCCAGAGATAAATCCCTAATTCTCTTATTCGGTGGTGGCAGTGTCTGCACAGGGTGATGTGTAATGAAAGTGAAATGAACTCTGAGGATAAGGCACTTAGCAGACAACTAGTGGGAGAGTATTTCTTTGATTTTAGACAAATCCTCCCTTCAGTGTTCTGCTTTTGATCTTTGCATGGAAGGATAAGTTTTATGTAAGACAAATGTCTATCAAAGTTTTATTTAAAAAGCATACTTTTAACAGGAGGTGGCACACTGATCAGATTTGACATTTGAAGCAAGGCAGTCTAAACAGCCCAGGAATGGAGAAGGATTAAAATGAGGTCTCACATAAAAGCTATCACTGTTTTATTAGGCAAGCGTAGCGTTTTAGGGAACGAAGTTTGGGTGCTATTAACCTATGCTGACAGATAATGGTTAATATTTGGCTAGTTGTAATTTTTTTTCCACTATCTTTTCTGCTTAATAGAGCATGACTCCGTGTACAGGAGATTCTTCAACAGTTCCACTCAATATAATTTTGGGAACAAATGATAGTTTTCTCTTGGAAAAACTGTGTCTAGCTCTTGGGGAGCATTTGAAAAGCATCATTTACAGTCACAACCAATGTGGTTCACAGCTCCTGGGAATGAAGGATGTGGAACCAGCTTCTTGGGGGCTGTATCACCCCAGCAGCAACTGCAGCCCTGCAGAGCCTGGGGAGAGCCTGGGACACCGGCAGGACCCCGCAGGATGGGAAGAGAAGGCTGTGACTGGTGAAGGGACTCACACCTACTTACCATGGCTGCCCTCATGAGGCCTCCATCCATCCTACATCTCCAAGCAACAAGAATAAGGATGTTGAGGAGCAAATTCACCACCCTGTGACAAATGTTTAGGCCAGATGGAAAGCTCTTCTGCCTTACTCAGTGCTTTGCAAACCCATCACTGTCATTTCTGAGCTGCTGCAGCAGTTCAAGGGACCGTGAGAGTTGGTCTCAGAAATGCATCACATTTCCTCTTGATAGTCGTTCCTTTTGTCAAGTTTACCCCCATCCTTGCCGTCAGAGGGGTCAAGAGTAGCCTGTGGCTGGCTGAGGTCAGCTGGGGGGGTTTGCAGGGCCCCCTGCTCAGCACTGCCCACATGCTGTGTGGAAGTTCCTGCAGTGCTGAAGACCATGCAGAGCACCCAGGTTCTCGTTAAAGAACTTGGTCCTCAGTTCATGGACCAGCATCGCTAATGGCCCTGTACCGAGATAATAATTGTGGCAACTAAATACCCAGCCATTAGAGACCAGAATGAGTTATAAGAGACCAAAAATAAATTAAATATGAGACAACGGTATCTGGGTAAAATCTTTGGTGCCTCATAATGAAAGAAAGGAATCTTTGAATCAGGAATGGCAAAAGCCAGGTTTTCAGTAGGGCTGACTGTAAAGTACTAGTGAGGATGCTTTGTCCGTGCAGACTGATCAGGGCCGAGTGGGGACAAGGGACCCTCAGCCCTCCCTGTCCTCTCCCGGGGGCTCGCCCCGCTGCAGCAGCGTTTTCAGATGCTGTCAGCTGGGAACAAGGAACTCCCAGAGGGAGTTTTTCTGTTTGCCCCTGCGGGGGAGCGTCCGAGGCAGCCGCCCTCTCCCGGTGTGGTTCCCCCCATGGGATAACCTCCCCTCACCGCTGGGATGGGGCAGGAGGGGTCCTGGCTGTGCAAAGCCCATGGAAAAATGTGGTGAGAGGTGTTTGCCAGGTGTTTGCCATGAGATCAGCTCTACAGAGGCAGGAGCTGGGGAACAGTGGGTGCGTTTCCCGGGCCATGAGCAGGACGCTGGTCCCGCAGCCTGTGACTGGCACGGTCAGCACACTGGCATGATGCTGCTGAAATACAACCCCTAATAAAGTGCTTGAAGAGCGCTTGAATGCCAGAGTAATGATGGAGGTGGGAACATCCTTGCCAATGGCAGGCAGAGAGGGCTGTCCTGGGAAGCGGAGTGGGCAGGATTCCTCCTCCCTATTTGTGAAACATTCCTCTCGCTGCCCAGAAATCTTCCTGCTTCCCAGTCGCCTTGCATGGACAGAATAACAGAGTGGAGCACAGCCCTGGCTGCAATGACCATACCTGTGTTGAAAAATAAAAAAGGACAGGGGCTGCACTGCTGACCCAAAAGTGAGTGTCATCCCTGGGGGTGTCCTGGTGCTGGGGAGGGATGGTGGGGGCTTGTCCAAGCAGAGCTGGGGAGTGGCAGGGGGACACCCTGCTCCCTGGCACCACAGACAGAAACGAGAACAAGGCTCCTGCTTCAGAGCCTGACATGCACATGAAGAGTGTTTGCATATGAGCTGTGGGTGTAAGAGCAGGAGGAAGGAGGAACAGAGGGAGCTCAGCTCACAGCTCCTCATCCTCAGTGCTGGGAAGAGTCTCTTGGGCTGCACTCCCTGCCCTGGAAGCCCTCCAGAGACCGGGCACTACAGACTGGCACTTTTACCCACATAAAAATATGAATAATGAGCAAAATTTGATTTAGTATTGATTTAATTAGAGAGCTTTAATAGTGATTTAATAAAAGAAAGTGTCTGTGCCATATGCTGGGCTGATGGAATTAGTCATTTGGTCAGCAGAGAGACACTGCTGGGAATCCCTGCCGAGCAGGGAAAGCAAACCCAAATGGCTACTGGGCAGCAGCTCGCTGGGCTCCAGCCAATTGTTTCCCAAAAAAAAGAAAAAAAATGCTGATGCTATTAGGGCAGCCAGCATCTGATGCCCACCGAGGGAACAATCCAGTGCAGGGTTAGGATAAAATACTGCTGCTACCCCATGCACAGCAGTAACGCCGGGGTGCAGGAGGATTGCTGTGCAGTGGATGATGTTGCCTTTGCTTGCCGTACCGCTGTGCCTGGTGCCAGGGCTCTGGTTTAGGCTGAATAGATGGCTTCTGCCAACATGAAAGAAATGCGTCCTGGTTTTCATTTCAGTGAGAAAAATATTGCTTCCATCCAAATTCTTTTCCCTCCTCAGGTTTGGCAGCTAATCCCAAACCCCAGTTTTTTTCCCAGACTCCTAATTACAAAGTTTCACACTGGGCCACATCAAAATATAAACCAGAAGAAAGACCTTCACATTGGACACGTGCCTGGGACATAAACACTGCCATCAGAAAGAGGTTCAGTGCTGGACTGATGCAAAAGAAGCAATGACTTGTTGCTTCTCTGAGTTTCTGGCACCCTCTCAGTGTCATGGAAGCAATCTCTTCCCTTTCCTTCCTCTATTTTACTATCTTTTATCCTATTAGTTATCTTTACTTGACAGTGGGTGCATATTCATTGCAGAGGTAATAGAAAAGGAAGAAAATTAGTCTTTCAGTGTGCGTTTCCGTGCTGTGCCCATAAACCACTTCTCTGATTGTCATAACAATAAATTAATAAACAAACAGACATAGATCAGAGATGGTTTTGCCATGCTTTGGGTGTACTATTCCTACGCTGGAGACGATGCATGCCTGGAAATTAAAATAAGCCCTTCAGTGGACTACTCAGGTATTGCTTTTAATTACAAGTATTAGTTAAATATTATACTGGTTTTATTTCCAAGTCACAAAAAATCTTCATTTTTCTGCATGATGTTTTTAGTAAATGATAAATATAGAGCTCTCAGAGAAATCATGTTTCTTTGTTAACCTGTGCATGTAGTTTTGGTTTATCTCCTATTACAATAACAAAAATGGTGATGCTCCTGCTTACCACTATGCAAATCAGTGTACTACTAACAAGTAAGGCACATTTTTGGTTGACTAAGGTTGGCAAATATCCTATTTCCCCTTCTTGAGATGTGCATCCTCAGAAATGTTTATTAAGGGGAGAATACTCACTGCATCAGCATTCTCCATTCTCTGGCACTAATCAGTCTATTGATGGTCTAGATTTGGGGAAAATTGGTTTAACATGGGAGAGAGTGTTGGAATTTTTATTGACTGGGTTTTTTTTTCAGTTGATTTTTGTTGCTGTGGAAACACCCCTCCTTATTCTTTAACCATTTGATCGTACCATTTCCTATTGAGTGGATTTCCATTTCTCTCCCAGTTTCGGTCACCCCTTGCCAGTACCAGTTCCTCCCAGTGGCTGCTGGCCCTGCACTGCCCCAGGGTTTCACAGTTCTTCATTGCAACAGAAAGCTAAAAATGGGACATTTCCCCCAACCCACTTTTCCTTCCCAGCCATGGTGCAATAGGAAACGTAAAGCTCTGCAGCCTGGGCAGCGTGGTGCCCCATTCCCGAGGGGCAGTGGGGTGTCCCATCCCTGGGGGGCAGTGGGGTGTCCCACCCTGAGGGGCAGTGGGGTATCCCATCCCTGGGGGGCAGTGGGGTGTCCCACCCCGAGGGGCAGTGGGGTGTCCCAGCTCCAGTGGGTACCCCCAGCCCTGGCACCCAGCCCAGAATGGCTGGAAAGCAGCCCTGAGGAGAAGGACCTGGGGGTGTTGGTGGGTGAGAGGCTCCACACGCCCCAGCAGTATGGCTGGACGATGGGCTCGTACCTGCCCCCGTGTGCGCTGAGTGAGGGTGGAACGTTCCTGGCTCAGCAAGTAGGCGTGGGCTTTTGTAAAACTTCTGCGTAAAAATCTGGGGTTTGTTCTCTTCTTCACCTCTTATTACTATTAATCTCAAATTAAGATCTACCAAGGCTCTTGGCCACAGACCCATGGATAGGTCTGGTGGAAAATGGAGGGAAAGGAAGAAACATAGAGTTTTGAACATCCTTTTAAAGTAGGCACATCCTCACTAGACAGGTCTAGATTTATTTATTTTGGCAAACGGTTCTGCTGTGGGCTTTGGGAAAGCATTTTCTCTATACGTGAGGTTCAGTCAGCGGTGCGTGCAGTGCACAACACTCCTCATTTATTTTAATCAAACACTAGAGAAGACAGAAGGAGTACTTGGACTAAATTGTGTAAATCTTGTTTCACTTCCCTGTGAAGACTGGCAATCTCTTTGTCAAGCTTCTGAATAAAACGGAGCATCAATGTTTGACAACAGTTCTGATTGCCGAATAAATGCTGGTAATTATGTTATTAGTTTATTATATCACACTTTATTACATTAAAAATCCTCTCCATTATTCAAGACACACCTGTGCACATTATTTTCGGAGACGTCTTAGGCTTCTTAAAGTTCTCTCTGGTGTTCTAACAGTAGATGTAGACTTGCCTTTGTATTTTTGTTTTTTCTACCTCACAGCTGATGATTAATGTTTTTATTTATCACCACATTTAAGTCAGAATCTGGGCTGATGAATGTTGCTCTTTGTAGTTTGCCTCCCACTCACAAATTCTCAGCTTGATCCTAATGCAGATAATCTTGGACCTGGGACTCCTCATTTACACAGGGCTCTGTTTACCAGTGCTTAATGGTTGCAGCAATTAACTTTGTTTTCACTGACTTCTCTTGGCTACTCTCCTGCTTTTAATGCAAATTTGGCATGACAAGATACTTATGTGTTCAGAAAAATAGACTGGCAATGCAAGCATATACCTTCCTGAAGAATCAGAGATGATGTGCATCTCACAGTTTCACGTATTGCAGTTATGATCAGGTTAACATCACTGAAAATCTTTAAGGAAACAGTGTCTTTGCAGGCCCATATGCATGTCTCAGAATGTGGTGTCAAAAAAGACCCCAAATACAGAAAAAAGCAGGAAAAAACCTATTCATTGGAGAACAGGGAAACTCTTGCGGAACTTTGCATATAGCATGCATTTTCCGGCGGTGACCCAGACACGTGTGTGAGAGGAGCTGGAGCTGGGCAGGGGGAGACTCAGCTTTCAGAGGGCAGAGGCTTCTCAGGGCGCCCTGGGGCCACTTTACAGCCTTTTGCTAAAAGGAGCAGCGCTCACAGCCCTGGGTGCAGGATGGGACCACAGGCTTTCTTCTGGTTATGGCAAAAGTTTGAAAGCAAGTGTCCACGGACATTTTATTGTAATTAAGGGGAACTTGTGCATAAATTTCTAATTTTTATGTGTGTTCCTTTATCTTGGCCTATAGTCATACACTAATTTTGCATTAATATGCAAAACAGAACATATATAGAGAAATGAAGAACTTGCAGGTAACCCCCGGGCCCAAGCACTATGATGGTCTAACTTTATTTTTAATTGCTCAGAACACATTGCTTCTTGGAGTAGTATTCTTTGGTGTCTCTTGCCCTGGAAAACAGGTAATCAAATGAATAATGAAGAAGAGAATTAGAGAAGCAGAAAATCCTCTCAGTTGTGTTGAAGGTGTCTTCTCAGGTGGTGAAGAGGAAGGATAAAATTTAAACCAGTAATTTCAAGATGATATGGCGCAGAAAGAGCAATTCTCACCTTTTGCACCAAGTATGGAGGCTGCCTGGATCCTGCCCATCCCAGAGTCACCCTGAGGGTGGGTGTGCTGGGCGAGGGGAGTGCTGGGGTGGCTGCTCCCAGGGGCACTAGGAACACCGGCATGGACACAGTGCTTGTTGCTCTGCTCCCCCCTGCAGCCCCTCGCCCCCACACTGGGCACTGGGGAAAGGCTCGCACAGCACGTTAAACCTTTGCTATCCAGGGCCTGTCTGGAGCTTCTAGTGAATGAGATGAAACAGAGACTCAGAGGGCAAAGAGAGGAAAATGAAACGCAAGAGACTAAGGATTGTGACATGAAGAGTGGATGTTGGTCATTTCCAAAGACAACCAATGTGGTTTTCACGAAGGTTTTTGTGACGCAGGATATAAGCAGCTTTCTTCTGGGCACTTGGTCCTCTTTTCTGACTAAGGAAAGTTGTCTTTGCTGTAAAACTTGCATTTGGTTAACTTAAACCTAACTCTGATGAGAGTTGTGTCCCTACACCAAACTCAGTGATGTGTCTGTTTCATAGGTGCTAACAAGGCCTCTCTAAAATGATGATGTGTTGAAAACTGAATGAATGTGTGACACGTGCAGCACAACAGAATTGCAAAAGCCCCCAGTGGCCTCTGCTCCAGCAGTAACGGACCCTGGGATGCACAGAGAGCCTGGGATACTGCCTGCTTTACCTGAAAATTAATGGAATGGCGAGTATAGGAAGTTTGATTTCTTCATGATCTCTTCCAATCACCTTTCAGTTCTTCCCAATCTTGTCTGTTATCTGTTGGGCTCTTTGCACTTGCCTTGGGTTCTGATGTTCTGTTAGAAATGAGAAAATTAAAAAAAAAAAATCACTTTCCCCAAGGAAATCATGAGCACAATTTTGCTGCATCAGCTTTGTGGTAAGTTGGCTTTGGGAAACAACTGATAGTATATTTCTGCTGCCCTATTTAGGTGAAAATCAGCTGTGTCTCTTCAATGAAGTGTTTTAAACTTGTCTTTGTCAGGTAATAAAATTGTGTTGCTTTTTATAACTAAATGCCTTGTGATATCTATTTCAAAGGCTGACATTTCTAATGCACTAACACCCTTGAGCAGAAAAAAGCTATTCAATTTCAAGTGTAAATTCATCCACAGATGTTTTAAAGATCTAAGGAAAGGTCGATAAGTACACTGGCAGAACAATGCGGGTGCTCCACACTCACACTGCCCAAGACGCTGTTTCAGTAGAGGAGAAAGAGGATTTGGCATCCAAGTTCATTTAGTAAAGCTAATAATCTTAACATTTTATACATAGCAGGAGTTTACAGGTTCAAAGCAATCTCAACAGGGAAACTTGAAAAAGCAGTTAATTATAGTAAAAGACCTCTGATACGGTCTTCAGTTTAGAGCAATTTCCTGCTTTTTCTCTTTCTCCAGAGTCTGAGGTTGATGGCCTTTACTGGAATTCCTGATCACAGATTTTATTTTGTGCATTCACACAAAGAGTTCCTGTTGGGTCTATTTATCTATTTATTTATATTTGTGTGAAACGCCACCAACAAATTTTTAACTTTATCTTAATGCTGACTGATGTCCTTTAGCAATTTTCAGAGTCTGCTGCTGTTCTTGGTCCCTGTGAAAGGTCTGTTTGCATCTTTAATGCACTGCTTTTCCTCTTAGGATGCTGTTCATGCACTGACTTTATTTTTCTGAGGCTGGTTGTCCAAGGGGAAGAGGTGGATCATGGAGGGCGTCTGCAGGTGCTTGGCGTTGTAGGTGAAGGTGTCAGCTGAGGTGTCCCCTTGTGGTTGGGGGCAGAGGGATGTTTTCCCCCAGCGGTCCTCCGTTGGAGGCCTTGGAGGCTCAGAAGAAATGCTGATCTTCACCTCATCATCTGAGCCTGGTGGGATTGCCACAGAAGTGTATCCTCTTCTCCCTGGTGTGAGGAGCGGGCCACCTCACACCAGGCCACCTCACACCAGGCCACCACACCACTACCTCTGGGGTCTCCTGGGTGTCTGGGAGGGACAAGCAGTTCACCTGCACTCTTGGCAGGGGGATCTGTGAAGGGCCATTGGTTTTGGACCTCTGGCCTCTGGCAGGGGCAGGCAGCAACCAGCAGAGCCCTGCCAGCCCTGATGGTCAGTTGCTGGGCTGAACGTGACATGTTGTGCCACAACAAACAGGTCGCCAAAAATAGGATCAAAAAATGAGAGTGAAATCTGTTCCTCACAGAACAGATGGTTTTGGAGAAAATACGGGGCATGGACCATTCCCAAGAGGCAACTGGATGGAGCATCCTTGCTCTGGATGTGACCCCTGTATGACAGCTTAGCACCCACATCACACCTTACAGACTCATTTAACTTCCTAAGATGTGCTTACCTGTCCCTAAGATAAAGTGACAATGGAGAGACAGGTTTAGCCTTCCCCTGTGCTTTGCTGGGAAGGACGCCCATGCTTGTGGACTTCCCAGGAACCCACCCGAGCCGACCCCTAGTCCAGACCCCCAGGAGAGCAGGATGCTGTGGAGGGCAGCTGGAGGCTGGTGAGGGGCAGCCGGTGTCAAGGTGAAGGTCCCTGTAAGGTGTCACCTAATCCTGCCATGGGGGAGAGCTGGAGGAGAGTGATGCAGCTGCCACAGGGCCCACCCCGGCATGGCAGGGTGATGGAGAAGGCTGTCCCCATGTCCCCAGCACCTCCAGGTACTCTGGGCTGGTAACAGCCTTCCAAGTTGCTCCTGAGGGAATTTAGCACTGCATGTCTCAGGCTAGCAACACAGAGTGAAAAGGTCAAAAATCACCAGTTAAAATTATCTTCAGACACCCTGATTTTACCTTCTGATTACAGGACTGCCTCCCTCACTTTGGGTTGTAAAGACAGAGCCAGGCTCAGCTGTTTTGTGCCTGGATATTAAATATTTATGGCTTCTGCAGTTCTCAGTGTGTGGGAGTCACTAGAGCTTACTGAATTAGCTGAAGTGATAGCCCATGGCACTTCACCAATAATCTCCTTTGGTGCGTGGCGTGGTGCCTCTCTGGGGGTGTGGGGAGACCTTTCTCTGCATCTGCAAAACAAAGACGTGGTCTCTGATGCCTACACTTCCAAGGAACTGCATCTTCAGTGCCTGAGGGAATTAATACAAAAACCCACTGTTGACAATTTCTACGCTGGCCAGAGAGGTGTCTGCGTCCCAGCATCATCTGGACCTACATGAGTGCTGAGGCAGTAGGTAGTAGTAGATATTACAGCCTGTCTTTTTATTTCTCTCACAATTTGGGAAGTTGGTGGACAAAGACCCTCTTCCCCCTTTGAGAAAGGTGAATCCCACCCGATGCCAGCAAGCCTTCTGCTGTGTAGACCATCCCATTATCAAAAAACTCAGACTTGAGTCGGGCTGTTTCTTCCAGTGTTGCTGCCCACAACTGGAAGGAGAGAGGAAAAAGGTTCCTGTGCTCCAGATTCTTTTAATAACTGTCCCAAGGCCCTGAAGTCTCTTTTGATCACCCTTGGACTACCTGTTGTGGCTCCATCGCCACCCAGATGGAGGAAGAGTAATGGGTACGTACAAGGGCCGTACCAGGCTCGGAAGTTTCTAGTGATGTCCTCAACCCAAAATAGGACCGGACTGCTTGGAGGACACCAGGAAGGGTCCACCTGCCACCAGGAAAGGTGTCCCCAAGGAGTCTGGCCTGAGGTGTGGAGGAAGGACTTCTCTGATGAGGCAGATAACATCAGTACACCCAGCAGTAATCTGTTGGGAGACAGCCTTCATGAAGTCTTCCTTTGGCATAGGTGTAGATATCTTTGCGACTTTTTTTTATTAATTCAGATTTTAAATTTTCTTCCAAGTAGGAATAGGAATTTCTCCCACTTTTGCACCCCTTGTAACAACTGTATGTGGGGAAAGGTAATGGGGAATCCTTTGAAAGGGAAAAGTGTGGCAGTGGCAGTGACACCCTGCCAGAGGCCCTGACCCCATGGTGATGGGTGGCTGTGCTGGCACCGCATGGAGTGACACAACTACAGAACAGTGGTGTTCAAAGGAGATCTCTGGAGGTAACCTGTCCCATGCCCTGCACTGCGTGGGGGTCAGGCTTTCTGTAGCTGGTAGCCGTTGAGCAGACACTCATCTACACGAGGCACCCTGCAATATGGCAAGGAAAGGACCTTTAACGTCTCTCATTTTCAAGTTTCTTGCACACTTGCAGTTTAATCACTGACATAAATGTGCCTTAATTACTGAATTCTCTGATGCTTTCCCTTACTTCATGTATCTCGAAAAGCTGCCCCCAAGTTTGATACCTGTGGTGTGCAGTATACATCTGTTACCATGGCAGCATGATCACACCATCCTAAACTCCCTCAATTTTAAAAACTTTGATAGTGTCTCATAGGCATGATTAACTGCATGTGAAATTCTTGCTGGTGTTTTTTTAATACAGATTTCTTCAAAGAAAGCACAGAGACAGCAAGCAATTGTCTATTGTTCAGTTGTCAAAGCTCTGTGATTATTTTATACATGAAACCAAAGGGAGCAGAGCATTAACTGCCTTTGTAAACTGCCAGTGGACAATCTGGATCCCTGTTACAGAAACAGAGCAAAGCAGAACATTTCTTTGGGGCAGGTAAACAGCAGCCAGTGCTTCCAGAGCGTGTTTGAAACCTTGCATGCCTTGGAGAAGTGGTAGAGGACAGAGCTCAGATCCTGTCAGGCACATTTCCAGTTTCCAAAAGCAAGTTGTTTCCTCAGAGACCCGTTTCAGAGATACACCACAGGACTTGCATTACACTGCAAACTGCTTGAACCGTGGGCTGAAAAAACTGAAGATCATTCATCCAGATTCTTTGTTTCCCACCATGAGTGTGAAAGAGAAAAAAACTCCCAAAAATGATTTTTGCTTTGAATTTTTGTTGTTTGTTGTTTTGTGCTTTTTTAAAATATCTTTGAGATATTTTTTATTAACGTCAATGCTCAAATAGACCAGGTGGAGGGAGGTTATCCTTCCCCTCTACGGGTCCAGAGCTGGGCTTCCCAGTACAGGAGAGACGTGACATACTGGAGAGACTCCAATGGAGGGCCACAAATATGATGGTTTGGAACATGTCCCCTATGAGGAAAGGCTGAGAGAGCTGGGACTGGTCATCCTGGAGAGGAGGATCTCTGGGGGATCTTATCCTTGTCGATAAATACCTGAAGGGACAGCACAAGGTGGTCAGAGCCGGCTGCTCTCAGTGGTGCCCAGGGACAGGAGAGACTGAGGTTCTCAGATCCACTGGAGATGTGATTCACTGTCCATCCCCAGCCCTCCATCACAGGAGCATGTGCCATCTGCTGCTGGGGCACTGGGACCAGGGTCTGTGCTCCTGTGGGATCAGGACAAATGGAGGACCCTGGCTGTGCAAGGGTTAAATAACGGCAGTAACAGCCCCTGCCAGGGGGTAGACCTCAGCACTGCTTGTTTTTTGCAAAAATAAATGATTGAAGGCATCCCTAGAATGGTGCTGTCCTGAAGGGAGGGAGGGCAAGCTGAGGAAGAGCAATGGCCTTCCTCCATGGGATGGCAGGACACCCAGCAGCTGCTGGGACACCTGGGCACTGCGGGGATGGCCGAGGGCTCCTGCCACCCACCCCGGGTCCCAGGGGACCAGCACCCTTTGGGTGCAGGCAAGTAGAGACACCATCTGCAATAGCTCAGGGGACAGGGTGACAAATGGCTCAACCTGCTGCACCATCCTGAGGCAGTGGAGCCTCTTCCATAGGATCTGCGTGGCCCAAGGGCCCTTCCGGGACCTCCCCAGGTCCACACAACAAATCCACAGCACATGGAGCCATTTCATGTTGAGGCCAACACAATTTGTTCCCCAGGGAGGGTGTGAAATGTGGAGGAACTAAGTGCAACAGAGAAGCATGTATAAAACATGAATTGCCTCTGTCTACAAACAATAACAAATAATTTCTCAAATCTACTTTAAGTATTTCTGTTTATATCGCTATTGCATGTTATTTTCTATTTTTTTTTTATAATGCCACCAGAAAAGGCAGAAAGCACTTTTTCAACAGTCTGTCTACAAGCTAAAGAAAATACTTTATTTAAAGCTTTTGCAGCTTTATCTTATCTTTTCCTTTCTGAAGGATTTGATCATTAATTATACATTCCAGCACAACATGAAATATTTAACTCATGCTCTTCAATTCCAGTTCAACTTCCCAAAGACAGAAATGAGTTTGAGCACAGAAAAGACTGGGTAGGTAGGCATGAAGCCACTGGTGCTTATAACAGCCTTCCCCCGCTTAGTGCCCAGATCAATGGGACTGAAGCCTCAGAAGGCTTCAGGTGGTCAGCGCTGCGCTGCATGTCATTCCCTTAATTACAGGAGAAACTCGGCTTCAGCAGATGGATTGTGCAAATATGAATTCAGTCTTGATGCTCTGAAAGGTTGATGCCTGCAGGTTTCTAAAGGTTGGGAGGAAAGTATGTAAGAAAAATGAAGTGCAATAATTATTGCTCACGCAATGAAGGTGTCCCCTTGTTTCAGAACTTCTCCAAGCCAGCAGGAAGGTCGTGGCACTGCAACAGATCCACGTCCTGGACCACTCACCTCCACCGTGCTGGCTTCTCCTTAGAGCTGTGCCGGAGGAGATCTGGTACAAAACAGTCACGAATCAGGGCAAGAGCTGCAAGCGAGTGCATTCAATTTAATTTTAATGAGTGTGTGTATAATTGGATAAAATAAAGGAATTAGAAAGGAATTCTGACTTTGTTTCCAGAGGTATGAAGGCAGATCCTATCTGGTTACACACAAGGTTGTCCAAAGGGTGTCATGCTTATTGATTAGTTGGCATTATCTTTAAGAAAAATAATGGAGGAAGCCATAAAGGTAACTGTTTCCATTTTCCATCTAAAGGAATTACGTAAGTATTTGCTCCACAGATGATAATTTTTTAATTCAGTGTGCCTGTGGAAAATATAAGATCTAGAGCAAAATAACAGCTTATCTTAACCATAGCCCAGCATCTGAAATTACATAAGCAAACTGGTTTAGGAGCTGATGAACACCTTCCCCCAGAGGCGAGGCAGAGGAGGGGATGCTGTTGGTTGCTCTGTTCCTCACCATTGGAGCCCATATGGCGCTTTACAGAGCACAGCAGACACGTCACGGGAAGCGTGACTCCTAGAGCTGCCTTCGGCTGGGCGTGAAGTGAGACAGAACGACTGGATCCTGTGGTCCTGTCCCACTGGATCACACATCGTCCCCTTCACGGTGTCGCGTCATGGATGTGCCATCCCCTCAGACACACACTGAATTGATGATCTTCGGGTCGGCTCGGAGCCTGGTGCCTCAACCAGGCAGCCCATGCCAGAAAAAATTAAAACTTTACTTTTGATCTATGGGTGTTGGTCTCTGCCAGGGCAGGTTTAGTCACCGGCTGGTTTGTTTTGGGAGGTTTTGTATGAAGATGCAAAGTGAAAAAAATGAAAACTGTAGCTAAACCTTGGTGGATGCCTCCTGTCCTGTGGGTGCACCGGCCAGGCTTGACAAGGGCAAGGGACTCTGCCGGCTGGGCAGAGGGGTGTGAGACACGACGGTGGCCAAAGGGGCCATGGCTTCACAGGGGTGAGGGGTGGCCGGGGGTGGCTGTGCCACACCGATAGCTGGGGGTGCTGGGACCCTCGGGGGGAGGATTCCTCTTCCAGCGCTCAGAGGGGCTGGCTCTGCAACCTTGTAGCTCACAAAAACCACCCAAAAAACAAACTACAAGACCAAACCACAAAATCAGTTCATATAACTGCATATAAACCCCATAAAAATGCATAGGAAAATCTTAATCTGATCCCTGAATCCCCTGAATTAAAATAATTTACAAGGCTTCTGAAAACACCACACTCTCTAAACCAAAGGGCGCTCCTGATGCCTCTGCGCAGTGAGAGTGTGGAGGAGGAAGCCTCATCCCAGACCCCCTTCACCTCCAAATTAGAGGATCCTGGCAGAGCATGTCAATGTGGGGCTTTCTGGAGGACCTAATTTATTCTGTATCTACAGAACAAGGATGAATACACTAATAGACTTCTCAGGGATGGCCATAGATGAGCAGACTGAGCTGACAGAGGGCAGACTAAGGAGAGGCAACCAATCATGATCAAAGGGCTTATTATATAATTTACACTCATTCGGTACAAATGAACTCAGCCTTTTAGAGTCCTTAATAATTAACACATCACTAGTTATGACATTAATGCATTAATTTTCTATCTTCCATAACACATAGAAGCTACCAAAAAAAGCAGAAAATAAAATCAGATGCAGATGGGAAGGTCTTTCCTAACTTTGCTGCTTTTTGTGACAGAGGGACAATTTTTAGGTTTTTTTTTCTTTCTTTCTTTTATTTTTTTTTTTCTGCTATGGCACAAGTATCCATGGATCAAAGACAATGTGATGAAAAGTAAAGCTGAATAAAGACAAACTAAACATTTAAATCAACCTAGATTTTAAATTCCAATGATCAATGTAATGCTTTTGGAAAGGAATGATTCCTGTTCCAAAGCTCAGTTCTTTGACTAATCAAATGTTATGAAATTTCTTTACTAACCACTTTGAAAGAAATGCAGATATTTTTGGAAACAACATATAGTGGTCCATGGGAAAAGCCTATTCTTTACTAACAGATGCTAATTTAAGACCTCTGCAGTGTCTGAGTGGAGGGTGCTCTCTCAGGACCACTGATCACACCTCATCTGAATAAGAAATGTTTTCCCTCTGCTCTGAGACTGAGCTCACTCTGATTTCAGTTTATCCCTGCTGTCCGTGCCGATGTTGGCCTCACCTCGGGCCGCGCAGCCGCAGGGAGGGACGGCCACTGTGGGGGGGTGACGGCTGCGGGGGGTCCTCCAGGGGATGCCGCTCCAGTCTCTCATTAGCTCTTTTCTGGCGTTCACGGCATTTCACTGACTTAGTGCTTCATAAATCATGAGAAGCACCAACAGTAATGGCAGCTTAACAGCTCAGGTGAGTCTCATTCCATCAGCTCCGTGCAGAGGGCGTACAGGACATTTCAAACCATGACTGACTTGTTATTTTGAGACTGCTTTCCGCACACTTCCTAATTGTTGCCGGTGTGATGCTATGTCAGTGAAATAGCTCTCCAAGAAGTGTTACTGCAATGCTCCCGCTTGCAACGGGTACTGAGAATAAGCAAATTTCCTCCTAGAATCCTGAGATTAATAACCACCCTTTGGGTTGCTTTCTTTCTTTTCAGCACACCCTGTGCCATCTCCTTTTAGCTGGCTCCCTGCCTCCTTATGCTTTCTGTACCAGGTCCAGCCACTGCCTTTTCTTGTCATGTCCCCTGTGCAGCTGGTGACTGATGACCACACGGAGCTGCTGAGCCTGCAGCAATTCCCTTTACAACTGTTTTACCAGAGCCACTGTGGCAGCCCCAGAGGTGTGTCGGGGATGCTGCTGCAGGGGAGGGCTGCGTTTGCTCTGGCTGCAAGAAGGGCTGAAACATGGATTTCAGATTTCAGATCTGGGGTCACCCTTGGCACAAGCGAAGAAGGAGGGCTCGTCCTTTGGGGGATCTATAGAGACACCATAATTGCACCTCCTCCCATTTGGCAATCAGCACTGCAAACCAGAGCAAGTGGCAGAAAGAGAAGACAAACTTCTTTAACACGTGTTATGTGTCTGTAAGCCGAGCCTCCGCGTGCTTTTGCCCTGCGTCCTGTCTAACCTTGTACAGCACGTGTCTGTAGAGTGCCTGGTGTTGGCTGTGCCCTGTCACTGCCGTCCCTCTGACAACTCACCTCCTGGTGTTCCCTGCTCCCCGTTGTCCATCTGCGGGGTGCTGCAGGGCAGTTCCCAGGGCCGGGCACAGCACGAAACTGGGGGGGCTATTTCTGCTGAACCAGCCTCTGCTCCTGAGAGAAGCTCCTTCCCTTGGCCGTATCTGCCATAAGTGCCTGTGGTGAGTTTCACACACACATGAAGCACTGATCCTTCTGGAAACAGAGTGACTGTCCTTGAGCCTTTCTTGAAATACAGCTCTCCCCAAGCCTCTGAGGAAGCGCCTTGTCTTTCCCTCGATGGCTATTCAAATAATGAATATTTATTGGCTTATTAAAGCACATTGCTATGTGTCAGGAGGACAGATACCACTAGAACACCATTTAAAACATGGTTTGGTTGTTGACAGCAGCTTTCGAGTCCTGCACATTCCAAGTAAAACTCAACTGCAGTGATGGCTAACTTGGGGAACTGAAACACTGTGCTCAAGTTTTGCCAACTTCGGGAAAGTCTTTAAACTGGTCATCTGATGGGTTGGAGAATCATGCTAAATGTTATTGACCAGTGCTCAGCAGAAAGCAGACTGAAACAAGGGAAAACCCCATTTGTAATTGCTTTCAAGAGACAAATGGTTTTTTTAATTCCTTCAAGGATCACTGTAAATGGTAGAGGACAAGAATGTGGTACACTGGAAAGTGTAGGAAGATAGGAAATTAGGAAAGCAATTACATTTTTAGAATGTAAAAATCTAGATATTCTACAATGAATTACTTGTTTTTATGTAAGGATCTTTTGAGATGTCTAGCAACACCTCATGTTTTGTCAGCTTTCAGCAAGACCCAGTTCCCTGAGAACAGGGCGCCGCGGTGAAGGAGCAGCCATCGCCCTCGAGGACGCTCCTTCTGCACTTACAACTACTGCTGAGTTTTCCCAGAATAATTGCGGTTTGTGTGTGAGAACTTTCGTAAAGAAGTTGAATTTGTTTTCTTTCCAGTGTCTTTGTTCACAAAAAATGCACTTTGAGTTTCATGGTGCGAATGGATTTCTGCTGAAATGGTCCTGTCCTTGCATAATCTTTATCATATTTTTGATTAGCTTTCTGGAACCCTTCTAACTGTGAATTCACATCCCATGTATAAACCATACACTCACACAAACGGGTGCTTAAGAGCATTGTTTCTGCAATTTTTTTCAAAGGCAGCTGAAAAGGGCTTTCAGGGAATCAATAGTACCCGGCTGAAACGCTGGCTGCTGGCAGCACTTTGTGGGCAGTACGCTCTGGAGTGTCATTAAATACACTCACTAATTAACAGAGATTTGTAGTTCATTCACGGATAATATGGGGACAAAAACGGTGAGAAGGGGAACCCTTAAAATAGTAACTTCTCTTTGAAGAATTTGCATAGCCAGTTCCAAGAATATAATCCAAGATGAATAATATTAGAAGATAACACTTTATAAAATTCAGTCCCCAAGCAGCTCGCTTGCTGTGTTTATAATACAAATTTATTAGATATAACTCATTCTTGGAGAAAACAATAATATCGTAAGTTTTCTGATGAATTTACAACTAGGTCAAACACAGGAAACATAGTCTCTTCTACTGAAAATAATATACAGTGAAGTGTGATGCGTTTTTGTTTACACTTCATTTAAGAGATTTAGAGCCCTTTCGTTTGCACCAAGTACACTGAGATGATGTGGCAGGCGGCTGGTGCCTTCCCTGAGATTCTCGGGGCTGTGGGTCCTGTCTCGGGCAGGAGAGTGGATGTCAGTAGATGACCTCCTGAAGCATCTTCCAGACTTCTGCTCTCTGAACCCGGTGCCAGAGGCTCTGGGGCTCGGGGGGTGCTCCCTGCCTGCTCCCCACACGCTGCTCCTCCAGCGCCCGTCTGCCGGGGGGGTTCAATGCAAGCAGTGCCCAGAAACTTGGACACAGGGCTGCAAAGTCACACTGAAATACCACAGGAATATTTTTCCTGAGCAAAGCTGCTTCTTATGTTCTTTCCCCCTCCTTCAGCATCAGGAAGACTAAAGGAGCAAACTCTCATCTTGGCTTTTAAGGCAATTCACATAGGTCCTCAAAAGGACCAGAAAATTAAGGTTAATGAAAAAAGTGAAGGTAAGACTTCCTCAAAACTTTTTCTGAACTAAATCCAGAGTGCATTTTTTTCTATTTTGTGCAAAAGTGAGCTTTAGCTGACCTCTTTCTTCCTATCTTATATTAGGGATGTGTTTATGTGTGTGTCTGCTTTTATGCACACTTGTTTGGCTGGCTGTCAATACATTGCTGTTCGGATGGCTCGAAAGGCATAATTATTTTGTGACATTATTTAATAGGGTAATATGAGGCAAAATGGGGCTTATTATTGCCTGATGGAAATGTATACTTCATGAAAGCTACAGCAGGGATTAGATCAATCCATTACATTCATTAGGCAAATGTTTTCATTTCCCACACACGCACTTTCCTGAGATTTGTGAAAATAATGGATTTGGAGAAAAGATTGCCAACAGAAGATGAACTTGTTCTTGATGTCCTAATGGTGCACGCGAGCTCCTGTGCTGTGACCGAGGGCCCTCCCCACGGCTTGGGGTTTGCCCTTCCATGCCCCAGTGCTTGCCCCCCCAGTGCCGTGTGCCCCACGGCCGGCGTGGGCACCATCACAACCCTGTGGTGCTGCCTGGCGCTATTGGGCACCACTTGGGCACAGGGGGCCAGGAGCAGCAGCCAGTGGTCCCCCTGGTACCCCTGATCCCACCATCCTGCTGGGAAGTTGCGTCCTGAGGACGATGCTTGGTGCAGGGCTCCAGGGCATCCCGCGGCTCTCGGTGTTTGGTGACATCTGACCTCGAACGTTTCTTCTGGGGCCCAAATCTGGCAGTCCTGGTCCTTCCGCTTGCTGCTTGCTGCTCTGCTTAGCTTCCACCTCCTTGTGTGCTGTTCAAAGCTGAGTTTAACAATCCTATTTGCATGCATATACTGTCTGGGATCTAGATTAATATTTTGGGAAAAAAGGATAAATCTCAGGATTTATTTTTTTTAAAGCAATTTTATTTAAAATTACTTTATTGGTGGTAATAGGATTATGCAATCCATTTGAATTTGTGGGGAGAGGGGAACATAAGGAATCAATTTAAACTTCTCTTTTTAAAGGAAACTTTGTCAAATCTCCTTAATAAGTTTTCACTAGCTCTGTGTCACATATTGGATAATCCAATTAGGAATTTTAAATTACATATTTTGCTAGAAATAACATGTATGGAAACGGACTAGATTTCATTCAGGTTTAGGGTAACAGCAATAAAGTCGTTGGGTTTATTTTTGTCTCTGTGACACCTGAAAATGCAGAGGTGCCCATAATTTGAAAGAGTTCATTAACCTGTTGTGTTGGCTGGGGTGGGATTTCGTTGCACATCCTCTACATGCCACCTCTCGCTCAGAAACAGCTTGGCTGCAAAACCTGAGGAGTCTCAAACAAAGATGCTCTGAAGTAAGTGGGTAAGGATGGCGCTCCCTTTAGGAGTGAATCCCCATCACATTAATTCCAGCAGACATTTCCACATTTATACATTTCTACATTTATGCATTTCTAGGGGGAGGCCGGTGGATGACAAGCTACCATCTGAGCAGGACTGGGGACCTGAGAGATGGGGAAAAGCGTCAGTAGATGGCACTCGTGATATGCAGCAGATTTTTTTAATTTTTGCAAAGAAAGGGAAAACCTATTCACTTTTGTGCATTTTGGCTAGCCTCTGCTGACATCTTTGGGTTCAGCTGCCGGCTGTACCGCTGATGGGAGGTGAGGGCAGTGGGGATGCTGGCAGGCGTGGGATGGGCTGATCCGACGTTCCCGGTGCTGGCAGCACTCCTGCCTCTGGCTGGGAGGGTTCAGGCCACGGCGGGGGCCACTGGGGCTGGAGAGCGGAGCTGGCTGTCCCACACAGCCAGGCGTGGAGCTAATTGCCACCTGGGCGAGCTTCCAAAGGGCGTCTTCACTCACGCTTCCTGCTTGTGGTTTACTCAGCAAGAAAATCCATCCCTCTGAGCGCCACTGGAGAGGTGACTGTGCTTTACTGTGAGGTCAGCTTGGCTTTTAAACAAGCTTCTGGCTGACTCACCAGCCTGGAGCATCACCTGCCACCCCATCCCTGCCTGTGGTCACTCTGCTCCTGCGTGCCGTGGTATTTCGGGTACTGACCCACGCTGAAGCAGAGCACAACTCCAGGCCTAATGTCAGCGCTACACCTACTTTCCAAACCTTCAATAAACCATGTGTGAAAACCCTTTTTCAACTTGATTGGAGCCGGGAGGTGCTTTTCCAGTCTTTGTAGGCAAAGTCAGTGTAGGAGCCCCTGGGAAAGGGTCAGCCCGCAGTGGCAGTGCAGCAGTCTGGGGGCTGCTTGGAAGAACAGGGTTTGTATGGGGCTGGGGGCTGGCAGGGACTCGCAGGGGACACCAAAAGGGTTGGTGGATGTGACTGGGAGCTGTTGTGTATCACCTGTGAAAAATTGTGGTGACTGGGGGAGGACTGTGACTGGAAAATAGTGATATGGCCCAGGTCTTTAAGAAGGGAAGGAGGAGGAGCAATGGCTGGTCAGCCTCCCCTCAGCCCTGGAGAGGCCTCGGAGCATGTCCCTGGCATCTGTTTCCAAAGTGCGAAGGACAAGAACTGAATGGGGACCAGTCATCGCCTTTCCAAAGAAGACGCTCAGCCAGATGGTCCGTACTGGGCAGTGCTGGGACAGGCACCAGGGAGGCGGTGGAATCTGGCCCTGCAGGTTTCACATGGGACAAAGCCCTGTCTCACCTGATGGAGAGATGGTGATAGCCCTGGTGTAAGCGGCAGGTTTGGCCAATGTCCCTTCCAACCAGCCCTTCCACAGTTCTGTGCAGAAATCATAAGGAAATGAGGAGACAACTGGTAGGTTTTAATGGACTGAAACATATATGGGATGCTTGATTTCACATATTCTGCTCTTTGATCCATATTTTTCCTTTTAAAGTTTACTTTGTGCAATAAATAATTTATAGAATTTAAGTTACAGAATATTATGGTATATCAAGATTAAGGGTATATGATATGTCCATAATTCATATTTTATTATGAGAATTTATGTTCTATTACTCCTGGTACAGACATCATGAAGAACATTTGTATTAAATGCAGAGTTACTGCTAAATAAGTTGCAAACATTTAAAGCTCATGGAAGATACGGATGTAATGACACAGAATTTAAAACACGTACATACAATTTTTCAAGTGATGCCCATTCATAAGCCAGTTGCTCCTCTACAGATGACATGAGGGTGTGTTCTCAGAGTAATTAAGGCTCTGCTGAAAGATCCATCGTATTCCTGAGAACTTTCTACAAATAATGCCCAAGAGAGACAATTGATAATCCTCTGGAAATAGACTTTAGCTAAAAATTACAAGACTATTAGGAGACTAGAATCCTATGAGTAAGTAAACATATCTGTCTCTCTCTTTGTAGATTAGTGCAATGCCTTTTAAGGCAACTGTTAATACCTTATTAAAATATTTACCAGTATTTTGTGCACATACTTGGGAACATTTGTGTTTTTCTGATAACCAGTGTTCTTCCTCTGGGCTCACAGAGTGGATGGCAGTGGAGGTCTGCTGCTTTAACCCTCTCCTATTAAAATTTGAGGCCAGAAAGGTGGTATGGCTTGTGCAAAAATCATTTGGCAGGTCAGTGGCAGAGTTGGTGACAGAGGGCAGCTCTCCTGATCCCACAGCGCTTGAATCGCTGAATCAGAGAGCACTGTAGGGGACGAAGGGACAGTCAGTTCTTTAATGAGGAGCTGACATTGACCAAACCTATCCCCCTACCTTGCTGGACACTGCGCAGGGATGCAGGGTCCCGTCCCTTGCAAGCCTTTTGCTGGGGCACTGGGCGTCGAGGTGGCCCTTTGTGCCCAGCAGGATCCCTGCAGCCAGGAGACACGTTGTGAGCCCACACTGCCCTTCCCCAACAGAAACGCCAGTGAAAGCTGAAGATGAGCCTGAAGTGCACTGTCTGACCTTCAGTAAATGTCCCAGGGCATGTTTCTGGGACATCTCCAGTCTCCCGAAGAGGGCTGTCACGGTGGTGGTGGTGGTGAGGAATGGAGTGAGTGACATTTTGTTACTGGGAAGGTCTGGAGGGTGCAGTGGAGGAGAACAGCTCGTCCCCTCTCACTTAATGAAGTGCAGTGTCCGGTTTCTCCCTGCCCATGAATACAAAGTGGAGCTGACTCTGACAGGCATTGTCACGGCCATGTCCCAGGAATGCAGCTCTTCTATTGGCACAAAACACCCTTCAATGGTGAGCTAGATTTGTGTCCCTGAATTCCTGCCTGTGTTCGGAGTTTATCCCCATTTGGAAGTTTGACACTCTCACCCATGCTTTTATTTGCAAATGGAGCAGCCAAAGCTCTGAAGAGCAAGGACCATGTGGTTACTGCATTTTTCTTGTTTGCGGGCAATGGCTGTGTTGTAGAAAAAGTCGTTCTCTTCCACTAGACCCTGTCACGGCTGAACACGCGGAAGAGCACCCTCGGTCAGAAGCCTGGCCAGCAGTGCAGATGTCCCTGGCAAGGGTCCTGCTGCCCGTGCCCCCCAGCAGGGCTGGGGGAACTCTGTCTGCCTGGCCCCTGGGCACCCCGAAGCCCAGTGGTGAGACCTGCCTGATCCAGACACCGCCCAGGGCCACAATGGGAGCGATCTAGTGCTGATCCTGGGAAACATTGCTACTACCAGCAATTGTACCCAAAGGGGGGTCTTTCCAATGGATGTTTGTTTGGTTTTTGTTCCAAACACTGATGGTATTTCATCAGAAAACTCATTTTCCTCCCTTTTCCTGTTCCTTCCTCCAAGAAATAATCCAGAACCCAATTCAAAGAAATGAAATTAAATCCTTGCCTGGAAGTATTTTTTCTGGTGCATTTTAGCAGTTTATCTGTAAGGATTCAATTTTGTTTCAATGGCATCTTAAAAATCATTTCCTTGGTATGAAATGAGCAATTTAAAATCATAGCTTATAGGTTAAAAATGGTTCTGTGTGTTGGTCTTTTGGTATCCTTCTCACAGATGCACGAGGATAATAATACATTTGTTAGGTTCTGGCACTCATGGAGTAGAGTAACAGAGAGCAGAGGTGCTGTCCTGTATCTGATGCCACCGAAAGGTGAACAATTTGCTGTTGTTACAATTTTAGACACATGAAATATCCATGAAAGCAGACGAGAATAAACGTGTTCACCAGTTCCCTGAGCCACGCTGACCTGTGACAAGCACTACGGGCAGGCCAGAGGCAGCTGGTCTGCATGCGGCCCGTGAGAGGCGGGAGGAGGGAGCCCTGGCAGCCCGGTGCGGCGGGACCGGAGCCTGCGGGGCTGGGGAGGGGGCGGCTCGGAGCGCAGGGACCCCCCCACAGCCCGAGCCCCAGCCGGAACCCGGAACTCCGCGGCAGCCAATCAGGCGCGGAGGGGGCGCGGCCGCGGAGATTTAAAGGCGGTGAGAGCAGACGCTGGGTCGGCGAGGCGGCACCGGCATCACCGGCATCACCGGCATCACCGGCATCACCGGCATCACCGGCATCACCGGCATCACCGGCATCACCGGCATCACGCTGCACGGAGGGGTTTCCGAGCTCAGGGACCCCCCACTCACAGCCCGAGCCCCAGCCGGAACCCGGAAGTCCGCGGCAGCCAATCAGGCGCGGCGGGGGCGCGGGCGCGGAGGCTGATGGGCGGTGAGAGCAGGCGCGAGGCGGCGGCAGGGGCTGCGGCGGGACCCGGGAGTGCGAGGGGGGGGAACCCACCAAAAAAACCATGCACAAAAAAAAGAAAGAAACAAACACAGAAAACGCAAGCCAAGTCAGTGCTTGAAGAGATCGGATCTAGTCACGGTTGGGACTCGGTCAAAGGCTGTTAAAAAACCTGTGGGTAGCCGGACAGAGGCCCCACAGAAACACGCAGGCACCCAGGGGACTGGCTGCAGTGAGCGCCGGCACCGGGCAGTGACGGACGGTAGAGACAACAGCCGTGTTAGGTGTGAGCAGGGCAATGATCTGCTCCACATGGTGGCCGAACTGAGGGAAGACGTGAATAGACTAGGGTCCATAAGGGAGTGTGGAAGGGAGTGAGATGTGTGGTACGAGGCTCTGCAGACCCCTGTAGCAGAGGGAGGTGACCCAAGGAACAGGGAAGAATGGATACAGGTGCCTGTTGGAAGAGGCAAAGGAAACCCTTCACAGCCCCCCTCATCTTTCCATTTGTCCCTGCATAACAAGTGTGGGACACTGGAGGGTGAGGGTGAAACAAACAAGAGCATGTCAATGTGGGGCTTTCTGGAGGACCTAATTTATTCTGTATCTACAGAACAAGGATGAATACACTAATAGACTTCTCAGGGATGGCCATAGATGAGCAGACTGAGCTGACAGAGGGCAGACTAAGGAGAGGCAACCAATCATGATCAAAGGGCTTATTATATAATTTACACTCATTCGGTACAAATGAACTCAGCCTTTTAGAGTCCTTAATAATTAACACATCACTAGTTATGACATTAATGCATTAATTTTCTATCTTCCATAACACATAGAAGCTACCAAAAAAAGCAGAAAATAAAATCAGATGCAGATGGGAAGGTCTTTCCTAACTTTGCTGCTTTTTGTGACAGAGGGACAATTTTTAGGTTTTTTTTTCTTTCTTTCTTTTATTTTTTTTTTCTGCTATGGCACAAGTATCCATGGATCAAAGACAATGTGATGAAAAGTAAAGCTGAATAAAGACAAACTAAACATTTAAATCAACCTAGATTTTAAATTCCAATGATCAATGTAATGCTTTTGGAAAGGAATGATTCCTGTTCCAAAGCTCAGTTCTTTGACTAATCAAATGTTATGAAATTTCTTTACTAACCACTTTGAAAGAAATGCAGATATTTTTGGAAACAACATATAGTGGTCCATGGGAAAAGCCTATTCTTTACTAACAGATGCTAATTTAAGACCTCTGCAGTGTCTGAGTGGAGGGTGCTCTCTCAGGACCACTGATCACACCTCATCTGAATAAGAAATGTTTTCCCTCTGCTCTGAGACTGAGCTCACTCTGATTTCAGTTTATCCCTGCTGTCCGTGCCGATGTTGGCCTCACCTCGGGCCGCGCAGCCGCAGGGAGGGACGGCCACTGTGGGGGGGTGACGGCTGCGGGGGGTCCTCCAGGGGATGCCGCTCCAGTCTCTCATTAGCTCTTTTCTGGCGTTCACGGCATTTCACTGACTTAGTGCTTCATAAATCATGAGAAGCACCAACAGTAATGGCAGCTTAACAGCTCAGGTGAGTCTCATTCCATCAGCTCCGTGCAGAGGGCGTACAGGACATTTCAAACCATGACTGACTTGTTATTTTGAGACTGCTTTCCGCACACTTCCTAATTGTTGCCGGTGTGATGCTATGTCAGTGAAATAGCTCTCCAAGAAGTGTTACTGCAATGCTCCCGCTTGCAACGGGTACTGAGAATAAGCAAATTTCCTCCTAGAATCCTGAGATTAATAACCACCCTTTGGGTTGCTTTCTTTCTTTTCAGCACACCCTGTGCCATCTCCTTTTAGCTGGCTCCCTGCCTCCTTATGCTTTCTGTACCAGGTCCAGCCACTGCCTTTTCTTGTCATGTCCCCTGTGCAGCTGGTGACTGATGACCACACGGAGCTGCTGAGCCTGCAGCAATTCCCTTTACAACTGTTTTACCAGAGCCACTGTGGCAGCCCCAGAGGTGTGTCGGGGATGCTGCTGCAGGGGAGGGCTGCGTTTGCTCTGGCTGCAAGAAGGGCTGAAACATGGATTTCAGATTTCAGATCTGGGGTCACCCTTGGCACAAGCGAAGAAGGAGGGCTCGTCCTTTGGGGGATCTATAGAGACACCATAATTGCACCTCCTCCCATTTGGCAATCAGCACTGCAAACCAGAGCAAGTGGCAGAAAGAGAAGACAAACTTCTTTAACACGTGTTATGTGTCTGTAAGCCGAGCCTCCGCGTGCTTTTGCCCTGCGTCCTGTCTAACCTTGTACAGCACGTGTCTGTAGAGTGCCTGGTGTTGGCTGTGCCCTGTCACTGCCGTCCCTCTGACAACTCACCTCCTGGTGTTCCCTGCTCCCCGTTGTCCATCTGCGGGGTGCTGCAGGGCAGTTCCCAGGGCCGGGCACAGCACGAAACTGGGGGGGCTATTTCTGCTGAACCAGCCTCTGCTCCTGAGAGAAGCTCCTTCCCTTGGCCGTATCTGCCATAAGTGCCTGCGGTGAGTTTCACACACACATGAAGCACTGATCCTTCTGGAAACAGAGTGACTGTCCTTGAGCCTTTCTTGAAATACAGCTCTCCCCAAGCCTCTGAGGAAGCGCCTTGTCTTTCCCTCGATGGCTATTCAAATAATGAATATTTATTGGCTTATTAAAGCACATTGCTATGTGTCAGGAGGACAGATACCACTAGAACACCATTTAAAACATGGTTTGGTTGTTGACAGCAGCTTTCGAGTCCTGCACATTCCAAGTAAAACTCAACTGCAGTGATGGCTAACTTGGGGAACTGAAACACTGTGCTCAAGTTTTGCCAACTTCGGGAAAGTCTTTAAACTGGTCATCTGATGGGTTGGAGAATCATGCTAAATGTTATTGACCAGTGCTCAGCAGAAAGCAGACTGAAACAAGGGAAAACCCCATTTGTAATTGCTTTCAAGAGACAAATGGTTTTTTTAATTCCTTCAAGGATCACTGTAAATGGTAGAGGACAAGAATGTGGTACACTGGAAAGTGTAGGAAGATAGGAAATTAGGAAAGCAATTACATTTTTAGAATGTAAAAATCTAGATATTCTACAATGAATTACTTGTTTTTATGTAAGGATCTTTTGAGATGTCTAGCAACACCTCATGTTTTGTCAGCTTTCAGCAAGACCCAGTTCCCTGAGAACAGGGCGCCGCGGTGAAGGAGCAGCCATCGCCCTCGAGGACGCTCCTTCTGCACTTACAACTACTGCTGAGTTTTCCCAGAATAATTGCAGTTTGTGTGTGAGAACTTTCGTAAAGAAGTTGAATTTGTTTTCTTTCCAGTGTCTTTGTTCACAAAAAATGCACTTTGAGTTTCATGGTGCGAATGGATTTCTGCTGAAATGGTCCTGTCCTCGCATAATCTTTATCATATTTTTGATTAGCTTTCTGGAACCCTTCTAACTGTGAATTCACATCCCATGTATAAACCATACACTCACACAAACGGGTGCTTAAGAGCATTGTTTCTGCAATTTTTTTCAAAGGCAGCTGAAAAGGGCTTTCAGGGAATCAATAGTACCCGGCTGAAACGCTGGCTGCTGGCAGCACTTTGTGGGCAGTACGCTCTGGAGTGTCATTAAATACACTCACTAATTAACAGAGATTTGTAGTTCATTCACGGATAATATGGGGACAAAAACGGTGAGAAGGGGAACCCTTAAAATAGTAACTTCTCTTTGAAGAATTTGCATAGCCAGTTCCAAGAATATAATCCAAGATGAATAATATTAGAAGATAACACTTTATAAAATTCAGTCCCCAAGCAGCTCGCTTGCTGTGTTTATAATACAAATTTATTAGATATAACTCATTCTTGGAGAAAACAATAATATCGTAAGTTTTCTGATGAATTTACAACTAGGTCAAACACAGGAAACATAGTCTCTTCTACTGAAAATAATATACAGTGAAGTGTGATGCGTTTTTGTTTACACTTCATTTAAGAGATTTAGAGCCCTTTCGTTTGCACCAAGTACACTGAGATGATGTGGCAGGCGGCTGGTGCCTTCCCTGAGATTCTCGGGGCTGTGGGTCCTGTCTCGGGCAGGAGAGTGGATGTCAGTAGATGACCTCCTGAAGCATCTTCCAGACTTCTGCTCTCTGAACCCGGTGCCAGAGGCTCTGGGGCTCGGGGGGTGCTCCCTGCCTGCTCCCCACACGCTGCTCCTCCAGCGCCCGTCTGCCGGGGGGGTTCAATGCAAGCAGTGCCCAGAAACTTGGACACAGGGCTGCAAAGTCACACTGAAATACCACAGGAATATTTTTCCTGAGCAAAGCTGCTTCTTATGTTCTTTCCCCCTCCTTCAGCATCAGGAAGACTAAAGGAGCAAACTCTCATCTTGGCTTTTAAGGCAATTCACATAGGTCCTCAAAAGGACCAGAAAATTAAGGTTAATGAAAAAAGTGAAGGTAAGACTTCCTCAAAACTTTTTCTGAACTAAATCCAGAGTGCATTTTTTTCTATTTTGTGCAAAAGTGAGCTTTAGCTGACCTCTTTCTTCCTATCTTATATTAGGGATGTGTTTATGTGTGTGTCTGCTTTTATGCACACTTGTTTGGCTGGCTGTCAATACATTGCTGTTCGGATGGCTCGAAAGGCATAATTATTTTGTGACATTATTTAATAGGGTAATATGAGGCAAAATGGGGCTTATTATTGCCTGATGGAAATGTATACTTCATGAAAGCTACAGCAGGGATTAGATCAATCCATTACATTCATTAGGCAAATGTTTTCATTTCCCACACACGCACTTTCCTGAGATTTGTGAAAATAATGGATTTGGAGAAAAGATTGCCAACAGAAGATGAACTTGTTCTTGATGTCCTAATGGTGCACGCGAGCTCCTGTGCTGTGACCGAGGGCCCTCCCCACGGCTTGGGGTTTGCCCTTCCATGCCCCAGTGCTTGCCCCCCCAGTGCCGTGTGCCCCACGGCCGGCGTGGGCACCATCACAACCCTGTGGTGCTGCCTGGCGCTATTGGGCACCACTTGGGCACAGGGGGCCAGGAGCAGCAGCCAGTGGTCCCCCTGGTACCCCTGATCCCACCATCCTGCTGGGAAGTTGCGTCCTGAGGACGATGCTTGGTGCAGGGCTCCAGGGCATCCCGCGGCTCTCGGTGTTTGGTGACATCTGACCTCGAACGTTTCTTCTGGGGCCCAAATCTGGCAGTCCTGGTCCTTCCGCTTGCTGCTTGCTGCTCTGCTTAGCTTCCACCTCCTTGTGTGCTGTTCAAAGCTGAGTTTAACAATCCTATTTGCATGCATATACTGTCTGGGATCTAGATTAATATTTTGGGAAAAAAGGATAAATCTCAGGATTTATTTTTTTTAAAGCAATTTTATTTAAAATTACTTTATTGGTGGTAATAGGATTATGCAATCCATTTGAATTTGTGGGGAGAGGGGAACATAAGGAATCAATTTAAACTTCTCTTTTTAAAGGAAACTTTGTCAAATCTCCTTAATAAGTTTTCACTAGCTCTGTGTCACATATTGGATAATCCAATTAGGAATTTTAAATTACATATTTTGCTAGAAATAACATGTATGGAAACGGACTAGATTTCATTCAGGTTTAGGGTAACAGCAATAAAGTCGTTGGGTTTATTTTTGTCTCTGTGACACCTGAAAATGCAGAGGTGCCCATAATTTGAAAGAGTTCATTAACCTGTTGTGTTGGCTGGGGTGGGATTTCGTTGCACATCCTCTACATGCCACCTCTCGCTCAGAAACAGCTTGGCTGCAAAACCTGAGGAGTCTCAAACAAAGATGCTCTGAAGTAAGTGGGTAAGGATGGCGCTCCCTTTAGGAGTGAATCCCCATCACATTAATTCCAGCAGACATTTCCACATTTATACATTTCTACATTTATGCATTTCTAGGGGGAGGCCGGTGGATGACAAGCTACCATCTGAGCAGGACTGGGGACCTGAGAGATGGGGAAAAGCGTCAGTAGATGGCACTCGTGATATGCAGCAGATTTTTTTAATTTTTGCAAAGAAAGGGAAAACCTATTCACTTTTGTGCATTTTGGCTAGCCTCTGCTGACATCTTTGGGTTCAGCTGCCGGCTGTACCGCTGATGGGAGGTGAGGGCAGTGGGGATGCTGGCAGGCGTGGGATGGGCTGATCCGACGTTCCCGGTGCTGGCAGCACTCCTGCCTCTGGCTGGGAGGGTTCAGGCCACGGCGGGGGCCACTGGGGCTGGAGAGCGGAGCTGGCTGTCCCACACAGCCAGGCGTGGAGCTAATTGCCACCTGGGCGAGCTTCCAAAGGGCGTCTTCACTCACGCTTCCTGCTTGTGGTTTACTCAGCAAGAAAATCCATCCCTCTGAGCGCCACTGGAGAGGTGACTGTGCTTTACTGTGAGGTCAGCTTGGCTTTTAAACAAGCTTCTGGCTGACTCACCAGCCTGGAGCATCACCTGCCACCCCATCCCTGCCTGTGGTCACTCTGCTCCTGCGTGCCGTGGTATTTCGGGTACTGACCCACGCTGAAGCAGAGCACAACTCCAGGCCTAATGTCAGCGCTACACCTACTTTCCAAACCTTCAATAAACCATGTGTGAAAACCCTTTTTCAACTTGATTGGAGCCGGGAGGTGCTTTTCCAGTCTTTGTAGGCAAAGTCAGTGTAGGAGCCCCTGGGAAAGGGTCAGCCCGCAGTGGCAGTGCAGCAGTCTGGGGGCTGCTTGGAAGAACAGGGTTTGTATGGGGCTGGGGGCTGGCAGGGACTCGCAGGGGACACCAAAAGGGTTGGTGGATGTGACTGGGAGCTGTTGTGTATCACCTGTGAAAAATTGTGGTGACTGGGGGAGGACTGTGACTGGAAAATAGTGATATGGCCCAGGTCTTTAAGAAGGGAAGGAGGAGGAGCAATGGCTGGTCAGCCTCCCCTCAGCCCTGGAGAGGCCTCGGAGCATGTCCCTGGCATCTGTTTCCAAAGTGCGAAGGACAAGAACTGAATGGGGACCAGTCATCGCCTTTCCAAAGAAGACGCTCAGCCAGATGGTCCGTACTGGGCAGTGCTGGGACAGGCACCAGGGAGGCAGTGGAATCTGGCCCTGCAGGTTTCACATGGGACAAAGCCCTGTCTCACCTGATGGAGAGATGGTGATAGCCCTGGTGTAAGCGGCAGGTTTGGCCAATGTCCCTTCCAACCAGCCCTTCCACAGTTCTGTGCAGAAATCATAAGGAAATGAGGAGACAACTGGTAGGTTTTAATGGACTGAAACATATATGGGATGCTTGATTTCACATATTCTGCTCTTTGATCCATATTTTTCCTTTTAAAGTTTACTTTGTGCAATAAATAATTTATAGAATTTAAGTTACAGAATATTATGGTATATCAAGATTAAGGGTATATGATATGTCCATAATTCATATTTTATTATGAGAATTTATGTTCTATTACTCCTGGTACAGACATCATGAAGAACATTTGTATTAAATGCAGAGTTACTGCTAAATAAGTTGCAAACATTTAAAGCTCATGGAAGATACGGATGTAATGACACAGAATTTAAAACACGTACATACAATTTTTCAAGTGATGCCCATTCATAAGCCAGTTGCTCCTCTACAGATGACATGAGGGTGTGTTCTCAGAGTAATTAAGGCTCTGCTGAAAGATCCATCGTATTCCTGAGAACTTTCTACAAATAATGCCCAAGAGAGACAATTGATAATCCTCTGGAAATAGACTTTAGCTAAAAATTACAAGACTATTAGGAGACTAGAATCCTATGAGTAAGTAAACATATCTGTCTCTCTCTTTGTAGATTAGTGCAATGCCTTTTAAGGCAACTGTTAATACCTTATTAAAATATTTACCAGTATTTTGTGCACATACTTGGGAACATTTGTGTTTTTCTGATAACCAGTGTTCTTCCTCTGGGCTCACAGAGTGGATGGCAGTGGAGGTCTGCTGCTTTAACCCTCTCCTATTAAAATTTGAGGCCAGAAAGGTGGTATGGCTTGTGCAAAAATCATTTGGCAGGTCAGTGGCAGAGTTGGTGACAGAGGGCAGCTCTCCTGATCCCACAGCGCTTGAATCGCTGAATCAGAGAGCACTGTAGGGGACGAAGGGACAGTCAGTTCTTTAATGAGGAGCTGACATTGACCAAACCTATCCCCCTACCTTGCTGGACACTGCGCAGGGATGCAGGGTCCCGTCCCTTGCAAGCCTTTTGCTGGGGCACTGGGCGTCGAGGTGGCCCTTTGTGCCCAGCAGGATCCCTGCAGCCAGGAGACACGTTGTGAGCCCACACTGCCCTTCCCCAACAGAAACGCCAGTGAAAGCTGAAGATGAGCCTGAAGTGCACTGTCTGACCTTCAGTAAATGTCCCAGGGCATGTTTCTGGGACATCTCCAGTCTCCCGAAGAGGGCTGTCACGGTGGTGGTGGTGGTGAGGAATGGAGTGAGTGACATTTTGTTACTGGGAAGGTCTGGAGGGTGCAGTGGAGGAGAACAGCTCGTCCCCTCTCACTTAATGAAGTGCAGTGTCCGGTTTCTCCCTGCCCATGAATACAAAGTGGAGCTGACTCTGACAGGCATTGTCACGGCCATGTCCCAGGAATGCAGCTCTTCTATTGGCACAAAACACCCTTCAATGGTGAGCTAGATTTGTGTCCCTGAATTCCTGCCTGTGTTCGGAGTTTATCCCCATTTGGAAGTTTGACACTCTCACCCATGCTTTTATTTGCAAATGGAGCAGCCAAAGCTCTGAAGAGCAAGGACCATGTGGTTACTGCATTTTTCTTGTTTGCGGGCAATGGCTGTGTTGTAGAAAAAGTCGTTCTCTTCCACTAGACCCTGTCACGGCTGAACACGCGGAAGAGCACCCTCGGTCAGAAGCCTGGCCAGCAGTGCAGATGTCCCTGGCAAGGGTCCTGCTGCCCGTGCCCCCCGGCAGGGCTGGGGGAACTCTGTCTGCCTGGCCCCTGGGCACCCCGAAGCCCAGTGGTGAGACCTGCCTGATCCAGACACCGCCCAGGGCCACAATGGGAGCGATCTAGTGCTGATCCTGGGAAACATTGCTACTACCAGCAATTGTACCCAAAGGGGGGTCTTTCCAATGGATGTTTGTTTGGTTTTTGTTCCAAACACTGATGGTATTTCATCAGAAAACTCATTTTCCTCCCTTTTCCTGTTCCTTCCTCCAAGAAATAATCCAGAACCCAATTCAAAGAAATGAAATTAAATCCTTGCCTGGAAGTATTTTTTCTGGTGCATTTTAGCAGTTTATCTGTAAGGATTCAATTTTGTTTCAATGGCATCTTAAAAATCATTTCCTTGGTATGAAATGAGCAATTTAAAATCATAGCTTATAGGTTAAAAATGGTTCTGTGTGTTGGTCTTTTGGTATCCTTCTCACAGATGCACGAGGATAATAATACATTTTTTAGGTTCTGGCACTCATGGAGTACAGTAACAGAGAGCAGAGGTGCTGTCCTGTATCTGATGCCACCGAAAGGTGAACAATTTGCTGTTGTTACAATTTTAGACACATGAAATATCCATGAAAGCAGACGAGAATAAACGTGTTCACCAGTTCCCTGAGCCACGCTGACCTGTGACAAGCACTACGGGCAGGCCAGAGGCAGCTGGTCTGCATGCGGCCCGTGAGAGGCGGGAGGAGGGAGCCCTGGCAGCCCGGTGCGGCGGGACCGGAGCCTGCGGGGCTGGGGAGGGGGCGGCTCGGAGCGCAGGGACCCCCCCACAGCCCGAGCCCCAGCCGGAACCCGGAACTCCGCGGCAGCCAATCAGGCGCGGAGGGGGCGCGGCCGCGGAGATTTAAAGGCGGTGAGAGCAGACGCTGGGTCGGCGAGGCGGCACCGGCATCACCGGCATCACCGGCATCACCGGCATCACCGGCATCACCGGCATCACCGGCATCACCGGCATCACCGGCATCACGCTGCACGGAGGGGTTTCCGAGCTCAGGGACCCCCCACTCACAGCCCGAGCCCCAGCCGGAACCCGGAAGTCCGCGGCAGCCAATCAGGCGCGGCGGGGGCGCGGGCGCGGAGGCTGATGGGCGGTGAGAGCAGGCGCGAGGCGGCGGCAGGGGCTGCGGCGGGACCCGGGAGTGTGAGGGGGGGGAACCCACCAAAAAAACCATGCACAAAAAAAAGAAAGAAACAAACACAGAAAACGCAAGCCAAGTCAGTGCTTGAAGAGATCGGATCTAGTCACGGTTGGGACTCGGTCAAAGGCTGTTAAAAAACCTGTGGGTAGCCGGACAGAGGCCCCACAGAAACACGCAGGCACCCAGGGGACTGGCTGCAGTGAGCGCCGGCACCGGGCAGTGACGGACGGTAGAGACAACAGCCGTGTTAGGTGTGAGCAGGGCAATGATCTGCTCCACATGGTGGCCGAACTGAGGGAAGACGTGAATAGACTAGGGTCCATAAGGGAGTGTGGAAGGGAGTGAGATGTGTGGTACGAGGCTCTGCAGACCCCTGTAGCAGAGGGAGGTGACCCAAGGAACAGGGAAGAATGGATACAGGTGCCTGTTGGAAGAGGCAAAGGAAACCCTTCACAGCCCCCCTCATCTTTCCATTTGTCCCTGCATAACAAGTGTGGGACACTGGAGGGTGAGGGTGAAACAAACGAGAAGGCAGAAGAAACATCACCTAGGGGGTTGCCTAAAGGAAATCAGTTCCCCCCTTGCATCAAAATCAAAACCTCTACCCTAAAAAAAAAGAGAGGAGCGTAATTGTTATTGGTGACTCCCTTCTGAAGGGAACAGAGGGCCCCATATGTCGGCCAGATCCTTCCCACAGGGAAGCCTGCTGCCTCCCTGGAGCCCGTGTCAGACACATAACCAGAAGGCTGCCTGGTCTGGTACAGCCCTCTGACTGCTATCCCTTAGTAGTTATACAAGTGGGAAGCGACAAGGTCAATACCGGAAACTTAAAAACAATCAAAAAGGACTTTAAGACATTGGGAAAACTGGTTGAGGGATCAGGGGCACAGATAATTTTTTTTCGGCAATACCCTTTGTTCCAGGTAGGAATACTGAGAGGAATAAAAAAACACATAATTAACAAGTGACTCAGAAACTGGTGCCACCAACAAAATTTTGGTTTTTTTGATCTCAGGCAACTTTATATGGCACCAGGTGTGCTAGCAACAGATGGAGTAAACCTGTCTCAGAGGGGGAGAAAGATACTGGCATGTGAGCTGGTAGGGCTTGTTGAAAGGGCTTTAAACTAGGCTTGAAGGGGGAGGGAGTTAAACACAGGTCCAGTAGAAATAAGCCCAAGGAGAGCCTTCAGCCTGCCATCCTGCTTGAAGGGGGCCTACAAGAAGGCTGGGGAGAGCCTATTTACAAAGGCTATCAATGACAGAACAAGGGGTAATGGCTTTAAACTGGAGAGAAGCAGATTTAGATTAGACATTGGGAATAAGTTCTTCACTGTGAGGATGGTGGAGCACTGGAACAGGTTGCACAGGGAGGTGGTTGAGGCCCCTTCCCTGGAGATATTCAAGGGGAGGCTCGACGAGGCCCTGGGCAACCTGGTCTAGTTGGCGGTGTCCCTGCTGACTGCGGGGGGGCTGGACTAGATGACCTTTGGAGGTCCCTTCTGACCCAGATGATTCTATGGGTGCCCTCCCGCCCGGGCAGGGTGCAGGGTGCTGTGGTGGGAGTCCATGTGGCACAGCAGAGCTTGAGGCTCCTTCTTGCTCGCCCTGTACCGAGGATGGTAACGATGTCAGAAATAGTTTTAGTAAGAATTTTTAATGTGCATAAAATCAGGGCTATTTTAAGAGTAGAAATAAGAGACTCTGTGTTCATAATTTCATTCCCATGAGCACCTCTCTGCTTATAAATACCTCCTATTTGCATTGAATTGTTTATTGTTAATAGCTTTGGTGTTTAGAAGGTACAAATAACAACTCCACTGGGAAGAAGAAAATGTCTTTCCTGACATATCTACTTTGTCTACTTTTGAACTAAGGAGAAGTATTTTAAGAACTATTAAATAGTTTTTAACATGTAACGGGAAATTATGGTTTGACTTGCAATGCCACCATCTTGCTGGTCCCTCGGTTCAGAGCTGTAGGAAGTTTAGGAAGGGTGATGCCACACAGGCCACCAGCCCTGGCTGTGCAGTAGCCCAGCTGCCCCCCCTGGTCTGTGGGTCTCTGGGGAGGACTGGCTGCCCCCCTCCGGCCCCGGTCTGTATCCCAGGGCACTGGGCTGCCAGAGTCGGGAGGAGGGCACAGGGTTCTCAGCCCTTGCTGAGCCACTTGTGCACAAAAGCAGCAGCGTGCAAAAGCCATATTTGTCTTTGGGGGGCTGGGGTGTATTTGTATTTATAAACTCTGCGGACTCCAGCTGGGAAGCATCACTTGACCTTGCTGGGTGAGGACTTACTAGTACTGGCACCATGAAACCAGCTACATGGCAATGAGCACCCCAGCCTGGCCCCAGGGGTCTCCGGGCTGTGGCCGTGCTCCCTGATGCATGGTCTGTGGGGGTCCCAGTGCGGCTGTGGCCACGGTATGTTCCACACAGGCCACCATCCCTGAGAGGGTCCTGCCGGGGAACTCGCCCATGGCTTCGGTGGGATTTCGGTGACAGCCCTGTTTAAAGAAACAAGCGGATAGTCTACTAATTAGCGGTACAATGTACTTAGCTCCCACACAGCACGGTTGGCGGCTTCATCTGTCACACGCCACCTTTCCATGCTTTACATGGCTGTCACAGTACAAACAAACCGTTACGTTGCTACAAAATTGCTTGCAAAAAGCGAGGCTATGTAATGTATGCATCAAAAAATGAGGATGTTTGACTGCTCCCTTGCGGAGTCCCTCCTGGTTAGTCTGGAAAAAGGAGCTGAAATGGGGCCGGAGCCCACAGGGTGGCTCCTTCCCCCCAGGGTGAAGAGCCTGGAGGCTGTTGCAGGCGTTTAATACGTGCTGAAAATTGAAATGTCTCCTGACGTTAAACGAGCCTTGCTTTTACATGTAGAGCAGATACCCCAGTTCAAGTTCGTTCTTACTTCAAAACTGAGGGATGAAAACACAGCATTTTTAAATGCGGAATATCCTACAGAAATTGGACCAAAACAACATAGCATAAAATGAAATAAAACACTGTATAAATCAGGAACAGCAGATGCATAACCCACCGGCAGGTGCAGCCCACCCAAGAGTTCTGTCTGGCCCCTCCAGGCGTGCAGCCTGCTCCCGGTGCTGCGGGGAGCCAGCAGGGTGGTCCCTGGGAGATGTTCTCCAGCACTTCTGGGTCTGCAGGGAGACAAGGAGTAGGTGCCCTTCGACCATAGTCTGGCCATGGTGTTATAGAGGAGTCTTCATCTTGTTCTTCTGTCTACTCGGTGTGTTTGTACCCTTGAGACCGAGAAAAGCATGCTCCTGTGGCATTCTGCCCAGCTTTTTGTTGGGAGTGTTGGCTGACAGGGATGGAGTCTTTCACCAAGAGTGTTTCTGAAAACGAATTACCTTCCTATTTTCCTCCATGTCAAAATCAACATTTAAACATTCTTTCTCCCTTCTCTAGAGATAGTTTCCTCTTCATACTGAGAAAAAAATAAATAATTCACGAGTGGGAAATTGGTTTATAGTGATTTTCTTTTGTAAGTTTGTTTTTCCATAGCTATAGCACAACAGATAAGATTTAATGGACGGCAGCTTTTCGTTAGCGAGGTAAGGTGGCACCAGGTTAGCTGGGCTCAGGTCGGCAGCGGTGGGCAAGGGAGCAGGTGCAGCCTCCTGCCCCACGGTGTGGGGATGGAGGGCTGGTGGGCTTCTGTTGGTCACTGCTGGGGAGGCAGCATCTGCTGGCTTCTCCCTTGAGTTACACTTCCTTGTGGACTGTATTTCACCTTTACTTAGAGGTGCGCTTTCACTTAAAGTAATGCTAGCTCTGCAGGAATCAGTGGAGTAAAAACCACTGAGAAACAGCTGTTTTCTGGCTTTTTTCTTAGCTCTCAGTTTTATCTGGTCCAGCAAAAGCTGAACTATAGTATTGAGAGGGTTATGCCACTTGCCACTTTCTATGCTGCCCACTGCACTTTTCTTTGATTACTGCTAAAGGTACTGACTGCATCTCCCACTAACTGACACTTTTGTTCCCTCTTAGGTGTACTTTCAGCTTAGGTGAAGTCCATCAGCTTGCATGAAAAATTATGAACAGACTTCTGAACACAGGAGTCTGAAGAGATTGCAGCAGCTGTCTCTCAGAAATTATAATGATCAGATATGTACAAGTCCTTTCCACTGAGTAAAATCCAACGGACATTGCCTGAAATCCTATAAAATCTGTGAGGTAGAAAATGCAACTCCTGCATCCTCTTTTCCCTCTGTCAGAAACATATCAGAATGGACGTACCAGGTCTGTCTTTGCCAGTTCGGATTCTTCTCTCGTGGACTCCAGCTGCCCTGTTCCATCTCTTCTCTTCAGATTCCTGCATTGCACTAACCCTGTATGCTCTTTAAAAATTACTGCTTCCCCAGACCCTGAAAACTCAGCACACTGCTGTGAGAAAGGCCAAAAAAGACAGGTTTTGACAGACGAATAGTAATTTTTCCAAACCATTTATTCCCTTCATTTCTCTTTTGATTTTGTACACCTTGCCTTTCTGTCTTCTCCCAATTATGGTCAATTTGGACCGCAACTCGTGACTGTGACCTCTCACTTTGTCATATCTGTCCCCAGCCCCTCACGTGGAGTGCCTTGGGAGTACTGCTGGTTTTCAGGACAGACAGAATGAGAGCTCTCGCGTAGAAAGGAAGTGCCCGTTTCACAACCTGAACATCATCTCTAGTATGAAGATGCCACAAACTTGGCGACTGAAGCGGTAGTGCTGTTCTCCCTCATCACCTAGCTGCAAAAGCCTGTATTTTAGCCTAATGACAGGAAGCTGGATTCCTCAGCTGGGCGGAGGTAAAGGATGCTGAGCTGATCTGGTTTGTGACACCAGGGGAAGTACCTGCAGAAGTGGTAGCGCTGTCTGCTCCTCTCCATCCAGAGATAGTGTCCCTGACTCTACAAGGAGAGACTTGCTCTGCAAAACTGCCTGCACCCTGCTGAGAGAGCTGGGTTCAGATGTGTGTGGGCTACAGGGATGTGGTGGTGGGTCCCAGCCCATGCGGACAGGCCCCCTGTGGCTCTGCCTGGCCCCTTGGCGGTGATGAGCTGCTGAGGAGGGCAGACTGACTGGTTTGTGAAACCAGGGGAAGTGCCTGCAGAAGTGGTAGCGCTGTCTGCTCCTCTCCATCCAGAGATAGTGTCCCTGACTCTACAAGGAGAGACTTGCTCTGCAAAACTGCCTGCACCCTGCTGAGAGAGCTGGGTTCAGATGTGTGTGGGCTACAGGGATGTGGTGGTGGGTCCCAGCCCATGCGGACAGGCCCCCTGTGGCTCTGCCTGGCCCCTTGGCGGTGATGAGCTGCTGAGGAGGGCAGCCCAAGGAGCACAGCACACCCCATAGAGTCAAGTGGAGAGGAGGCCGCTTCCTGCATCATAGGTGGGGGTACGGAGTCCTCCCTCCCCCAGGACCCCTACAGCAGATGGGGAGATAGTGCTCTTCCTTGTGTTCCTCAGCATCCAGAAGTGTGTGTGAGAGCCGCAGCAGTGCCCTGCTCGATGGACAAGGAGTCAGCGCTGCTCTTGGGAGGGTTAGCAAGTCTCCACCCGTGCCTTGGGACATGCAGATTTCTCTCAGTGAAGAATTAATCATCTTCTGCCCTTTCATGCTGAATTTCAACTGCATTTCTGATCACCAAATTTTCTGCCTGTTGTCTTAAAATAAGAAAGCAAAAAGTTTCTTGTTTAAACTAAAAAAAAAAAAGAGATCACTTGTGGAACAACCCCTTTTGTTTATCCTCTATAATGTAACTTTTTCCACTAGGTTAATAAGGTTTATATATATCTTCTTTGATGTCCACTGTTGAATTGTTTTCCTAAGGGTCACAAGCCATTTTGCATATGGAAAGAGCAAAGCACAGCTTGTTCTCCACACCACCACTCTCCTCCTGCCTTTCTGGGAAATCTCAGGCAAGCTGCGTATTTTGAAAACAGCGGCAGATTTCCAGGAATATTCCAGTGAGTAAGGACTCTCTCCTCACAGTGGAGTCTGAAGGCTGAGCACTCGGGTCAGTGGCAGCGTTGCATCGGATGGAGCCCGGGCGCTGAACCCCCGTGGTCGAGGCTGTCTGCAGAGACCTGTGGCTGGTGCCGAGCCCAGCCTCGGCGCTCACCGCCTTGGGGATGGGCAGCGAGTCCCCTGCCACAGCCACGTTGGGAGGAGCTCAGGTTTAGGAAATCCACTGCTGGGAAATGGCCTTTTTACAAACTGTTAGCAGAAGCAGCGGTCCAGCTGTGCTATGGTATGAAGAATGCTGGAGCCTCTGTCCTGGAGTGGTTGTAGCTTGCTGGCTAGAGAGGAAAGGTGGGAGCAGAGCCCTTCGGGAAGGGTTTGCAATGGGCTGTGCTGTGTGTGCAGCAGGAGCGAGGTGCTGCTGCCTCTCCCCAGGCATCTGCTGATCCCGGAGCCAGGGGAGAGTCTCGAGCCAGCCCTTCTCCTCTGATCCAGCTCTGAGCAGCAGAGGCTGCTCTGCGTTTACCCCTGGAAGTGCTGCAGCTGCAGTCGCAGACTTGGGCTGGGCTGTCTGTGGCCCCATGCCCTTACATGCTGGCCCAGTCCATCATCCCTCTCTTTGGTGATTTTCTCTTTCACTCGGTTCTTCTCTTCCCTCATTAACAGATCAGGCTCTCTCATTTCCAGCCTGGAGGATTACTCTTTTGAGCCCAGGCATCCCACCCCTCTGCCCTTGCGGGTGTCTCTGGGCAAGCTGCACCCTGGGTTTCCCTGGAGAAGAACCCTGGGTCCGGCCCCTCTTCCACCCAGGCTCCTGGTGGTCCCAGTGTACTCGGCTGGGAGGAGGGTCTGCACTTGCAGCAACTCCCTGCTCCCTGCTGCCACTGCTCCTGGGCTCCCCCTGCCCCGCTGAGAGGGTCGGGAAGATCCCACAACTTGGTGTGGTCTCACCAGAAGAAAGAAGCCCATGCAAGCTCCTGCTTTGTAAAGCACGGCACTAAAACATTTTAGAATTGCACAATAGCTCAGTCTAATGACAACCTTTTTCCTTAAAGATAGATGTTGCCATTAATCAGGTGTTCGCTTGCTTTGCTTGAATAAGCCAAGCTCATTCCAAGAACAAAAGGGCTGCCACTGGAATAGCCCAGCTTTTCAATTTCAAGTCATCTGCAGATTACAGAATAAATGAAATATTCAGCATACACAAATACTGTACAGAATGATATGATACAGACCATTTCACTTTCTTTCATCCTTTTCCAACTTATTGGCTTTTAAGTAATGGATAGGCCTACATCAAAAGCTCCACTCAAATAAGAATAAACAAATACTTACAGCACGCATTAGGCATAGTGCTCCTAACCATCTGAAAAGGATACAGAGATATTCTCTAAAGAATAGAGCGGGAGATTCTTGAACTCCTCCAAGAGACTGGAGCATGAAACAGGGTGGGGTGACATGTTTGAACCCCCAGAATGTGTAAGGCACCAGCTGTCTGTAGGGAAGCATCCATATCTGGTGACAAATGCCAATACAGGCTTTGCTGACCGGACACCACAACCCACCATAACCTTTCAGCCCTTTCCTGTTGTTTTCCCCCTTTACCATTCCACCACCTTGTCAGACAGTCTTTTATGTCGAACTTTTTGGTACTTCCTCTTCTGTAGCTCTGCCCCCTCCTTGGTCTCCTCTTACAGGTCTGTCCCCCAAACAGGTCTGTAGGAGGATACTTTTCCTCTCCTCATCAGCTTTTTGGGGTGCAATGTCCTCAGTCCAGCTTTTTTCCCTCCACCCTCAACCCTGTGAAACCTCATCTGCGGCAAATTCATCCGTGCTGGCTGGTGCTCACAGATGCAGCCTCCGCTCCAGACCTTTTGCTGAACAGCTCTGTCCTCTCACCTTCCCACACCCAGGCTCGGAGGGTTCCTCTGCCACATTTCTGGCAGATGGTGGCCATTCCCACAGCCAGGTTCCAGCTGAAGCTCCCCTTATCTCCCCCAGGTGCCTGCAGCACCCCTTTCTCTTGCCTCATGCAATCCCGGCCCAGCAGTCTGGACAGGAAGCTGCTCCCAGGACCTCTCTGTCACCTCTCTCTTTAAATTGCTGCGCTGGAACCCGTTTCTCTGTCATATGAAACATAAGCTGCTTGTCATCATGCAGAGGGCTCCTGGCACCCAGTCCCCTCCCTGTCTGTCACTCCCTCGCTGGTGAGATGTAAGCTCCCTCTGAAACGGCTCATGATAGCAGTCTGCAGCACCACCTCGCCAACTTTACGAGCAATCTCTCTTGTGATTCTCTTGTGCTATCCCTTAGCTCCAGACGTGTATCCAGGAACACTCTTAGAGGCAACTTCATCATCTATCTCTGTGTCTGCTTAAATCCCGTTTCTGCCCCACGGCGTTGTGACGGTCGGCTGGAGGATTGCAGTGCTGTGGCCTGCTCTTGCCTTGAACCTCCAAATGCTTAGGCTTGGGCTTGCATTCAGACTGTGCCTCCCCATCACCCCGCTCTGCCGGCCACGCTCTGGGAAAATTACAGCTCTTCCAGTCAGGCACTGGGAATCAGAGATCTATTTGTGCAGGACCTACCGCAGGACTGGAACTGTGGTCAAAAGTGCTGCAGGAGTCAATGCAAAGTGTGTCCTGGGAGCGTGGGACGTACCCTGCTGTAGGAAAACTGTCATTTAACCAGAAGAAAGCCCCCAGGCTGTCGGCCTGACCCTGCTGCACCTGGGGAAGATGCATCACCCAGCGCTGAGTCCGGCCGGGAGCTCACGCCCGCTGCTCCTGACGGGAGACTTCCAGGAGCTCCTTCCTTACAGACCTTCTGGCTGATTACGTCCGGTCGTTCACTGACCACAGTCACAGCTCTTCTCTGCTGCCATTCCCATGACAGTCTGTCACAGGAGTCTGTCTATCTCAGACAAGAAATTTTAGCATTATGTACAAAATTCCAGGTGTTGATAAGACCTGTACAATGACACTCATGATTTCTTAGTGTATCTTTATGAGTGATGCCTTAGGCACACTGATTCAAGTTATTATCACTCAGTCCAGTTACTTTTCATGATTTCAAGTTTTCTATGCTGCCCATGGTATTTTCCGAAATAACATGGTTCTTTTTGTCCCAGTGATTACACCACATATCATGGAATCATAGAACCATTGAATGGTTAGAGGTGGAAGGGACCTTAGAGATCATCGAGTTCCAACCCCCCTGCCATGGGCAGGGACACCTCCCACTAGAGCAGGTTGCTCCAAGCCCCATCCAGCCTGGCCTTAAACACTTCCAGGGATGGGGCATCCACAACATATCCTGCAACTGGCCCACACTGTCATTGTGCCCTTTGTTCTTGTCCCTGGAGTTTCCCAGAATGATACAGTGTCCAGTCTTAGAAAGGTCTCCTTATATACACACCATCCCTGCTCTGTGGGAAAGTCCCACCGTTACCCACCCAAAACCTCTCTGATGGATTTCAAGTGCTGCTCTTTACTGGAGGCAGGAGAGTGTCTGTGCCCGCTTGTCGGGGTTCCTCATATCCAGGGAAATATCCCTCCCTGTTCAAGCTACATGAGCAACACCTCTGCTCAACAGAGGGACAGTGGAAGAGCACTACAACACAGCAAACAATTTAGTGGTTTTAGCAGAAAATTTTGAATGAAAAACATATCTCACTCAGTAGATGAAGTAGCCTGGATTGTGACCAGATAAGCGGAAGAAATTTTTTACACTGCGGGAGACACTGGCCCAGGTTGCCCAGAGAGGTCTTTGATGCCCCATCCCTGGAAACATTCACAGTCAGGTTGGACGGGGCTCTGAGCAACCTGGTCTGGTGGGAGGTGTCCCTGCCCAGGGCAGGGGGGTTGGAACTGGATGGGCTTTAAAGGTCGCTTCCAACCCAAACCATGCTGTGATTCTATGATTCTCTGATGTGACCTTCTGCCTGGTCTGAGTCCCCTTTCTGCCAAGTTCAGGACCGTTCCCCAAGGCACATCCCTGCCACCAGGGCTGAGATTATGTTTCTGCTTCCCTGGGTATTGTCCCACAGGGTTCATTACTACCAGCATTTGATATCAGCTCCCCAGCAGGTACCAAACTGCAAATGAGTCAGTCAGGTTCTTTCTAGGAACTCTGCTTCCTTCTTCTTACTGCTTAACACAGTTGAATTGTGGTTTTGATTATGTTTTAGTGTCCTTGAAATTGCAGTGAAACACTGTTAAGCTGTCTGAAATTGAAGGGTTATTTTTGTATTAAGAGGGTACTTTGAAATGTTTTCTTTATTTTGTCTTTGTCCTCCTTAGTACATAGTTAAATGAAAGCTTTACCTGACTCCTCTGATGCCTTGGAATGTACGTATTGTGGAGTGCTTTTCTTGGAACTGTTTTCCTACCTATTGTACATATTAATTACTCAGTAATTCCTATAGACTCCTGTTTTGCAACGTGCTTCTGTCTTTTCTTAAGATACCACAATTTTTTTTTCCAGATGGTCTCTCCCCAGCACCTCTTATGGACACCACTGTTTTTCATGCTAGTAGGTCAGACAGCGTCCCAGCCATCATAACTTTGCCATTGTGTTCCTTCTGCTCAAAGCACCAGCCCTCATAGGCCACTCCAGAGCTTCAGGTCCCCACAGCCTGATGCCCCCCAGCTCTTGGCAGAAGTATACAGTCATTCCCATGTTCCTGCCCGTGGTCCCTCCCCTGCTTGTCAGGCAGCTGCCCCATGCACTGACCTGATCACTGATTCAGTTGCTGTTCTTGGGAATTAATCATTCATTTCTGGCCACTTCCCATCCTTTTACCTTCAGATGTTCCAGTTCCTACTGCTAAATTCACACTCACCCTGTTTCCACTACCTTTGTGTAAAATTACAACAGTGTCTCTCCGCTCCCTCCCTTTCTCTCCTTAGTATTAATTTCATTTTCATTTGCTACCTTCAAGCCCTGAAGAAAAGGGCTGAAGGATCCACCTTTCCTGGAATGTGCCCACTATCCTCCCAAACATGCGCTGTAGCACCAATCCTGAGCCCTTTACTTCTCTCCCTTGTCTTGTGGCATCTTTCATGTTGCTTCCTCAGGAGGGTCCTGACGGCTCAAGTCTTCACATCACATCTTCATACTGCATCAGTCTGCTCTGATCGGTGCCAGCAGGCAGCTGGCATCAGCCCTCGGAGTTTTATTCCTTAAAGTTAGTCCCCTTCTCTTTTGGTTACAGCTTCTAATGGGTCACTCTGTCTGCTGTGATTTATGGTGTCTCCATAAAAGGTTATGGAAATGGCATGTCACTCCCTGAGCAACCCCATCCATCATGGCAGAGTCACAGTAATCACCTATTTATCTCCTGTTCAATAGACTTGCCACAGTGCTCATTATGAATTCATTTAAACTGATGTACAGTGTGCCATTATGTACTAATGGTGATGAGAAACATGACAAAACAAATGCTGTTTTAAAACTGCAAAATGTATCTGTGCAGCAAACTGCATTGTTGTGGCTACTGATGGATTCTTACTCTTGGGGTCTGGTTGTTTGCTTATCTGTTAAAACTCCATCCCCAAATTCTCTTGGACACCGCTCATTGCTGTAGAGGCAAATGCACCTTGTCTGTGTGCCCAGCGGCCTCCCAAAGGTGTCTGCTGAGGGTCGTGTGTCCCTCCTTTGGGGACATCGCTGCCAGGCTGGGCAGACCCTGGCCTGTGCCCCGGTGTCTTGCTGTGCAGAGGGTGGCACAGCCCAGGGGAGATCATGGGGTGGCGTCTCCTCTGCATGGACACTGATCTCCAGCCATGTGCGATGCACAGGGAAGGGCCAGGAGCTGCTGTTTGGACCCTAAGATGCTTGTGTAAGCTCTCCTGGCTGCTGGACAGGAGCTGCTGAAGATGCTGTTCACACTGGTTGTACGCATGCAGGGCATTCTGCTTCATTTATGGATAATCCATAGCCTTTTTAATTAGCTGTTGTTAGCAGAGTGCTGCCAGGAGATAATGATGCTGATTGTCGACTGGGGCTGGGACCTCCATCCTTCTCCCTCCTCACTGGCCCCGGGGACTGGTCCCAGCTCATGTCAGATGGCCTGACGGGCTCCCCGCTTGTCCCCAGCTCAGCCAGCAGGACCTGCTCCTCCAGAGAGTGCGGGGGCCAGCCCCTCTCCCTGAGCACTCCCCACAGTGCACCCCTAGTATTGTCCTGAGTACTTCATATCACAGACCTCTTCCTTGCTTTGACGTTCAGGACATGGATTTGTAGCGTGGCTAAATCATTTTCTGTGAGACTGAAACCAGTGTTCACAGCCCTGTGGTGTCTTACAGCGCGAGGGGAGGATGCCTGGTCTGAAATAAATAGAAACAAGGGCTGGACTGCTACTCTGCTGATAAACAGGAGCAATCAAAATAAACCCGGTGAACCCAAGGAAGCAAACGCCATAGTTGCAGTGGAGAGGAGCTTCCACCTGGGCTCTGTGGCCTGCTCTGCTCTGGGATCTTGGCCGGCTCTTGGGGAGCGTGGAGGAGAGTTGGGGGGGCGGGCAGGGGTGAGCCTCTCTCTTCCTCACATCGGAGTTGGATTTTCATTCTAAGCAATTCTTTAATGTCTTGATACAGAGACACACTGGAATAACAAGGCAGCCCAGAAAGCTATTTCCTCCCTTTCCCAGCTACTGCTAAGAGCATCAGCCAAGCGGTTTGAGTGGAGGGAGAGGCAGTTCTGAGAAGCGCTATGCTGTGCAGAGCTCCTCAGAACAGCCCAGGCACACTGAGCCCCTTTTCTGAAGACTGGCATAAGCTTTGCAGCAGGTTGTGCCAAATGTCTTATTGCATCAAATTCATCTCTGCAATTCCAAGGATACTTTTATTTTGCAGGTGTGGAGAGGCATTTCCAAAGGCAATGAGACTCCTAATCATGAAGTAATGATTGTTCTTGGCACACTGCTGAATGGATGAGGGCAAAGTTTGGCTCGAGCAGCTGTGGTGCCAGCTCCAGTCAGCATCTCGGCAGCCTGTCCTGTCCAGAGCAAGACAAGAGATGGAGCTCCTACAGCCTGTGCCAGCGTCTGCTGGACAAGTGCCTTGCTGCAATGTCCTTCATCCAGCTGCAGGTGCTGAGTGCAGCAGATGCTGCCATCACATCGCTGTCTCAGAACATTGTACGTGGGTTTCTATGAAAAAACAGCTCGTGTGCCTTGTCACTCCAGTGATGCTTTTTACACCACGCCAGGAGATTTCCTGCAGCCCAGCGTGGATCAGCCGGCACCAGCCTCTGCTCACGTCTGCCCCACACCTGCTTTGTGCTGTCGGACAGAGGGAGAGGGGCCAGCTCCTCTGTCCCTCTGCCGTGGTGGGCTCTGAACAGGGCAGGATCCCATACTCCGGTGCCACCAGGAGGAACGGTGGTTTGGGCTGACCTCTCCCAGGACCACCACTTCAGCAGTGGTGGCTCCACATGGGGAGGATACTGCCTGCTCCCCAGCTGCTGTGGGGTCCTTCTGACTGACCCCAGACTCCCTGCCCCACAGTTGGGGGGTCCTGTGCCAGGGCATCCCTGGGGTGTTTTTAGGTAGAGCACATCAGGGTCTCCAGCCGCTTGGAGAGCACCAGCCACCCGTGGTGTCCACAGCGTGTGGGACTGCAGGCTGGCATGGGGACAGGGAATTTCTGCAGCAGGGCTTTATGAGGAGCAGCAGGGGGAACAGTGTGCTTTCAGCCACCGCTGTCAGACCTGCCGCCAGCCAGCCTGTTCCTCTGGGCAGGAAGGTGATGAATTTTTCTGGAAGGTCGCAGGCGAGAGATACACAGTGCTCTTGGCCAGAGATTTTGCCTACTGGAAAGAGACAGTGATGTTCTGTTATTCTGTTTTATTTAAAATAATAATCCTGGCTGAAGGTCCATGGCAGGCTTTGTGCGAAGGCAGAGGGCAGTTCTGGGTCAGTGTCAGCACTGAGGGGCTCTGGCTGCCCTTGGTGAGGCACCGTGATTTACACCAGGACTGCAGCCCCTGTGGTACCTGTGAGGATGCCGCAAGCTGGAGGTGTCCGGCTCCTCTCGCTGGTGGTAGCTCTTTCCTCCCCAAACTCTCCTGCTTTTGTGGGGAATGTGATCTGCGCTTCGGTTCCCTTGGAAACCTTGGAGCAGAGGTCTCAGCGTGAGACCATTTGGAAGCCATCCCAGAATCTTACTGCCAGGCAAAACCTGCACAACAAGCTGACCAAAAAAGTATATCCTGACGTGAGACCACAGAAACGCTGCGATAAGAGGAGGGGGAAGACAAGGCCACTAATAACTATTAATTTTTTAGAATGGAGCTGCTCTTTACCTCGGGGTTAGTGGTAGAATTTCCTTGTGTGGGCTTGTAAAGCTCTGATGTGTCAGAGGCTTGTATGAGTTTAAAACTGCAGAAGCAAAATAAGGCATAGTGTCAGTTTTCAGCTATTTTAAAGCAGCCTTTTGGATGCCCAGTGCCAGAAACCAGGCACTCAGTGCCTGCCTTGGACTGATCAGCCCCTGCCTTGGGAGCGGGGACAGTTTCCATCCCTCAGCACCGAGGGAAGGATCTCCCTGTTGATTTATAATATTTCATCAGCAAGTCAGGCGTCTGTTCTGAATCCCCTCTAATTAAGTCACGGCTCAGCACACGCACAGTGCAGCCCGCACTCACCATCGCTGCCCGGTGCGACTCCTCACAGCATCACAAAGATTTCCTCTCGTTCCTGGGCTGAAAAATGCTGCTGAATAAGGGCTAAGAGTGTTCAGTATCATTAAATCCTTTGGCTGCTGGCAACAGCTGTCGCATTTGGTATAATTAAAAGAAATGTGTTGCCTGGAGTATTAATTAATAGACAAATAATCAGCACTGTACCTGTGCACCTGAGCTCTTCAATCACACTGCAGAAGTGCAAGTGCTGGCCACTTTGCTTGAAAGCCAACTGTGCACATCAGTGCATTAAAATGGTCCCTTGCTTATTGTGGTTTCATTAAAGGAAGTTTAGTGAAGAAACCTCATTTTCACAGATGCCAGTCATCTAAAAAAATCCCCAATTTTTACTGAGTGTAAATTAATTTTAAGAAATCCATGTAGAGAAGGATGCAGGGGGGAAAAAAAGGAGAGTTTGCTCATTTTTTAGGAACTATCCTCCCCAATTTTGTCTCGGTGTCTGTTTCCCTGCCTCCGTTTCAAGAAAAGGTGCTGCCTGCGGGTTCCGCATCCACGGGCAGCTCTGACGCAGGTGGGCTATTGCTCCCCAAAATGTGTGGCCTCAAGTGCCAGAAATAGTGCATGTTTTTTAAAGTCAGCATGTCAGGTGACTCACACAAATTCACAGTTGCGGCTGTTTCAAGCGCAGTTAAAAAATGGCATCCTCGGATATTGCAATATCCCCTCAGGGCACAGCATTTCCCTGGGATGAAGCTCCCAGGGGGGTGGGTCTGTCCCCGCAGCCCCTCTCCCTCCCCGGGCAGGACGTCCCGAGCAGCTGCTTCCCACAGTGTCACCTCCTGCTTTCCGCCGTGCTGCGCTCAGGGGACACGCTCTCTGCATTTTAGACTAAAGGCTCTCGGTGGCATTTTCTTCTGAGAATTTGTCTTATTGATTTCTCAGTCATCTATACTTTTGGTCTCTGTAACAGTCCATATCAGCAAAATGCACCGTTTATTTACACACTCAAGGATGGGCAATGTTTGCCTTCACCGAGGACCACCCGGCTGCCGGGAGCTGTTGGTGGAGCTGGAGGGTGGCAGTGACACGGCACCAGCACCTCTGGGTGCACAATGGCATAGTGCTGCTTTTAACAATTTCTGGCAGGGAACTTTCTTCTCGGCAACTTACGGGCACAGAATTGACATTTTCTTCTATTATCACTCCAAGTTGTCATTCCTGAATGGCAGCGACCAGTTTTTGCAGCTCATCAGGGTGTCTCTACAGTTCAGGGTTTTTCCTGCATGTCCATCATTTTACCCTCTATCCATATGGAATTCCACCCGGCACATCTGCTGGGAGAGGTGTTGGGATGTAGTTTGCTGCCCGTTTGCTCTGTGTTTGCCCTGGCCCCCCCGGACGCTGGCCTGCCAGGTTGGTGACTGCTGGCCTCCCGAGCACGGGGCATGGTGCCTGTCACCCGCTGGGACGGGACCGGTTGTGCCCGACCCGGGCAGCAGCAGCAGGGACGTGGGGTGACAGCCCTGCAGGGACATGTCTCCTGCTGCTGGGGGCTCGGTCAGGGGGTGCCTGGGGGTGCAGCGCAGCTTGGTCCGGGGCGACGGCTCTGGTCCCAACTTCTGCTGTTGCGACATAGTTTGAGAGCTCTGCCCAGCTGTTGGTGGCTGCAGCATTAACCTGGCTCATGCTGACAGAATAAGCACTGCTATTTTGTTATAATAGCTTTAAGCACCCAGAAGTGCTCGCTGTCCCATAGAGTACTTGAAAATGGTGCTGTTACTCGTGTCAGAGAGACCCAGCCTGACCTGGCTATCGAGCAAACCTGGATGGGACACACCAGGTAGGGCTGGAGGGAGCCAGGGTGCTGCCCGGGGGAGAAGGCACGTGTTGTCTGGCCACGGCAGGCTTCCTGTTAATCACCTGCACAAATTAACTGTGGCCATCAATGAGAAACTCTCCCATTTTCAGACAGCAATGCTTTAAGAGGTTACCTCACTTCAGGAAGAAGTGCTGGATTTTCAGCTTGAAGCAAACATGAACTGTATTAAAAGACTCTCTCAAACAGAGCAGAGAGCATCCTGCAGTGGGGGGGGGCTTAAACACAAGAACTCAAACAGACTTTCTGCTCAAGACTTTTCCTCTCTTCTTTTTCCTTTTGAGCAGTATTGCATGTCACATAACAGATTAGGATTAATAAAGACTTCATATAAAAGCCCCGTGAAGCTGCCTGCTGAGTCCCTGCTGCGAGCTGGCCGGTGGGGTGTCTGGTGTGTGCAGTGGTACCCGAGGAGGAGCAGCGATGGACGAGCTGTGACAAGGAACAGCGATGGAGGAGCAGGGATGGAGGAGCATCGCTGGGAGGTTACTGTGGTGCCGAGGGGAGCTGCTCACATGCTGGGCCATCAGTGTGACAGGCTCTGCATGCAAAACCCACCAGATGTGGAGTTAAGTCCAAAGCAGAGAAAGTGCGAGCCCCGGGCTCTGCCTCTTTTTGTCAGGGCTTTAGCAACCCAGTGAAGGAAGTGGAAACAGATGAGAGAAAGAAGAGCTAGTATTATTTCACCATACTTGAGAGGGATTTTTGCCAGTTTCAGGCATTTCAGGGTTATATATTGTATCCATATGGCAGATATATCCATATATCTGTTATATCCATACGGCAGATGGCTAATCTGTACCATAACACAAATAGGGATTTTCCCAGATTTGTGACCATTTATTCAAAGCCAGTTTTCTGCAGGTTTTCCCTGGAATCCCTTGTCACCCACTGCCCCGTGTGCTGAGAGCTCCTCAGCTGAGCACTGATGCTGGGGGCACCCAACGCTCCCTCCCTGCTGAAACCACAAACCAGTTCAATTTTCTTCTGCGTGTTGGGAGAGAAAAATGTCCTTGCTCCAGGGCATTTGCAGGACTGCTTTCAATTTACTGGTCACTCATTCTTCTTTATTCTTGATTCTCCATTTCCCTTCTTTGTTTTGGTCTTACAATGCTTTGTCTTTTCCTGCTACAGCACTGGTGAGAGGAAAATTCTTCACAGGTTGGTGCTTTTCCCTGCAGATGTGTCAATGTGTGTCTTTTAACAGCTGTAACATCTGCCTTTGCCATCCTATGGCATCCAGGATGCTTTCTATCCTAGTCAAGCCTCTGATAATCATAGTTCTGGTCATAATACAATGATGATTTTAACAATAATAAATGATGAGGAGCTGCTTTTTAATCAAAGCTTTCGATTTTATTTTTTTTGCTATTCTATAAAAAGTAAATGTAATAAAAACAACTTCATAAAAAATTATAAATAAAATAAAATGGTAATGTGGTTGTTCCTGCCTGGCTATAAAGTTTCAAAATTAAAGAAACAATTCAAAAGTGAGAAAAAAATGCATCCTGGGAAACCTGTCTCCACTGGGTTGTGACGGTGTATTTGGTATGTCATTACTCTTCTGGGATTTGTTTTATCCGTTTCATGTCTCTGAGCTTTGTAATCTCATGTGGGAGCTTTCTTTATGACCGGATTCTGGGAGGCAGCGCTGCGCTGCGTCACAGGAAAATGAGTTACCACAGAGGCAAAATGAGCAAAGGATGACCCAGAGCCCAGCCGGGGAAGGGCCCTGGTGCCCTGACCCGGGCCATCGGGCACCAGGCTGCACCTCCCTCTGCTCTGTAAAAGCCATTTGGTGAAAAAAGAGCAAGGACTGGTCATTGACACAAGCAGCGGTTAATCTCCTGCTCACCTGGGAATAATGGACACACATTTGAGTCTAGCAAGGAAAGTAGAGAAATGCACTCGTACTTGTTAAGCAATTATCGGATGCATTGTGAAAAAACCCCTGCCTCCCATTTTGCACTCCCGATAAGAATTTCATCGAGGTAAGCAGCTTTGCAACAACCTTTCTCACAAGCTTGTTCTCTGGTTTTATCTGTTTGCATCGAGGCTTTATGATCTGCCCTTTCAGTAGCATTCCTGGCTTGTTCAATGGCTTTTAGCCAAGTTGGTTAATCATTTCTGTTAACTTCCTTTTAGTCTGAACAATTTTAGCTCCCTTGAATGCCTCGTTGTTCCTTATTAAGACACTAGCTACTACTGGTGGAAGATGACTGATTGCGATAGCTGTAGGCAGACCCCATGCTGATTAACAAGCCACTTGAAAATAATATGCTCTTTAGCCATTAGAATTATTAATAGTAGCTTTGCTTTCCTTTCTCAGGGCATTTAACACTCTAGGATTTAAAGATTTAGCCAACCGAGAGAATGAAGCTTTTAGGTCATAGTGGATTTCAGAGTCAGTCTCTCTGGCTGGAAAGGGGCTCTGCGCTCCTTTGCTTTTCAAGACCCTGTAGTGCTTGGTATTTCAGCAGAAGCTTAATTGCTAAAACTGTTGCCAATGACCTGCAACAAAACTGACGACTAAGAGGAGGAGCTTGTGGGGCTGTGACTGAATGGACAGTCCATGTTCAAATTGCCCACCTGCAAGATGCTGTCCTGCCTTCCCCACATCCTGCAGCAGCTCTCATCTGCCCTGTGGAAATCCAAGGGAAGACCTTTTCCTGGCTCCTATGCTTTCCTGGGCTAATGGTGTCTCTCTCTGTGTTTGGACATTAAGAAAACTTTCTTCATGGAAAGGGCTATCAAGCCTTGGAAGAGGCTGCCCAAGGCAGTGGTGGAGTCACCATCCCTGGAGGTGTTTAAAAGCCGGGCAGATGAGGGACATGGGTTAGTGGTGGCCTTGGCAGTGCTGGGTTAACGGTTGGACTTGATAATCTTAAAGGTCTCTTCCAAACAAAATGATTCTAAGATTCTATGGGTTGCCACGTGCAAATCCTCTTTCAACCTACAAATGTCACCTGGAAGAACAATGTGGATTTAAGTGCTTGGAGAGATCTTTCTCTCCCTCTCCCATGAATAAAATTTTGCTTTACCTTTAGGCCAGTAGCACATTGTGTTGCTGCTCTTCTCCACTGAAAGCAGAATTTTTGCATACATTATGCTCAAATTACCCTACACCTCATTTAAGGCAGGCGAAGCGGAGCTGATGTGGGCCACGCGTGCTCCCCGCGGGGCTGCGACGGCGCAGCGGGAGCCGGTCAGAGAGGCAGCGGGCGTTTCCAGCTGGAGTCTTCATCCTCTCTGGCTTTTAGGGGTTCTCTTACCTTGTAAGATCTGCTATTAGTAATTAATATTTTCGCCTTGTTTGCAGGTTAATGGGCAGCCGGGGCAGGGTGAGATCTTACCACTCTTCCTGGGCTCTCTGTCCACCCCCTCGGGAGCAACAGCTACGGAGGTCTGTGGTGCTGTCGAGCAAAACAAAGCTGCAGCTCAAGCGCAGAATGTTCTTGCCTTTCCTCTTTTTATCTATTTTTTTTTTTTTTAATGCCCCTCTATCCATCATGTCACCGGGCAAGGGGCAAGGCTGTATTTCAGCCTCCCCTGGAGAAGGTAATTCAATTATTAGTGTTACGGAGGTTCCTTGAACGACAGCCCAGCCGCCCATGGTGTTCCTGCTGCCAAACCACTGCAGCTCCTTCACGTGCGAGAAGGAAGCCTGTTCCCCTGGCACAGGCACGGTCCTGCAGCGCTGAGCGATACCTGCACACGGGGTGTTTGCCCGGCACAAACGGGGCTGCTCCTCTGCTGCCGATGGGACCGGGCACCGCCCAGCCTCAGGGTCCTGTTCGCAGCAATTCAGCCAATTCACTCCAGTCTTTAAAAATATTTCACTGTACCCTGGTACTGTCACACCTCCCAGACAGCCCAGTAAGTGAAAATAGTGTAATACTGGTTTATTTGATTATTTTTTTCCTCTTTCTTTTCCACCCCGAGATCCAGCTGCCCTTTGGTCACAGCATGCTCTCTGCCCGCTCCCACTCCAGTGCCTGACCCCCCCGGGCACCGCCAAATTACTAGTGACTGGGATGGCTTTGTCCTCTGTGGCAAACACAGCTGGCACATCAGCTGTACAAATCTGTGATTTATCTTTGCCGGTTCCTTCCATTTTACATAACACATGAGATGGGCACAAATGCTCCCTGTTAGAGATGTTAACGAGCTTCCAAATCCTGTGCTACTTCTGAGCTGAATAAATGTGGAGTAATTACTGTAATCCTTACATGGAAAATTAGAGCAGCAGAAACGCCACCAAAACTGCAAAAGCTCAGGGTTTACAACTTTGATCTATTTACATCAAACACTCTTCCGAATGGTTTAAAGGAAATGGTGATAGGCACATTCCAAATAGTCATCGTAAAAGGAAATTGTACCACAAACCATTCATCAGAAATCACTGTGAGCGAGTGATGACTCCCTTCAGGAAAATCGGAAACACGCTGAGTTACAGGCACTGTCTAGAAATGAGGAATAAAATGAATTGAAACAAAGACAGCCAAGAGATCACCAGTGGAAGTATTAGAATGTTAGAGTTACGGACTGACCTCAAGTGAAACCTCCGTTCCATGAAGAAGTTGTAGCTGGAGGTCCGGGAGCGAGTTTCCCCCACCAGTCTGTCAGGTCAAGGTTGGAGTTTCCTGATCAACATGGGCAACCACGGTTCCGTGAATGTGATGAACAACATGCAAGGTGCTCAAGTAATTTAGAAGAAAAGGATAATTAAGGACATGGATTTAACATGCAGCACACCAGGTCTCCAGGTAAAATAAAACAAACGCATTGGGATATTTTGCCACGAAATTTTCTGTAGCTCTCCCCAGAAAACAGTGTTCCCCAGCTCTCATTCTCCATGCCTTTCTTCCAGCCTGTCCTCCAGCAGTCCCTCGGCGCTGGTGGCAGGTTTGCAGCGTGCAGCGGGTTGTGACACAGTGCAGTGAGAGCCGCAGCCCGGCACGGCCCCACACCTCAGCCGAGGAGACAGCGAGGAGCCTTTCCCTGACACGGGGGTTTCGAGAACAAATCCGTTACTGCAGCAAAGCTGCTCAGAAATTAAACCACCTTGGTATCCCCAAGTAAAATTCAGATGGGAGGAGCTCACGCTGGGGCTTGTTCAGAGTTAACAGGAAAGTTTTATTGCAGGGCACTGGGGAGAGGGGACACAGCCATCCCACCCGTGCCGGTAAGAGTCTCTCACTTATCCTAGCCCAGATGTAACACAGAGAGCCTCAGGCAAAATGAGAAAACAAATTAGTTAAGTGCTCATTGTCCCCATGTCCCACACAGATGGACTGCATGGGGAACGCTCTTCTAGCAGCGCTTTATCTGATAATTCAGTAACTACGAAGCCACCCAATACTTATTTTTGTTCTTTGCTAACAGCTTTTTGCATGTAAGGATTTTCGCTCAGCTGGAGGCATTACCAACTAAAGGAGTGTGCAGTTTATCTCCTAAACAGAAGGTTGTGTTGAGTTATGGAAGCATAAAATATATATACCTGAAAAGAGGAAAGGGGCCGTCATAAAGGAAATAATGATCCTGTCTTCAAGGTGCACTTATAGGCTGGTACAGCTATAACATTGATCATGACAATTCTACATACAGGGTAATTTTGCTTGTTGTTGTTCAGCATAATTTAAGGCTGAAAAGGCACGGGGAAGTGAGCCATTTAAAAAAATATTCTGTGCCAAATAAAACAGTCCTTTCCAGAATTACAGCTGTGTTAGGAGCGTGGGGTGCGCAGGACAGGAGCCGCAGCTCCCACTCGGAGCCGCCTGCCCTGGGGCTGCCCGGTTGCTGGGCTTTGCTCAAGGTACAGCTCGGATCTAGACCAGAACGTGTTACAAAGAGAGGAAATATTCCCTGGCTCACCGTGGTTTTGGTGCTTTCATTATTTTATCTCATCCCTGACTACACTAAGTGCTAGATCCAAAGCACACCAGACCTCGGGCCCGTGGGGGAAGCTGGTCTGTGCTTTTCTCTCAATCGAAGCCATGGTTCCATTTGCTTTGTTTGCACCCCGTGAGTGATTTCTACCCCCCTGTGCACAGCAGCACTGAGCTCCCCCCTGCTCCTCTCCCTTCGCCTGCACGGCTGCCCCCAGCCACCCGACGGGACCACAGAGCCCCGGCCACCCCTCCACGGCTCCGGGGGACACGTCGCAGTCTGGGGTGTGAGGGAACGTGGGGACCCTTCCTGGGCATGGGATGCCTCTGGCTGGGTGTGGGGGGCTTCCTGCCCACGCGACGTGGTGTGGGGATCCCTCCACTAGCTTCCCATGGGCCCTCCTCGAGTGATGGGGATGGGGCAGCCCTGTGCTGCTCCCTGGCCAAAGGTTTGGGGATTTCTGTTCAAATCCATACTTTTTCCTAAACTCGCTGTGGAGCCACACGGCTCTGTGCATCCCACCCCGATCGATGGGATGGAATGTGGAAGCTGGATCTAAAGAGAAGGTGTAAAGGGGACGTCAGTGTGCTGTGGCACAGGATTCAAATAGTGTGGCATAACTGATGGCATCCTATAAATCCTATTAAGTAATACTAAAGAGCCATGCATATTTCCATACCAGAATTTTTTTTAAGGTTATGTATTTTTAACTAGATAACTGTGCAGCTTACTGATAACATGAGTAGCTGTTGGGTGAGGGTATGTCCATGCCTTCTTTTCTTTCCATCTTAGAGCTCTTGTAGGAAGCATGTTTGGCCACAGACTCTGTTACACACCCAGTTTGTTCAGGATACTCACAATGGCAAGGGACACAAAGGGAAAATAATTTAAGTAACATGGCAGCAGTGTAAGCAAACATGAAGCAATAAGCACCACAATGGGGCGAGGGCTTTACAATAAACAGTTCAAAAGGATGGGAAAACAAAGAAAATATCACTGTCAGTGGAGCAAGTCAATGGCTTTAACTGTACAACAGTTTAAATGGAAGGAACATGTTTAGCAATTTGGAACAAGTTGCAAGTTCTTGAAAGAAAAGATTTTGCTGAGACTATGACATACATTAAATAGCTGACAGGACTGCCTAACGTGGTGTTATACTCATAATGAGGATCCCATGTCATTCTGTAATTAATTTCACTGCAAGTGTGCTATATGCGTGCCTGGCACACCAAGAGGTGACGTGCAGATGTATGCCGTTCATAGCACTGTCATTAATTCCACCACCGTTGACAATCAGCTCACGGAAATAAGTTGCCAAACCCCAGCAGGTCCCGCTCTGCAGAGCCTGAGCCCTTCTCGCCAGAGACCAACACCCTCTGCTGAAGTGCTGCGCTTCTGAAAAGTGGAAATCAAAACTCTTATGAATTGAAAGGCCTCATTTGCTCTACAGGTAATTACATGTGGTTTTGTTGTACTCTTTGTTAAGCAACATCTTTTGAAAGCTTTTATTAAAAAGAACTTAAAAATTGCCTAGTCAGTAGTAGTCGGTGGTGATGGGAATAGGGCATTGGACTCACCTGAGGTTAGGCCCTGGTGACTTACATTTCCTGCAAATGGTGGTGGTGTGTGCCTGTTGGTTAAGCACAGAAAATGGTGTTTTGGAGGGCCAGAGTTTGCTGTGATACCCGTCGATACCCGCAGAGGGGACAGAGCATCACGCAGCAGCCAACCCCCAGGTGCTGAGCTTCCCGCCCTGGCAGCCAGAGCTGCCCAGCGGCCCTCTCTCTCAGCTGATGGGCTCCGGGGCTGCCCGCCCCAGGAGCGACCCAGAAGGGCTAACACAACAGCCTTCAGACATGATAAAGTCTCTTGTGGAGAAGGGGAAGTCTGCTCCTCAGGCCCATGGTGAAATGGCAACAAGCGACAGTCTCTGTCATGCAGCGGAGATTCTCCTTGGGCCTTAGGAAGGGGTCTCTGAGAACAAGGGAAACTGAGGCAGACCCTGAGCTTTCCTGCAGAGCTCCCGAAGGACAAACCAGACCGTTCTCAGGAATATCACAGGCAAACAAGCACTCACAGCCTCCCCACGCTCCGTTATCAATAGTTCCACATTTCTGTCTCAATGCATCAGCATTTTCCGAGAAAAACTGAGTTTGGGCAATAAACTTCCAACCAACCCTACTTTTGTAATTGCAAGTGAATAACTAAACTGAATACAACATTATTAATAACATGAGGAATAAAGTGCACAAGCGTTTGAAGTGTGCCCCCACCAGCGAACACGTACAGCAGCTTGCCCTGGTGTGCGGGAGCAGGGCCTGGCTGTGGGCAGAGTGGGCAGAGTGGGGCTGGAAACCACGGCCTTTGCCAGGGAATGGTCTCTGGAGCTTCAAACATTAGATGTACCAGGAATTAGAGCGCCTCAGTGTCACACTCCTGAATTCGCCAGGATTTACAACTGTGACGAAATTAGGCTGTGCTCAGCTCTGCTGCCGTGGGACAGTGGAAAGGACAGAGCCAGTTCATGGTGGGGGAGCTGGGATGTCTCCCCACTCCTGGTACCACAGGACCTCCCCGTCATTTTCCCATGTCCGGGGGTGAGACCCTCCCACCACCTATTTCTTACCATCCCCTGACACCAAAAACTGTCACAGACTCGGGCCAGTGCCTTGCACTGATTTCTCTATCAAACCGTGCATCTCTTAATTAGCAGATCTTGATTAGTAATCAGGGAGACCTGAATGGAAAAATCCAAGGCCTTCTATGCTGCCCCTGAGTGCTGAATCCCTGTGTCCCCGGTGTCCCTGGGCTCACCCAGGACACTGGACTGGGTGCACTGGTGGGGACGGGGCTGACCCGACCTGTGCTGCGGGGACCAGGGAAGGAGGATGCTCTCCCCTGCCCCTCCTGGTTCACTCCTCAGTTCTCCTCAGGTGAGACAAAGCCAAGGGGGGCCAACCCATTCTGCAGGCAGTAATCAGGAGCTGTATTAATATGCCTAATTTTCACTGATGTGAAAACAATGTTTATCTTGTCTAAGGATGCAGTTCTTATTTCAAACCAGCCGTCTTTTCTGTGGAGACTGTTTGGTGAAACAGTCTGCAGTTCATTGCCAGAAGCACTTTCCGAGCAGACCAATGCTGAGACATTCCCACCCGCCGTCCTGAGGGTTTGGGACGTGGCGTGGCTGAGCCCCCGGTGACAGCTTCTGCTGTGACACAGGAACGCAATGAAAAATGTCATTAAGTGTCATGACATGGTTATGAACTGCAAGGTCTGCAGGCTTCCACAAAGAAGCATTTCTGGTCAGGGATGAGACCGTGGAGGAAGGTTCTCATTTTGCAGAGCTTTTATCTATTTGCACTAGGCTCACGGTTTCTTTGATGACTAGAATATAATTGAAGGAAGTGCTCCTGTCAGTAAGACTGATGCTAAAATACTCCCGAGCTTGAGAAGTATTTTATTGCTTTAAAGGAGAAAAAAAAAAAAAGGAGAAGCAGCACTGGGGAGATGAACAGTAATTCTTTTGGCTGAGTTTAACGTTGTGCTCAGCCATGGCCAAGGTACATTCTGTTTGAAACTCTGAATTAACAGTTCAGGTTTAGTTCTGGCAATAACATTTTTAAAATAACAATAATAATTGTTTAAACCATCCATAGTGCAGGTTCAGCTCAACTCCCTGAGCAGGCTTTTGTACAAAATCCCTTACAAAGGAATACCAAAGGCTGGCTTTTCCTGGCAGAATCTCCTGTAGAAAGCATCCTGGAGGCGTCCTGCACCCGAGAGCTCGTGTGAGGGGTCACAGCCTCCTCCAGCAAGGGCAGAGCGAGGGCAGGAGCTGGGATGACCCCTGTGCCTTTGGAAACGGGAAAGGATTCACTGAAAATTTCCTCCAGAGAAAAGGAGGCCATTGTTCCTTTCAGAGACCCATTTTATTTCTGAATTACTGTGCTGCAAGAAGTCACCCAGTAGTTGCCTTAAGGCAGCAGAAATGTATTTTCTTTTCAGTGCTGTGTTCTCCTTTTTCCATTCATCTTGTGTAAAACCGGTATTAGCTGCTGTCCACCAATGCTATTTTAACATGCTTCCAAGACATTAGAAGTTTCTTCCATGGTACATTGAATTCCAGTGCTCACTGACTGTTTCTGGCAGGGTATTCAAGAATATGATTTCATTTTGTTTTCTTAAGGAGCTAAGCAGGAACATATAGATTTGCTGATGGCCTAAATGGAGCTAATCTCGACACTTTCTCTACACTTCTCAGCACCAGCTTTTTCCTGAGATGGGGTTTCTGAAGGCTGTGTGTCTGAGGAGCAGGCATGGGTGTGAGGCAGAGGGGCACCATGATGCTGTTCCAGGCTGTGCAGCAGGGCTGGCACCTCGCCCCGTGGGTCCCCGAGCCAACACTCCTGACACCAGACCAGTGGTCCACCCCCGCACCGCCTGGGCAGCTCAGCCTTTCACCTTTTGCAGTCTCTAGGGCTGGAAGCAGCCCCCAGTGTAGATAACTTCTCTGAGAACCTCTTGGAGACAGATTTTCAGTTGTTTTCATTCCTCTTCAAAACAAAAAAATGATACATTAGAGGAATTTGCTTATTGGCAGAGCATTCCCGTTCCTGGGCTGGCGAGCCTGTGCCGGTGAGGCAGGACACCCCTCCCAGGGTCAGCACAGGCCCCAGGACGGGCAGGGGTTGTCTCTCCCCATGACACCCCCCTCTGCCACAGCCAGAGCCCTGCCAGTGCCTCAGCCTGCGCCCGGTGCTCCTCTGCGCCGGGGCTCTGGGCTGGAGCAGGGTGGGTTTGATTTCTGCATGGAATGCATCAGCCAGAGCTGGAGCACACAGCCCCACTGGGACCATCTCTCATCATTCTAATCCCTTGGCAGAAATTCTGATATCGAGGGTTGCTCATGAGCCGAAGGGGGAATGGCTCCCACACTGTGCAAATCCTAAATTACTCTTTCTGGAGGCAGGTGATGAAATAAGGCCATCAGTATAAGCATAAGAAACAAATGCTTAATGTTTCACGGTCATCTTTACGTCTCTCACAGTTGTATGTGGTTTGATTTTTAGAAAGACATGAGGAGCCATGTGCATGAATACCACACGAAGCATGGTAAAGGGTCAGTTTGCTTTGAAACTTAACTAAAAAGTCATGAGAACTAAGCGCTTTTCTCAGAATGGCCCTAGCTCATCAAGTGCATTGAATTAAAAAAAATATTTCTCTTGAACTTGGAAACAGCCCCAGAACTCATAAAATTTGCCTAAGTATGAAAAGCAAAATTCCACTTGCGTGCTAATAATTTGCCCCGAGTACAACGCAAGTTTGATCCAATATCTCTTAAGACAGAAACTAAACATTCTTCAGTATGTCTGCTTTCTAGTAGAGAAAAATTGAAAATTTTTGATCAAGAGGAATGACCAATATGGCAAGAAATGACCAATAATACCAGCCAGACATAAACTATTTGCAGAAATACTAACTTCTCCTCTCCCCAGGAGAGAAGTGAATTGAAGCTGAAGCACCCAAACCAAGGACAATCGTCACTGTAACCTCAGGAGCAGGAGCTCTCCTGGAGCCAGAACAGCCCACGCTCTTGTGGGATATTGCGTTGGGTTGCTGTCCAACGCCAGAAGCTACTTTTTGACCTCACACATGATGTCTATTTTCCCAATGATGTGTGGCAATAGTTTATTAATGGACTACCCTTTCCTATTAGCAGTAAATTTCCCCTCTTCCCTTCCCCTTCCTACCTCCCCAGTATTTGTCTAGTTCTGGTGGTTTTATTTTTAAGAAGAAATCCACTTGAAAGATTAAGGTTTTGCCTCTGGCTGAGGAAGTCCACACTGGCAGCTGCTGGAGGCTCAGAAAGCATTTGAGGAATCACTACTGTATGTTCATCTCACTCCTCTTGCCCTTGACATCAGCTCTTGCCCGTGGTCGGGGGTGGGATGGCGCCTGAGACAGAGACAGGATGAGGAGCTGAGGAGGTGACACCAGCACTGGGGAGGCACTGCACGATGATTGCTTTGAGGTAACATTCCTCTAATTAATAGGACTAGCTCTGCACGTGTCAGCTGTCTGTATCACAGTTAACGTGTGTATACCTGAGGGTGCTCGTAGAAGCAAGGAATCTTCAATTATTATTGCTGGGTATTGTTGAGATGGGATATTCCTAATCAATAATTTCAATATTCATATCTGGGAACTCCTGAAAGTCCTTTGGAGCCTGATCTAAAGTGAGTTGAAGGACAGGTACACATGGGTTTCATAGAGGCACAAAGAAAAAGAACAGAAGTAGCACTAATCTACTTCAAACAAATTGTATTTTGTAACTATAGAAGTTACTGAAAATGGAGAGATTATCTAGCAAGAAAAGAATGCTGGGAATATCTGAGGAAACTGACCTCATGACCGTAAATTTGATCGCAAGGAACAATATGGAGATAAATGGTGCAATATAAAGCTTTCTGTCAGCCTAAGTTGTTTAAAAAGCCTCTCAGTGTTATATGAATATAGACTGAGTAATGATAGAAAAGCATCTTTAGATACATTATTCCTGTAAGCTTTTTATGCATTATCCCTGCATCGTTCTGAGAAGATTGTTGCAAGACGTGTCTGCTTATTTCCTTAGCTCTTTATCAGCTCCCAAACAGACATAACCCTGACTGAACCCCCGGGTCACTCTTTCCTAAGCTTCGAGCAAATGAGGAATAGAAACTCGGGTTCCGTCTGAGCTGCTGGCTCTCGCGGGGGCTCTGTGTCCTGCCTGGCAGAGCCGAGGAGGTGCTGCCTCCGACAAGATCCTGGGAGCAGCCCTGGGCATCGTCTGCCTCCAACCAGCCCCATCCGCACCCCACACAGAGCTCAGAGCCACCGTGTCCCGGCGCGTCATGCTGGACCCCAGCTCATCATCTACCCAAGGACAGAACAGCAAAGCCGCTCGTGGGGCTGGTGGCACGGGTCTGAGTTCAGAGGAGCCTGGGGGTGCTGCACGGACCACTTCAGAAAATGTTTATCCGGCAAGGTCTGCTTAGAGAGAGGATGTGAAAATTTGCTTTCCCCAGAGCTGAGAGCAAGAGGAAATATCACAATAATTTTTCTGCAGATGAAAATGGTTTTACAGTGATTTGCAAATGTGGCACAACTAATTCTGCAAATGAGTCTGGAGCTGCAATAAAATTATGGGACCCTCAGATCTCAGCTGAATTGCAGTTCTTGTCTCCTCACAGTGTCAGAGCATGTATTTGGGGTCATGCTGATGTTCTCACCTCGTTGTGTGAAGACTTACTGAAATATAAATCCCAGGCTTCATCTCTGATCTCACTAATCAGAAGCTTTGACAGTGGGATGGAGCTGTCTCTGCAGGCTAATCACATTGTTGTCTGATTTGGCAAGGCTACAGGCGATAGATGAGATCAGAAGAATTCCGGCAGATGAGCACTTTGATCCAAATCCTTCTCTCTACCACCAGCGCAGAGACCTCGGGAGCCCTGGAGACACCCCGCTCCCCACACCTCCACCAGCAGCGGCCGGGGGTCTCAGCAGGGATACAGGACACCACTGTCCTTTTGTTCCCACCCTTAGGGCAGCAGTGATCAGTCAGGCAAAGCTCCGCCTTGGCCCCGATTCCCCTTTACTGCTGCTGGGGCTGAGGCCGGACGTCCCCCACCCTGGGGTCCCTGTCCCCCAGCACCGAGCCGGGTCCTGTCCCGTGCCGGTGACAGAGGGGAGCTCCTGGGGCCCTGGCTCCAGCCTGTCCCTCCCAGTGACACCCTGACCAGCTTTGCCTGCAGCAGGGACAGCAGGGACGAGCTGAGGCTGGGTCCAAGCAAGCTGCCATCGCCAGCGAGAGCCAGCGGCCTGCCCCGGCCCTCCCCGCGGGGACCAGCATGGCGCCGGCTGCTGCGTCCAGCAAAAGCCAGTTAATTGGGGCGGCCGCCTTCTCCCTGCCTCCTGGAAACATCTCCAAACATAACGACAGGGTGTACCTTCTCATCTGCTGGAATCAATTGCCCAGTGAACATGATGCACGTATTAATCACGCGCCATGGAAGGGGGGTGGCAGGGATTGCCCTGAGAAAAGCAGCACAGTATAAGGGATCAATATATCTCTTTCGCAAAAAGTAATACAAGTGTATGAAAGATGACAGGTTATTCACAAGAAAGCAAAGAATGCAGTTTTAAAGCCAGCTGAATAGTATTTGAACCCAAACTTCCAATTAACGTCAAGCCAGGGAGCTGCAGTGGGCAGTGACGCGGGTGCCGGGAAGGACCTGACCCGCGGGGAGGACGCTGCAGAACGGGGGGGCACAGCCTGCAGCGGGAGGCTGGGCACCAGCTGGACAAGGGCTGGTTCGGGCAGCTGCACCCCTGGAGCTGGGGTCTCCTCCAGAGACGAGGGCTGGGGGGTCCCGGTGCCCAGCGCAGCCCCTGGGCTCACCCCAGCTGTGTCGGGAGCTCCCTACACGGGCCTGAGCCGGCTCCGCTCCCTGCCTGCGGGACTCACCACGCTCACCACCACCAGGAGATTAAAGTGAATTCTTATCTTGCCAGACATGCAAACTGTGTCTGAGGCTCTGTATAGCCGCTGTTTGTGGACAGAATCACTAAAACTTTCACTCTTAAACCAGCTGTTGTGAATAATTTCCTTGCCAAGCCATATGGTGTAGTTCTTATGTCATTTCATTTTGGCATGTGATTTATTTTTTTTTTTTCCTCCAGTTATTATAGTGCTTTATCTCCCGTGTTTTTGTTCCTCTCTTTGTGTACCTCTGTGGAGCAACAGCACATCCCAGGTACTGGCCTCTGTGATGCACTGCTACCCCAGGATGGAGCCGTGGAACCATGCCCTTTTTTCCAGTCCGCAGCCCCAGAGGCTTCATTCATTCAGAACGGGCACTTCTGTCTCTAAAATTCATTCTCAAAACCTTGTCTTTAAGCAAATATTGGAAGTTTTTCTACTCCCTAAGGGAATTTTTCACCTTGTTCACTTTTTCCCTGTTTTCAGAAACAAACTGCTATATTTCATCTGAATTTACATGCAATTTCACTGCACCTGAATTTGTATTTCTGTAATTAATGAATTATTTCATGAAGACTTTAGACCAGATATTGCCAGGAGGTGTGCCGTAGGAACGGCTTAAACAAAATCACTTCTTTAGAGTGTTGTTAATTAAACCTTTGCACCCACTGCTGAGCTGCAGAGTCCTGTGGAGGTGGAGCGGGGCAGTTCCCCACGCAGGACGGAGTCTCTGCTGTCCATGCACCAGGGTTATTTGTTTGGTGCCTTGGTGCGAGGGTCAGAGACACGACCCACCTGACAGCGATGCAGGTGCCAGGGGCTGCTCAGCGCTGGCAGGGCAGGGGGCTGGGCAAGCCCTGCCGACAGAGGGGAGGGTGAGGAAGACCCCGACAGGGTCAGTGGTATTTATTAGAGATTGTTCTGCCTAATGCCCAAAACCTCTTTCTTCCATCAGTTGGCTGAACCCCTCCATACCTGCCAAGCTGGCTACAAGGCAAAAGAGAAGAAAAGGGGTCCCCTGAACACTTCTACTCCCATTTACTGGAGGTCATCCAAAATTCCTCCCCATGCCCTGACCTCAGAAATCATCCAGGGGATGCAAACAATAAGCAGTGGTGCTCAGATAGTGAGCATTATTAAACATAATTGGCAACAATGAAGAGACAGAGAAATGTGAACAAAACAAATAAATCATCAGGATTTACAACCAATTTTATTTATTTTTTTAAGTGTATAGCTTGGTATAAAACTGTTACCTGGGGACTGCATGGTAAATTGAGGAAAAGCTGGCACTATAGCTTGCAGAGTTATGGTATTTAACTTTAATAGTAGTTACTAATGAAAAAGTGAAATTAACTGCACACCAAAGGTTACATTTGACTTAGATGAAGTGGATGTAGGTGAAGTGCCCCTAGTACATCACTCAGTCCCAGGTACATAGTAACAGGAAATCAATTAATCTCCACCAACATTTGTTCTTTCTAGTGTGAAACAGTTTTAATTAACTTATTGTGAGTGGTCAGGCACTTCTCACTCTGGAAAAGCCTTACAGATTTAATGAAGCACCATTCCTCCTAAATTTATGTTGGAAAAGTGACAATGACAAATTTTGAAGTGGAATTACTCGGCGTATGTGATCAGATAATGGAATACCTTCCTCGTCTGAATTATTTAATTCCTGTCCTGTTGTTTTTGCCCAGTTAAGCAGTACTCTGGCTTAGGCTGTGAGTCCAAGAGCAAATGTGCTGCGGTCACTTAGGAACATAGCCTAATACCATCTAATTAGCCATCTAATATTTGCTTGATACTTTCTACAGTCTTTAAAGTGTTTGGAATAGGCAGGAACTGTGCACAGCCCAGGGTGGGTGACAGAGAGTGCCCGAGCTGTCCCACCAGGACTCATGGAGAAGCTGAGGGCTGGGGTCCCCCCAGCTGCAGGGAACGCACTCCACTGCTTCCAGACAGCAACAAGCATGTGGAGCAAAAAAAATGAAAAGATGCTTTTAGACTCCTAATGTAAAAAGACATAATTAATGGCCCCCTGTCTGTCAATCACTGTTTGAGAACTCCCTACCAGCCCGAGTGATTGTGGCAGGAGAGGAGCCAAGCGAGGCAGGAACCTCCCCTTGACTGCTCTTCTTTTCTTTTGTGCCAGATCAGAGTTTCTCAGATCATTCCAAACATCCCTGAGTTTCGTGGTCTCAAAGAGACAAGATTTTGACACACAAGGAGAAGGTAAGTCCAATTCCTGCTAGTGGCACTACAGCCCACAGAGAACTAGCTGTGGGAGAGACTTGAGGAAGAGGAGCAGAGGAGCTGTCTCCTTACCTGTGCAGGCAGGAGATCCAGCGCAGGCTCAGTGCTCTGCTGCCATGGGAGGTTCTGAGCACAGCTGTACTGGTAACGGTGACAGACCTCCCCCTGCCTGCACGGGAGCAACACGAGCAGGTCACCGAGCAGGGAACTTGGGCTTGCTCTGAAACAGGTGTTTATACCTTCCCATCACACCAGTACCCACGAGTTTCACCTGCAGGAGTTGCCCTGCTCCCACCTGAGCCAAAGCCCCACCGCTCAGAGGGGTGGTGGGACACCCACTGGGAACACAGGAACCACTTATCCAAAGCTGGTGTAATTAGGGGACTTTTAAAGCATGAGATGACAGGTTTCATGATTGTGGTGACGAAAGTGAGGGTACTCCCCAGCTGCTCCAGCTCTGGGGGAGCGAGGCACATCCCAAGCTCCTTTATGCCTTTCTAATGGCATTGCGTTTTGTTGTTGTTTTGGTTGTTTTGGGGGGGTTGGGGGGGGTGGTGGTTTTTTTTTTAGTTCCAAATTTGTCTGTATTGACCAAGTCCTTCACCTTTGTCTTCCATGGGTTATCACTCTTTGGGAGGTCTGTGCTAGAAGACCAACACTGTGCTTGTGAAGGGGCAAGAGACATACAGCTTCACAGTAGATCCTGTTTCGGATCCATTTCTACATTTGTGGCAGAAACATTAAACAAAATACTAAATAATTCATCCCCCTACATCCATGGGCACCCAGTAGCTTCCAGTCAGTCTCTCCCAAAGGAAGCCAAGTGTTTATTTCTCAGTGTTGCCAGGTACAAATCAGTGACCTGGGTTCCTCATGTGAGAGGGGGCTATAAGAAGAGACAGGAGAAGCTGCAGCAATACAAGACAAAATGCATTGATCTTTCCAAGAGAAAACTTAACAATGGCAGAAATCACAAATGGTGAAGTATTTTTATGAAAAGTCAGCTCCATGTTTTTCAGCAGCGACCTGCTCTGAAGATGGTCTCTGCACATGCCGCAGAGATAAAGATTTCACCCAAGTGACAGAAGTCAGTAGTTAAGCACCTTATAAAGATGGCTCTGGATAGGGAGATGAAAGCAGGAATTAAAAAACCCAAACCTTGTGTAGAGGTTAATTAAAATATTAATAATGCAAGGTTTCAATTATTCATGCATAAATAAAAAGATGTTTAATGATAGACACACACTGAGCATTAGTACAGTGGACATGACATTGGGGTAGAGAAGGAACAAGAAGAGCTTTGATTCTCAGCACAGAAAATCACTGTGGGGGGCAGAAAAAGTTGTACAAGGCGATGGGGCAAGGGAGGGGGCAAGTGCTCAGGGAGAGTCGGCCGAGAGCTGGGGCCACCACCCGAGGCAGCTCCTGCTCTGTCAGCCCCCATGGTCCCCATCCCTCCAGCACCCATGGGCTCAGAAGCCAGGAGGAGCGGTGGCCCGTCCTCTGACGCTGCCCACGTACGAGGGGACGGGCAGCGGGGGACTGCAGAGGCGTAGGGACCGCTGCCATTGGTGCTTCAGCATCGCAGCTGCTGCAGCGTCCAGAGGGGCTCCTGACAGCGAATGCCACCAGACTCCAGCCTCTGCCACGCTGTGGTACTGCCATGGTGCAGGCACTCCAGAAATAATGGGCTTTGTGCTCATATTTCATAGAATCATAGAATCTCACTGTGACAGAATTGTGTTTGTCATGTCTCAGATGTTCTTCATTTCTTGTCATAAATGATTGTATTTACCAATGTTTATTTGTATTGCTATTTGGGAAAAAAAAATCAATTCCCTAAGAAAAGCATGCTATGAGGCACCTTCAGTTGTTTTGGTAGCCACCATATTTGATCTTCAAATACAGATTTCTTGTACAACTAAAGAACCCATGAAAGTCCCCAGCTATGGGGGCTCCACCATGTCCCTGAGGAGGTTGTTCCACTGAATGATTGTTCTCACTGTAAAAAATTTCTTACATATATTGAGATGAAACCTCTCCCAGTGCAACTTGTACCCACCACCCCTTGTCTTCTCCAAGGGGTGCCTTGGGAAGAGAGAGCCTCCGTCTTCTTTGGAGCCACCCTTTATGTACTGGATTGCTGTGATGAGGTCCCCTCTGGGTCTTCTCCTCTCCTCCCCCAGTCATTCCTCATAGGGCAGGTTCTCCAGCCCTTTGATCATCTTCATGGCCCTCCTTTGGACCCTCTCTAGTCTGTCTGCCTCCTTCTTGAACTGTGGGCACCAGAACTGCATGTGACCGATGAAGGTAGGGGACAGGCAAGCAATACTGCTCTCCAGCCTGAAGCCCACCGTGTCCTCAGCACAACGCTGCCAACTTTGTCATCCCATGGTTTGTGCTCGCTGTGGCCTCCTCGAACATCTGCTGGGAGTGTGACTTACAGCCTCCTGGCTCTGGACACACACCTGCACCTCTGACACCACTTCTCTGTATGTGCCCTGACTGCAACGTGTCTGTGCAAACACTGCATTTCTGTGCGGCCATAATTATATTCTCAGTTTCTCTCTTTAAGCTCTCTTTGACAAGTCATTTATATTTTGCCTGCTTTCATGAGCTTTTATAGTGAAAGAAAGTTGGCAGGCAATTCTCAGCTATCCTACTTGTCTCTTCTATGTCTGATGATTGATTTCCAGTGGGAGTAAGTTTTGATATTTGAAAAGATCCAGACTATTATTATTGAACATCTGAGTTGTGTAATGGAAGTATCTGTCTGACAAATCTAGAAGGATATCTAAGCAAGAGACTCAAAGGCATCAGGAAATTCTGGATCATGTATAAAACATTGTCCGGTGCATTGTCTCTAACTTCAAACAGATAACGGAGAGAAGCCACAATGCCAGGAGCATACAGCCAGGTTGAGGAAAAAAGCGGTGTAAAATGGAATATTTCAAAAAATTCATGAGAAATATCAGATTCTGTGAAGACTGAAAGATACAACAGACAATGGGATGAAAGGACCAATCCTGACCTATATCCAGGCAAAATCCCCACTGACTGAGAGGAAAAATGATGCCTTTGATCTGCAATTGATACCAAGACTTTGGGCAGGCAGAGACGGATGAATACTGCTCAAAAGGAAAAAAAAAATCACACAACGCCAGTGGAGCCCGGGAACTCATTGCAGACGCAGCTTGTGTTCAGCTGGGGCTCACACTGCAGTTTGGGGGCAGACAAACAAAAACATCCTCCTCGGGGACGAGGCATCAGTGGTTGGCATCGGTGGATGGAGCTGTGCCAGGACGGCAGGCCGGGGGGCTACCGACAGCCCGTCACTGGGGCCCGGGGGGCACCGCCGAGGGGCCTGGAGCTGGGCACCCACATCTCAACTGCAGGTGTGTTTTTCCTGAAAAACAAACAAAAATTGCTGTCTTGATCATGCACCTCGCAGCCTGACCCCAGCAAATGACTGGACTGATTTAACCCTCGCTTTACAGAACGTGTATTGTTAATGGTAAAGCACGTGCCCGGTTCTGAGTTCGTGCTGTGCCCTCCCGTGGGCAGAAAAGCAGCTCTACGTTCTGGTGAGATCTCTCCATTGTGGGGCCACGTGGGCAGAGCCCGTGGGCCAAGGACACCACCCGTGTCTCGTGGCAGCAAGCGCACGGGAAGGCACCGACACGCAGGTGAAGAGACGTTTTACTCCACCTTTCCCAGCTGCAAGGGGGACCCCCCCATCCTTCCCCCTGGGTTCAGCCGGGGGGGCATCAGGGCAGGGGCTGCCGCGGGAAGTGTCTGGGCACCCCCTGGCCCCCGGAGGCAGAGGGTGCTCTGTCTGTGGGTGCAGAGGCCGCTGCTGCCCCGTCACGTGTCTCCCGAGATGCCGTGTACACAGTCCTCAGTCAGCATCCCACGGGACAGGATCCTCACGTCCAGGATCACATCCGCCTTCCCTGCGTTAAAGAACAGCATTGGTCCATGGCGATGCCTGATATTAATGAGCGGCTAATGCTAATAGCCCTTAGCATGAGCTGGGGACCATTAACTCCTCCAAATGAGGTATTTATTCCCCGGGAAGCACACTGTGCTCAGGCTGTTGTTACTCCAGCGTGGCAGTGACTGCTGGTGGTGGCAGCGGCGCAGGTGCCAGGCAGGGATGCTGCCTGTGGCTGGCACATGCCTGTGCTCCCCGGCAGAGGGGATCCCTGCGAGGGGTGTCCCGGGGCTGGGGGGGCAGAGAGTGGCCACTTCTGGCCATGGGACCTGCCCCTGGGCTGCTGGGGCACAGCGCGGGGGGCTGGGAGGGCTGGGTGCTCTTTGCAAGCTGTGGGCTGTAAGGGTGTGTCGGTATCCGAAGGATTTGTGAGAACATGGAATCATAGTCTATTTTGGTTTTTTCTTTTACATAGTGCATTCATTAGCATCAGACCTTTCCACTGGTCTTCAATATCTTGCTTTGTCATTTGGAAGAGATTTCAGGAAAGCTCCTTACCACACAGCTGCTCTCTCTTTTTGCTAATAATTAGTCTTAGAGAACTGTCACTCTGTTCTTACATTGTGCTTGGTCATGGGATCAACTCAGCTGCCCATGGGGTTCCTCTTTATTTACCTTTTCCTGCTGCTTTTCATCTTAGAGCTAATGCAAGCTTTGAGCCTGCTCAGTCTATCAGTGAATGTTGATTGCTGTTAAATGCTAACTCTTTTCTTTTTAGCAGCTGGGCTGTGACCTGGCCTGTAGCCCTGGAGAGGCTCTGTGTGCCACAGCTGTGGGTCTTCCTTCCCCACTGCTGTTGGCAGAAGCTGGTTGAGGTGGGCTCTTTGCTGTCCTGTGCCAGGGCAGAGGTCCCAGGGAAAGCCTACAGGTTCACAGAGGCCCAAAGGCTGAAATGGGAGATGGCCTTTTTATTTATTTTTTTTTCCTCAGTTTCCCCTCTTTCTTCTCCATTGGATAGCCCTTCTTTTTGGTCTTGACTTGTTTGCTGACAAGCCTGCCTGCAGGCTCATCAGGCAAGCATCTGCATGCTTCCTCAGGGCAATGCATTTGTGTATTTGCATGTTGTTATTCCTGCTGTGCCAAGCAGAGAGGTTTCAACAAGGTCTGAAGAGAGTTCAACAGGGCTGTCTCAAACACAGTCCCAGGGACTGGTCCACGGGGTCACTGGCCCTGGAGGGGTTTCCTCAGCTGCTGCTGCCCCTTTGGTCTTGTGCTCATATTATGGTTGTCATGAATTCTTATTTGTATTCTCTAGTCCTTCTACTGTGTTGACACGCATCTCTTTGTTGCCCTCATTTTACCAGGTTAAAAAAGTCAAGTTCTTCTCATCTTCTCTTGCAAAATAGGTACCAAGTTCCTGTGGTTAACTTTTGGTCACCCCCAAAGTAGTCAGGCAGTTAGGCTGGTTGATTGCTGTAGGTCCCTTCTAAGCAAACTGTCTTGTCCTATCCTATCCTATCCTATGCTATCCCATCCCAGACTAGCCTAATATCACTCTGCACATATCTCAGTACTAAATTTGCCTTTTCTATGCAAAGGCCCCCCAGCGATGGCATTCACTGATGCTGAGAGGTTAATGCATCACTGCTTCAGCATCTCGCTGCCCTCTCCCACCACTTTAGAGGTCCTTACTGCTCTGTTTGTACAAACTACACTTGTTTGTACAAGGCAGTTTGAAATGCTTGAAAGTCTGCATGTCCTCAAGGTGAGTTAATGTATTTCCACTTAATTTTGATGCACCATCTTCACAAACCTTACTGGGGTTTCCCCACCTTTAACAAGTTCAAGAACAATTATTTTAACTACTTAGATTTTAAACGTTTCTCAGATTTTAACATACTGTTACATCGAAGCTACCCATCTGGTGGATTACTGTATAGATGTGCTGTCCATCTGGTAGATCGCTGGTTCTTAGTTCTACTTAAAGATACTAACTTTTTCTCCTTTTTAATCCCCAGCAGGATTTGTGAAATGGTCCCTGTGCCCCTGGGGGCAGAGTGCCACCCGGGGCTGGGCCACCCCCAGTTACTCCCTGAGAGGTTTTTCACTCTTCCTGGCAATAGTACATGTGGTCAAAATACTTTGTTCCTTTTAGACTTGCTCTCTTTGCTGTTGTAGCCTGCACAGCCTTAGTTCAAAATCCCCTGTGCTCTCCTCACACCTACTCCCCTTCAGCCGCCGCTGACTCGGCCGTGTCCGGCGCTGCCTGGTGCCTGCCCCTGGCCACGGGCACCTGTGGGTACCTGCAGACACCAGGGAGCAGAGCTGTGATTTGCCAACATCGCTTATTTGTTGCTGTCAGTTGCCAAAAACTAAAAAGGAGCAAGGGAAACAATTATGCCGTAGTATTATAATTGCTCACCCAACTGAAGTAACAGTGTAATTGTTGACTCTTAGTAATTGCTGATGACTCAGGAGTGGATGAGGTAAAACAGGGGCTTTGCAAAAGAGGCAGCAGAACAAGTGTAAAAGCTGAGGCAGGAGATCTGGGGAAACCATTATCACAGCAAACGAGGCGTGGAGCTGGTGGACTGTGCTGCAATCGCTCCTTTTAAACATTACACATTGGGTCCAATAATGCCATTTTCACTCATACCAGTACTAGTGCTTTGGAAGATTTGGATTTTCAGTTATGATTTGCCCCTTGCTGTGGTTCCATGTGGTGAACACGCTCCCAAAGCGTGATCCCACTGTGTTTATAACAGCAGGAATTCCCAAGAGCCCTTTTCCCGGAGCACGGCCAGTGGCCAGAGGGAGCGTGGCCGTGGGCACCCAGCCAGGGTGGGCCGGGCAGGTCCCACGGGAGCAGGACAGGGGCTGCCAGGCGGCGTGGGGCCGGTGGGGACATCAGGGACACAGGTAGGGGCTGGGGCAGGTGGGGACACCGGGGACACAGGTAAGGGCTGGGGCTGTCAGGGACAGCGGGTCACTCCTGCCGCAGGGAGGGTCTGACGTGGCCGGCTCCTGCGTCCCCTCCTGAGGGAGCAGCTCCTTGAACCACGTCTCCCCTCTTTCTCCAGCAATGCAGAGCGTTCCCACCCCCCGTAGGGCCCTTCCTGCTGCTGTCGGTGTGCTGGAGCCCAGCACGGCCCCAGCAAAACACGCAGTTCCCCCTGTTTCTAGAAAAGAACAGATTAAGATCCTGACATGGAAATTAATGCATCATCTCTTAATTGCCCTCATGTCCCCAGCATCTAGGGGAGAAATGACACCCGGGACGGGGAGCTGATGGAACAGCAGACATGCCTATTAACATGCTGCACAATTAGTGCAGGCGAGTGCTGCTGCAGCAGAGCAGACCTTGTAACCTGTGACAAGGACACTGGGCTGGGGGGAAGAAGGCAAACAGACCTGAGGAATAACTGCATTGAACGTCTCTGAACCTGCCAGAGGTGAGGCACGTCCCGGGTCAAGTTGTCTGCAAATTATACAGCGCTTGCTGTTATTTTTGTCTTATTGTCACCCTGAATAATGCAGCAGTAAAGCCACAGGGAACTCTTTACGAGTCTTTGTGCTGTGTCTGGGAAGAAAAAAAAGATTTTCTCTCCAGTGTGCACTGAGCCAGACTGTATCCACCTCTCCGTAGCAGGGCTCTGGCCAAGACGGGTGCCCTGTCTCCTCTGCTGCCTCCCCAGCTCCCCCTCCATCCCCGTCCAGCTCCCACCTCCACAGGGCACCGGCCCCGGAGCCGCACGGGCACCCCACGCTGCTCCAGGCGAACGGTCTCCCTGGATGTTGCTGTGAAACACGGGAAAGAGAGCAGGGCTGGGTGCTTCCATTGCCACCAGCTCCTCTTGCTGTTGGGGGAAGCTCAAAGCAAACTCTGGGAATGGAGCTGCCAGGGACAGGACTTCCAAGGCAGAGGCTGCAGGCATCCTGAGCCACCGAAACCCCTGCCTTTGGGTTGGATAGAGACGGAAGATCAACCTCCCACCGCGGCCAGCGAGTGTGGTCCCAAGCCTGGGCACGACTGCAGAACCCGTTTGTTTCCGTCTGGCAGGGATGCAAGGGTGGGAGAATGGCCTCATTTTTATTTTATCAAGGTAACTTCTGTCAAATACCACACTAAACAACCGGCTTTTGGATCGCCAAGATCAGCTTCCTACAAAGTCCTGGTCCCTCACGATGTGTCACTCCAGTTAGTATATAAAATATTAAGTACTGGAGAAAACTGGAGTCTCTCCTCAGTGAGACACTGTTGTTCCCTCTCATCATTTCTCCCTCTGCAATAGGTTGCTTTGTTCTTGCTTTTAAGAGGGAGAGTGACAGATCCACTACCGTAACCAATATTAATTGGGAAATGCAGTGAAAATGAAAGCACTTCCTTTCCTGGACTTCTGCAACCCCCGTTTCCCCTCCGTGCACGTGAACTGCCCACACAGGGCTCCCCCTGCACCCACAGCTGCAGCTCCAAGGGCCAGATAGTCAACTTGGGCAAAATCAAGGTATCAAAACATGATAATTGCTACTTTATCTATTAGAAAATAAGGACCTCTTAAAATATACCTTTGAAAAAGTAAAACTTGAGGAAAAGTTGTAGTAAGAGGGATGTTTCAAAGCTGGCCATCTGGGTAATTTCACGTTCTAGCAACTGAGTTAGAAGGCAGCTGTGTGTCTCTGCGTGTAAATTCAAACAGACAAGCTGATGAAGCGGTGGGGAAAGTGACACTGTATCAGGTTTCTCCTTTAATGACTCATTTTGATCACTGCAATTTACAATGCAGACTGCAAAGGATTTTCTGATCTCCTTAATGACAGGTTTTTAATCCCCGAGGCATTTTGTAGGGATGCTTATGGAGACAAATCTGGAGGGAACACATTGCTGGAGTTGTCCCTCGGCTTGCTGGTGGCTCGTGCTGCAGCAGCGGTGACACCAGGCCGTGGTGTGTTGGTGCCTGCAGTGCTGGTCACAGCAGCTTCCAGTGCGGCCGAGTGGAGCCCGGGTCCCGGGGGGATTTGTGCTTCAAGGGCTGCGTTTCTCCTGTTGTTTCAGGGTGACCTGAAATTCCCATTCAATAGTTGTTTGCATCCCCAGGCACTGAAAGCCCTTTAAATCTGGGAGCTTGGCAGTTTATGGGGCCAACGAGCACAGGGTCATTTTACCAATTACAATTGTATATATGCCATCGTGGGACATTATGGTATATAAAAACCAATTTTAAAATGTTGCTGCCATCTGCAAACCCTCAACAAATGAGTCTGGTTTTAAGGAGGTGCTTGGTCACACACACCGCTACAAGGATATTTGACATTGACACCAGTTCCTAAGGAGAAGGGAGGAGGAGGGGCCGGGAGGACGGGCTGCAGCAGAAGCATGGCTTTGGGCGGCAGGAGCCGGCCGGCAGAGCTGCACCCGTGGGTGAAACACCTAACAGCTCCAAAGGGCATTGCAGAAATGTGAACGCAGGGTTTCCAGAGTTAATTTTATAGGAGAGGTATGGAAAACACCTGCAGGATGGTTGTGCCTCCTCCACACACGCTGAGTTACCCCGTCTGCTGCGGGATGAACAGCCAGAGGCTCATCCCAAACCACCGTCTGTGTGTTTGGGAAGACGAGCCCCGCCCCCCCCCGCCGCATCCCTGGGGACCGGCGCTGTCTGAAGGGCCGGACGGGTCCGGCTCCTCTCCGCGGGGAGACCGAGTGAAATAAAGCAAATGAAACCCAGTACAAAGACTTAGCGGGCTCTCCATGGTGCTGGGGACTATCTGCTGATCTCGGTGCAGAAGGGTTTGTAATGGTAATTAGGCGGCCCTTTGTCATTGAGCCTGCACCACAAACGGGTTTCCCCGCCGTGTCCGCACCTCGATGGGGCTTCCCCCCGGGCTCCCGGCGGTGGGAACGGCAGGAGCCATCGCTCTGGTTTGTAGCCGTCATTCCTGCTTCCAAACAGCCGTGGGGTCACGGGGGTGGGAGGAGGGTGACAATCCGGGGGGTCCCTGCCCCTCGCCCCAGCGCCGCGGAGGAGGAGCGGGTACCGCGGGGCGCCGCAGCCAGAGCAGTGCGGGGGGAGCGCCAGGAATTGTCTGCCTTTCAAGGACCTGCCATTTTAATTGTGTGGGGGCTGCCCAGAGCTGTCGAGGAGGCTGGTAAGTTGTTACAACTCAAAATGCAGACGGCAGGGGATCCGCGGTTGTGCGGAACGAGCCCGAAGCTGGTGCAGGCAATGGGCTCCCCGCCGGGGGGGCGGGAGGCCGGGGGTCTCCCGGAGCCGCCGGGGGGGCCGCGGGTGCACCCGCTGGAGCCCGCTCGGGTCCTGCCTGGAAACCCCAGGCCCCTGCGGGGAGCGGGTGTGCGGGAGGTACAGGCACTCCTGCGCAGGTGGAGGGGCTGGCCGTGCCCCCCGGCCGTAGGGGGGACACCCCTCTGCAGCCCAAGCCCTGGGGTGGGGGGGCTGGGGGGGCTGTGCTCCTCCCCGCCGTGGGGGACGGGAGGATGCTGCGGGCGTTTCTGTGCCCAGCACCGCCGAGCCCAGCTCCCCGGACCCGCCGCCCGTCGCTCGCTCTGTGGCCCCGAGCTCCCCCCGAGCCCCCCCGGGGCTCAGGCCGGCAGGGAGCTGGGGCCGAGAGCACGGGTGGAAGCTCTGCTGAGCCTCCCGGGGCGTCCAGCTGTGACAGCCTGCACACAGCTGGGTCACCCTGCCCACAGTGGGGTCACCCAGCCCACAGCGGGGTCACCCTGCCCACAGCTGGGTCACCCTGCCCACAGCGGGGTCACCCTGCCCACAGCCGGGTCACCCTGCCATCGCACACACGGTCCCCCCAGCACAAACTCACTCACTCTTCTGCCCTTTGGTCTGGAGGGAAAATCTTCCTTGGCCGTTCCCCCCTGGGTGCGGGGCTCAGGCAGCACACACACCCCACAACCCTGCCCTCGCATCCATGTTCCTGCCACCGGCCTCCCCTGGACCCAGACCGGGACCCCGTGAGCCCAGGGAGGGTCCTCAGCGGGAAGAGCCACCCTGCACCCTGGGACAGACCGGCCACGGCCCTGGGGAGGAACAACCCCAAAATACAGCCCTCTCCCAGAAACCAGCACATTTGGAGAGAACGGGCAGGAAGGGCTGTTTTCCTGCAGGTGACGGATCTGTGCTCTGGAGTGAGCAGAGAGGTGCAGTGCCACAGCCAGACACACAGGAAGAGGCTGGAGGGTATCTCATTAGCATACTCTTTTTACTAATCAAGTCGGTGTGAATAATTTTACTTATGATTGTGTTTGATTGTATTAGCGAATTATAGATTTGAAAACTCCTTTTTTTTCAAGTCTGTAGAAAGCAGCAGCATTATTACTGAACTATTTTTGGATGATTTCATGGACAGCATGCTCTGTTCTTCCACTGGTTCATCACAGCGGGGTTCTGCCCCGGTCCCCCAGGGAAGAGGAGGGTGCCCTGCACAGGGGCTGTCACAGGTTTGGTGAAGGCTGATGCTCCATTGCCCCAGCTGGATGTAGGAAACGGCGTGTGCCCCCGGCATCGGACACGTCTGTCATTGAAAAGTGCTGAACATCAAAGGTTAAGGCAAAAACTCTCTGTGTTAGTTTAGATGTGTAGTTAAGAGGCCTGCTGTTAATTAGGCCCTGTTAATCAGCAGCCCCCTGTATCAGCAGATGCCATGGAGAGAGTGAGGCTCTGGTGCCGTGCCCTCCAGCCAGGAAGCCACCAGTCCGGGTGGGAGAGGAGAGCTGGTCTGTCCCTGATGGCCCTGTGGGTGCTGTGAATCCACTGTCCCTCTTCCAGGGGTCGATGGGCCGGGTCAGGAACGCAAGGAAAAAGACAAAAGCAAAATTTCATGATTTCTGGTGTGACTTCCGCTTCCAACTTTCATTAAACCCAAATGTTTCTGGACAATTTCAAAGTCAGAAGGGGGACACAAGCGTGTGCTGCCACCTCCTACGCCGGGGAGGCAGGTTGTGAGAAATTCCTCTTGGTCCAGCCTTGCCGGGTCCTGTCACCAGTCATTGAGAAACAGGGACAGTAACTGGGTGAAAAATAACCCTGCTCTTGTTCTCAGACCACCATTATATGTAATTGCATTTTTGGTTTGGTATTTTTTGGTCCCTAAAATGAAATTGAGGAGAGTTAAAAGGGAGGTAGTCTCTGTGCTTCCTGATGAAGGCAAAGGCTGCTCCTACCTCCACGCTGCTCTGACTGCAGTGCTGCCAAACAAAACCCAGCAGTGCCACTACAGTTTTAAAGCTCATAGACAAAATTGCATTTTGAAATCACACAAAACTTGCCTGCTCTCATAATATACCGAAATGAACTGGAGATGTTTTCTGTTCCGGAGACAAAGCGTGATTTTCCTGTCAAGCCTGAAGTTATAATTACAGGTGAAAACTGAGTGAAAATGTGGAAAGTCGATTTTCTTGTGATGCTACCCCTCACGGCAGCCCTTTCGGGAGGCAGGGATTTTCAGGCCGAGGCACAGCGCGGCTCCAGCCCTCACTGAGATTTGGGGGGAGCTGCTCTCTGCCGGTGGCGGGGCTGGGGTCGGCGGGGGGGCCTGGGGGAGCAGGGGGCGATTTTCCTCCTGTGAGACTGATTCTGGACTTCTGCACAGGGATCCCCTGCCTGTGCTTTAGAGACAAGTGATCCAAAGAAGTCACCGGGGCAATTTGAGGGGTGGGGGAAAAATCCTTATCTGGCAAGAATTCAAGATCTCCACCTCCTTACCTTGCCTGAAATACAACAGAATGCTGACTCGTGTTTTCAGGGGGACATTGTCTGATACTAAGAAACTTTAAAATCCAGTCGAAAACAACAAAAGAAGAGCCTAACTGGAATTAAAATTAATTGTTTTGGCAACAAGGCATGAGTTTTGGAAGTGCTGGAGACAAACTTTGAGTCACACAACCGAGGTGCCTGAAACCTGCTCCAGCTCCAGCCATGAGTCCACTGAGCCCAGTCAGAACCTTTACTAGAAGACAGGTGAGGGAAAGCCCAGGCTGCAGCGGGGGATGCTGCACCCGCCACCAGGATGTGGAGCAGGTCCCTCCTGCAGTGCTGTGACCCACCAGCCAGGCAGGGGAAGGCTTTGTCCCCAGGGACCATGTGGTCCCCTCGCACCACCCGCTGTGGTGGCTTACAAACAGGAGTGACAGCTCCCCTGGACACCGCGAACCCATGGGTTCCTGTGGTCCCAGCTCCCATTTATCTTCCACAAAAGTTACCTGTGAATCTGCAAATATCTTCTGGACTTTTGTATCTATTCATTCCAGAAAGGGCTCTGGGGCTATCTCCAACCTCATGTCCCAAGGTCAGACGAGCTCCCCCTGAAGTCCACCTCCTGGTTTCTGTACTGTGGTGTTTAACAGAAGAGCACTTTTTTTTTTTTTTTTTTAAAATAAAAGCATGGGTAAATTTCTTCTGTCCTCCCTCTGAGACCCACAGCCCCCTTGGAAATTACCTGTTCCTTTTGTGCTGAAGCAGAGACTCATAAACTGTGACACACCGTATCTCTTCCTTGGTGTGATGCTTCAGCCCCGAGCGTCACTGGGAAACATCCTTGATGGAGCGCTCCCGAGTCCTCTCCGTGCCCACACAGGCTCTGGGCAACCTGTGCCTCCAGCCTGGCAGCCCACAGGGCTCCTGGCCAGAGGGTCCCTCACCGCCCGGAGCCGGGGAACAGGCAGGGACAGAAGGGGCTGCTGGTGTGCCTGGGAGCAAAGGTACCGCTCGGGGAGCGGGGAAGGAGCAGCTCTGTCTGGGGACTGGGGATTAAGGAGAAGCTTGTGAACAAGCAAAACATTACGCAGCTCTTCAGCTGAGGGCACACACAAACCTGCACACACCTACAGAAAACTCGTACTTCTCTCCAGTGAATCCTGAAGAAGAGATCATACTAAGGTTTTGAGCAAACACTGTCGTTATGCATGTTGACATCAACACTTCCAAGGCTCGCGGGAAGAGATAAAGGAGATAAGATGCAGAATGGTTCTGTCATGGGTGCTGAGGATTTTCTGTGGAAGAGATATTTTTTTCTTTGTTTGCCAAGTTTTCAGAAATAACACTGGCATTTATCTAAACAGGACGGTTTTATTTTCCCTTGGAGATTAAAAGCCTGTGGTTTCCTGTAGTGAATTACTGTGTGGGCATTGCCAGCACAGGTAAAGAGATTGCTTCTAGTCATTCCATTAGCACCCAGCAAGACAAAAATATTCTGGAGTTAATTATGGATTTAATAACAAGCAATTATCAACAATTCCATCATCTTCACTCCTGTTCGTGAACAGCAACTTCACTGCTGATGCATGTTTTGTACGCTGCCCAAAGGATGTGTTGGCTGACACCAGCCCAGCGGGGTCGGTAGATAATTGCCTGTGTCGTGGGCCCAGAATTAGGCAAACAGATAGCGTGGGCCAGAGAAATATGCCTGCCAGCAGCTGTGACAGCATTTGCATGGCAACCAGCATCCAAAGGGAAGGGAACCAGAAGGACTGTGAGACTGAGGGTCGGTTTCCATTTCAAGAACGGTGGCAGAGACAAGACCAGGGCATTAGAGCATCGTGTCCAGTAACAGGGCTGTCTTCATTCAGTCCTTGGTCACCTGAAACATTGGCTCTTACACCGGTTACAGACCAAGAAATTAGCAATTTCCTTCCCACGGCCCCTCAAAGAGCTGAAACAGGGCAAGCAACCATTGAAACGGTGGGATGTATCAGAAGGGTGTGCAAGCACCACTAACTGCTGCTGGCAGAACTGACCCCAGACCGTGTCCACACAGTGTCCCGAATTATTGTGAATTATGTCTCAGACTAAGGCTTCCCTGGGGTTGCCCTGGGGCTGGGACCCACAGCTGTGTCTAATGACGACCCTTGTCAAAGGACAAACAGCCCGAGTGTTTGCCAGCCCGCCTCCAAGGTTCCAGCTGATGCTTTTGTGCTGAGCAAATTAATAAGTTTTACTCCAGTTCTCCCACAGAAGGCAAATAAGAAGCCAAAAAACAAATAAGCAGCACAGCCAGGACAGTAAACATGCTTGCTTTAAGGAGTGGAAACCAGAGTCAAGTTTCTGGATGATGAAGCTACAGGCTTCCTCAAATCAAGTTAATTTAATGATTTATACATTTCCTCCACAGAGATGTGGGAACTGAAACGTGCATCTCCAGGGGGTGCAGGGAGATCCCCCCGCCACCCCACACTGTGCTGTGATGCTCCGTCTGCATCAGGGACGGCGGGAGCAGGGGTGGCCACTGCGGCGGCGCCCGGGGCCAGCAGCCCCCGGCCCTGACCCGCTGGTGCCAGCAGCCCCCTCCCAGGGCCGAGCCGCCGCTGTGGGCGGGTGGGGAGCGGGGGCTGCAGAGCCTTCCCGAGTGGGTCCCGCAGAGCCTTCCCCGGGGGGTCCCCGGCGCTGCAGCCCCTGCCGAGCCCGAGCTCCCCCCGCCGCCCGCTCCCAGCCCCGGCTCCCCCCCGGGGCTCCCTGTCGCTCCTTGGCCAAAACGTCTCTGCGTTCCCGTCCCCCGACGGCCTCTCACTCCTTTGGCAAAGTCCTAATTCATCTTCTGTCAGATATTTTTCCCTCGTGTCGGAGGCGCGATCCCCGTTACTCTGTTCCTCACGTCCGCTTCAGCCTAATGGCGTCTGTAAATAATGAATTTGCATAATGAGCAGTATTTATGAAAACCAATTGCGCTCTGTGTCGGTGATCCTGTGACTTCAAACACGCTAACACCCCCTGAAGCGCCGGCGGGTCGAGGCCGTGCCCCATCCCTGCCCGGGAGGAGGAGGAGGAGGAGGGAGCCCGGCGCCCCCGGCCCAGGGACGGCCCCGCCGGGGGGAGCGAGCCCCCGCCGGGTCTGGGGGCGCCGCCGCCTCTGTCGCTGACCGCAGGAGCCCACGCCGCCGGAAACGGAAATTCTCCGGCCTCCGCAGGGCGACAGCGGTTGAAACCGTCGCAGCCCCGAGGGGGGGGCACCGCCCGCCCGCGCTCAGCGACCCCCGGG
>NW_015090795.1:174047-174414 GCF_001431845.1 Calidris pugnax
CCCGGGAACGGGCGCTGCGGCGGAGACCCTGGGACGGAGGGGAGCCGGGGGCTGCCCTGCGGCGGTCCCCGCCCCCGGGCACCGTCACCCTCCGCCCGGGCCGGGGTCCTGCCGCCATCCCTCCCCATCGCGCCCTCCTGGCGGGCAGCCGGGAGCGGGAACGGCCGGGGACACGCACACGGCGGGTCAGAGCCTGCCCGGCCGGCCCTCGGCTGTATATCCCCTGCAAACACACTGAGAGGTAGAGCTGGTCAGGAATTGTGCTGTCTCCCGTGGAAATTTCTCATAGGAAAAAACCCCATGAAAATAATTCCATTGAAATCCTCCATAAAAACTAAAAGGCTTCTTTTTTTTTTTTTTTTTTTTT
>NW_015090795.1:174424-184501 GCF_001431845.1 Calidris pugnax
CAGGTTTCCACCTATTCTTAAATAAGCTGCCTCTAGGGGAGCGTTTTCAAACCAGAGGTCTCAATTCCATGCAGAGCTGCGACGCTTTTATGCGGAGCCACAAGACTGACAGAATTCAGCCTAATCCAATATTCATGTGGAAATCTGATGTTGCACTAAATTACCAGCGTGCGTGTGGGGCTGTGACTGGGAAGCATCCTGGGGCTGCTGCAGCAGGGAAAGCCCTGGCCACGGCTGCTCCTCAGAGGGTGCTTCAGGGCACGGTTTTTGGTGACTGCTCCGTTCTGACCAGCCCTTGTGCCCAGCTCAGCCTTGCTCAGCTCCAAGCTGTCTGACAGAGCTGCCTCTGCCTTGTAACAATGGCCCTTGGTCAGAATATGATTTTAACAGCATTTTGCAGATCTTTAAGCGAATGCAGGAAGCATTTGGGGAGCTGCAGCAGGTGGCAGGTCACTGCGAATGGAGCGGGATGGGTCGGCTGGAGCAGCCCCTGCCAACAGCCAGCACCGTCCCTCAGGCACAGGGAGCTGCTGCTCCTGCTGTGCCCCACAGAGCTGTGCTTGCTCTTTGTGGGCTTGGAGTCAGCCTGGAGGAACTGGCCATGGGCACATCTCTTTAGAGCGTGCCATCAGTGTCCATCAGACAGCTCTCTGCAGGAGCGGAGCTTCCACTCCCGCTTGTGACCCACTGCCACCCCCTTCATTTCTTGTGGTAAGTGCCAGAGATCAGAATTTAACTTGGGGGGTTCCAAAGCTGGTGCTGAAGAGCTGCTGGGCTGTGAGGTGGCCGGAGCGGGCCCACACCAAGCCCCTGTCCCTCAGCCTCCCCCTTGGGCTCAGTGGCTGTGCGGGGCAGGGCTGGCTCTGGAGGACACTGTCAGCTCTGGGAGAAGATGCATGGACATCAGAGCATCTCGGGCACACGTGCACGGTAAACCCCTTGGACATCCCACACGTGCTGGGGGCAGGAGGTCTCTACCTTCCTCTCTCCAGGGGACCTGGCCTCTCTCTACAGAAAACTTTCTGGAGTTCACTGTCCTCGGCTGCTGCAGCCAAGGGTTACTGGTACAGAAACGGCTTTGGAGACTGTGGGTTCATGCAATAACAAGGGGAAGTGCTTGAGCGAAAAGACTTAGATGTGCCCTTCTTAACAGTCTTTCCATTTGAAATGCAATCAACAAATTGCTCTTTCCAGTGAAGCAAGATGGAAGCACTGAGGAAACAGTAAATGTGCATTACTCGTGACACATAATCCACTGAACAATCCTGCAATTATTATTATTTCTGACAAGTCATAAATAATGTAGCAGAAGACGCAGCGCTGATGAGAGGAAAGGGATCCGTGTCACTTGTGTTTATTGGCTCTGTCTGACATGGGAGGGAGCAGGGGCTCTGTGACAGGAGCCCCCCAGGCTGTGTGTCCCCAGCGCTGCCGAGCTGTTCCCATTCCCTGCTCGAGGCCTCACCGGGGCAGGCAGGGGGTGGCTCCAGGACCCGGACCGACGTCCCACACCCAAACACCTGGGATGGATTCCCTGCCAAGGGCTGGCACCGGCACTGGCAGGAGGGCGTCTGGCCAGGCAGCGCTCGCTCTGCTTTGGGACCTCCAGCTCTTCCCTGGGAGTGTTTATCAAGGGAAATTATTTCATACATCTCATGATTTTCAGGGTTTTACAGGAACAGTTTCCAAGACATGGCCTCGGCCCTGAACCAGTCTGAAAAAGGCTTTCCTGGGGCAGGAGGGCACCAGTGGGAACAGCAGAGCCCAGGGGTCTTGCAGCTTTGCAGTGCCCAGGAATGGACTAAAATCCCCCCTTCGGGCTTGGTGGGAACCTAAAACATTAAGAAATATGAGAAGGAAAGCCAAGTGTCCATCACAGCGACTCTTGGAAGCCCTTCTCCAGGCTGGAGGCCGTGCCCGCAGACACCCCCAGTCCTTGCCCTGCCAGCAGCCGGTCACCAGCGAGGGGTGGCCTCGACGGAGGGTACGGCCCCCGGCCACGCGCTCCGAGTGCCACACAATGTCTGCTGGTGGTCCTGTGGCAGCAAAACGCCCCAAATTCCCTGAGCAGTGGAGCCAGCCAATGTGCTCACAGCTGTTCTGATTTTTTGAAGAATTAGGATAAAAATCTGGATGAATGAGGGGAAAGGTAAATAAAATTATCTGGTAGAAAATGTTTAGGATTTCAAACTTGCAGCTCATTTTAGCTTGGAATACGAGGAAAAAATTGCCTTTCTCATTCTTTTCCAGCGGATCTAGTTTAATGAATTTCCATAATGAACCTGCCTCATCATAATTTTTAAATAATTCCATAAGTGTAACATTGATTTGGAGACTTGCAAACCCTGTCAGGTATAAAATGTCCTTCTCACATCTGTGACATTTCACTGAGATGATAAAAGCTCGGCTGAAAGCTTTAGCCACTGGGCAAATACAAGGTTTCTCTGAGCTTTTGTGAAACCATAGAGCGAGCAGTAAATTACAGCCCTGCCCTTAGGGGTTACCTAGAACAGCTGAGAACCAATGAGAATCTCAAACATTTTGCAAAATATCAGGCTGTCCCAAAAATATTGCAAACTTCTCACTTAATTTTGTAACATCAAATTGTGCCCTGTTTTTTACCTCCTCTGTTTTCTGTTTGCTCATAAGTGTGTGGAGTCCCCTGCTGACAGACAGCAAGCTGTGGCAAATTAAATTTATAACTTAAAAATATATATATTTAAGAGATAACTGTTAACTCCAGCTGAAATAATTCTATAGATTCCTGCTGTGTGCAAAGAAATTCAGTCAGGAGATTGTATCTCCATAGCTCTGGGATTTGTATGTGTGAATACTCAAGGCTGACCAGGAGGCGTGAGGGATGCCAGAAGCTCCCAGCGTGGCTGGGTGCCAGCACCCAGCAATCCCTGTCTGAGCAGTGGAGAGACGGGGTGTCCTCCTGGGGACACCATCACCCCCGTCAGCAGCACCCACAGCGCGGCCCACAGCCGCCGGGGTCCCTGGGCAGGGGGACACAGGGACACGGGGACACGGGGACACGGGGACACTGCCTTGGCCGGGGCAGCTGCTGTGGGCTCAGACCCCTCTCGTAGGACGGACGCCGATCTACTGAAGATCTGTGTGGAGAACATGTTTGTGATTTCTCCTGGACCTGTCAGCCTGTTACTGCATGGAGAAATGTGCTCTGGGAAGCCCGTGCTGTAGATGCACACCGGGTTTTTGCTTCTAGGTCTTTCTCATTCTCCATACTTCGCATGAATTTTGGCGCGTTTTCTGCATTTATGAACCAGGCTGCCAGACTTTCTGGTTTCAGGATTTCATCTGCAAAACCAGCACACGTTCCCTAGACCCCAGACCTACATTCTGTTATTCCCAGCATTAGGCTTTAGTTCTTTTCATGGTATAGTGCACTGATTTGCACAGATTTTTAGGATCTGGGATTTGGAAGTTGCTTTCTGACACAATTCCTGCTGTAAAAATGGTTGGATGGAGTTCTGGTTGTATCCAGTGGCTGTTTGTGTCTTCTGCTGTATCTCTCACAGTGCAAAATAGGATTATCTTTCCATGTTGCAGAAATAATAAACTTATAGCCCTGATAATCTAAATACATAAGTAAGGTAAAATCTGCAGAAGGAGGTTATATTTTTTATTTGAACCAGTGATATAGTAGGTGAAATTTCAGATCTGAAGAGCTTTTGTTTCTGAAATATTGCCTGTTTTCTTCCAGCTAAATCAGGTGGTAAGATAAAAGATGCTGTCTCTGCTATAAATCTCTGTTGCTCATACCCTGAGAGCACCCTGGCTCCGGCAGCCCTCCTGCCGCTCCACGTGAGACAGGCAACGTCACTGCTGTCCGCAGAGGGAAAACACGGCAGGTTTGGAATCCCAATCAATGGTTTCAAAAATAGCCGCATGAAGCAGCTTATGTAAATGTTAATTTGATAAAAAAGTCCCCTATAAGACAGAGATGTTTGCATTCCCTTCCTTTAGATCTACATAACGACGCATTTAGGGAGAAGCCCCTTTTCCACTGCGTACTGTGCTGGGCTGTTGATAATGCACGTATCCCTCACAGGGTTTAAGGATTACTCTGGCTAACTATGTGCTTCAAGCTCTTTTTAATTGCAAACAGGGATAAAAAGTTGAAATTCCATAAATATAAAATGTTTCTGGGGTTTCTCTTAACACTGGCCGAAGCCATGTTTTGTTTTGCTCCAAGGCAGGACACGCTGAATGGGAGCCTGGGTCTGTGGGATGGCCCACGGAGCTCTGCACAGCCCCGCAGGGGCACTGGCCGTGCCCTACCCCTGCCCGCACCGCTGCCCGCCGGCCCCGCGCCCCGCTCCCGCTCGCAGGAGTCCCAGGAATGGGGAGGGCTGGGGGAACCTGCCTGGAAACCTGCAGGGAGGTGTGGGCTGGTGCTGCAACACATCATGGAATGGTAGAATCGTAGAATTGTCCAGGTTGGAAGGGACCTTTAAGATCATCTGGTCCAACCATCAACCTAACTGATTAAAAACCAAGAGAAAACCATGCAACCTCGCCCCCCATCACTAAACCATGTCTCTAAGCACTATGTCAACCTGTCTTTTGAACGCCTCCAGGGATGGTGCTGCATCCACTGCCCTGGGCGGAACATTCCAAGGTTTAATAACCCTTTCAGTGCAAAAATTGTTCCTAAGATCAGGAAATCAGCTCATCAGCTCTGGTGTGCGGAGCAGCGCTTCCACAGCGGGGCATGAAAAGTGTGACAGCAGCAGCTTGAACCCGTTGAGGTCTGTGGGTGGGAAGGGAAATGCTGCAGGACCCACTGGTGGGTGCCTGCCCGGGCAGTCCTGGGGCCAGGTCACACCGTCAGGGCCATCGCAGGGCCTGGCCAGCAGCGGGAGCAGTCCCTGTGGCAGATCCCTGTGGCACATCCCCATGGAGCATCCCTGTGGCTGATCCCTGTGGCACATCCCCATGGAGCATCCTGCCTGCCCGGGCAGTCCTGGGGCCAGGTCACACCGTCAGGGCCATCGCAGGGCCTGGCCAGCAGCGGGAGCAGTCCCTGTGGCAGATCCCTGTGGCACATCCCCATGGAGCATCCCTGTGGCTGATCCCTGTGGCACATCCCCATGGAGCATCCCCATGGCACATCCCCATGGAGTATCCCCATGGCACAGGGCCATCGCAGGGCCTGGCCAGCAGCGGGAGCAGTCCCTGTGGCAGATCCCTGTGGCACATCCCCATGGAGTATCCCCATGGCAGATGCCTGTGGCACATCCCCGTGGCACATCCCCATGGAGCATCTCTGCAGCACATCCCTGTGGCACATCCCCATGGCACGCGGAGCATCCCTGTGGCAGATCCCTGTGGCACATCCCCATGGCACATCCCCATGGAGCATCCCCGTGGCACATCCCCATGGAGTATCCCCATGGCAGATGCCTGTGGCACATCCCCGTGGCACATCCCCATGGAGCATCTCTGCAGCACATCCCCGTGGCACATCCCCGTGGCACATCCCCGTGGCACGTGGCCCTGCTGAGGCGCAGTCAGCCCTGCTGGGTGCCATGGCAGGGCTGCGGGGGCTCTGTGGGGGTACTTGGTGAGGAATTAAATTCAGGGAAGGCTGAGAATGAATGAGAGCCGGTGACCTGAGCAGCAGCAGCGACGTCGCTGCTGTCCCCCGGAGGGGTGGCAGTTGTCTCTCTGGGCCTGCCTGGGCGCTGAAGGAGGGGAACCACATGTGGCCTTTGCAGGGCGGCCATGCCTTCCAGAAACCAGCATTTATCATCATACAAATGTTATTTTAAGCTTTCAATTGCTGACATAATTAATGGGATACAAAGCACACCTTGGATCATACGATGCATCAAACAGGATCTGATGTATTACACACATCAAAGGAAGTATTACTTATTGCAGGCTTGTCCTCTAAACCTCACCGTCGGGTTTATGAGCCACAATGTTGTGCTGTTTTGCCTGTTCAGGTGTCCTCTTTGTGATTTATTTATTTTTACCGATTTTTATGCATTTATTCGGCTGTGCTGAATAGTGGTGGTTATTTATCACCAGACCACACGGCAGTGAACCCTGTTGGCTGGTGCTCAGCTGTCTGGAGGTACCTCGTTTGTCTTGTGTTTGCCTTGAACATAAGTCATAGGCCACCTTGGCTGCTCAGAAATACACCCTATTTTTCTGCAAGATAAATACATAATTCTGCAAAACAAACACACAACTAAATATACACTTCAATATTTTTTTCTGCACTTTTTATTAAATAACGAATCAAGCACTTTGGAAGATTTTTCTCTCTTCCAGAAACTGTTTTCAGTTCTAAGCCCTTTCCACCTGCAGTTTCAGGTCTCCCTTTCCTACACCTCCCAGTTCATTTCCAGCTGTCTCTACTGGAAAAAGAATGGAGGGAATGGAAAATGAAACAAAAATATTGAAGATTTCAGCTTTCAGTAGAAGTAGAAGGTCACTGAGGAACCACTATGCCCCCCTTTTCATAAGAAGGTTTCCCCCCTGCCCCAGAAGTATTTTTTCATCAAACACAATGGCCTGGTCAGAGCTGTCCCAGACTGATTCTGCCCCCCCCAGATAAACCCCTGTGGGTGTGGGGGTCACCCCTTCCATCCCTGCTGCCCTCCCACAAGATCCCCCCCGGCTCCAGGGAGGAACAGTTGCCCATTTTCTCTCACTTACCTCAGAGACGTGACTTTTCCCAAGGGAGTGTCATGGCTCTGCTGCTTCCCACAGCTCTGCCCGCTGTGGGGTGGGTGTTCGGGACTGACTGCTGTGGGTTTTACTGCGTAACGGCCCCAGTAGAACCTCACGAGGTATTTCCATCCCCCCATGGGCTGCTGCAATGAGCTCTGTGTGTGTGTGTCCCCAAACTGTCACATGGGATGGCTCCGCCGGGGGGGCTCACCGTCAGAGCACCCCCTTAGAGCTGCTGTGGAGACCGGGGGGAGACAAACCACCCGCCAGGAGTGACCATCGACCTGCTCCCCGTCACAGCACGGGGACGGGAATGGTGCTGCCTCCATGGAAGCTACGGCAGGGTCTGCTGAGCCGGGACCTGCGGTGACAGAAAGGGACAGCCTGGCTTCGGAACGGGGGTAGGATTATTCCAGGTAGCTCCCTGCATTAGGAACAAAGTTGTTAGTTAAACTGATTAATATTAATGAACCACTGGGATGAAGAGATTTGCACCCCAGAGAACATCCAGGGATGACATTGCCAGTGACTAATGGCGGCCCGAGGCCGGCTGCTGACTGCTCTGGCCCCGGTTCCTCTCCCTAAGGGGCCCCGGGGTGACACAAGACGCTGCAGTCGGGCGTCACACCCGGGGTCCTTCTCCCGGGCACCCCGACTGATGGGCAAGGCCAGGACATCACTGTGAGGGAGTGGCCCTGCTGAGGCGCAGTCAGCCCTGCTGGGTGCCATGGCAGGGCTGCGGGGGCTCTGTGGGGGTACTTGGTGAGGAATTAAATTCAGGGAAGGCTGAGAATGAATGAGAGCCGGTGACCTGAGCAGCAGCAGCGACGTCGCTGCTGTCCCCCGGAGGGGTGGCAGTTGTCTCTCTGGGCCTGCCTGGGCGCTGAAGGAGGGGAACCACATGTGGCCTTTGCAGGGCGGCCATGCCTTCCAGAAACCAGCATTTATCATCATACAAATGTTATTTTAAGCTTTCAATTGCTGACATAATTAATGGGATACAAAGCACACCTTGGATCATACGATGCATCAAACAGGATCTGATGTATTACACACATCAAAGGAAGTATTACTTATTGCAGGCTTGTCCTCTAAACCTCACCGTCGGGTTTATGAGCCACAATGTTGTGCTGTTTTGCCTGTTCAGGTGTCCTCTTTGTGATTTATTTATTTTTACCGATTTTTATGCATTTATTCGGCTGTGCTGAATAGTGGTGGTTATTTATCACCAGACCACACGGCAGTGAACCCTGTTGGCTGGTGCTCAGCTGTCTGGAGGTACCTCGTTTGTCTTGTGTTTGCCTTGAACATAAGTCATAGGCCACCTTGGCTGCTCAGAAATACACCCTATTTTTCTGCAAGATAAATACATAATTCTGCAAAACAAACACACAACTAAATATACACTTCAATATTTTTTTCTGCACTTTTTATTAAATAACGAATCAAGCACTTTGGAAGATTTTTCTCTCTTCCAGAAACTGTTTTCAGTTCTAAGCCCTTTCCACCTGCAGTTTCAGGTCTCCCTTTCCTACACCTCCCAGTTCATTTCCAGCTGTCTCTACTGGAAAAAGAATGGAGGGAATGGAAAATGAAACAAAAATATTGAAGATTTCAGCTTTCAGTAGAAGTAGAAGGTCACTGAGGAACCACTATGCCCCCCTTTTCATAAGAAGGTTTCCCCCCTGCCCCAGAAGTATTTTTTCATCAAACACAATGGCCTGGTCAGAGCTGTCCCAGACTGATTCTGCCCCCCCCAGATAAACCCCTGTGGGTGTGGGGGTCACCCCTTCCATCCCTGCTGCCCTCCCACAAGATCCCCCCCGGCTCCAGGGAGGAACAGTTGCCCATTTTCTCTCACTTACCTCAGAGACGTGACTTTTCCCAAGGGAGTGTCATGGCTCTGCTGCTTCCCACAGCTCTGCCCGCTGTGGGGTGGGTGTTCGGGACTGACTGCTGTGGGTTTTACTGCGTAACGGCCCCAGTAGAACCTCACGAGGTATTTCCATCCCCCCATGGGCTGCTGCAATGAGCTCTGTGTGTGTGTGTCCCCAAACTGTCACATGGGATGGCTCCGCCGGGGGGGCTCACTGTCAGAGCACCCCCTTAGAGCTGCTGTGGAGACCGGGGGGAGACAAACCACCCGCCAGGAGTGACCATCGACCTGCTCCCCGTCACAGCACGGGGACGGGAATGGTGCTGCCTCCATGGAAGCTACGGCAGGGTCTGCTGAGCCGGGACCTGCGGTGACAGAAAGGGACAGCCTGGCTTCGGAACGGGGGTAGGATTATTCCAGGTAGCTCCCTGCATTAGGAACAAAGTTGTTAGTTAAACTGATTAATATTAATGAACCACTGGGATGAAGAGATTTGCACCCCAGAGAACATCCAGGGATGACATTGCCAGTGACTAATGGCGGCCCGAGGCCGGCTGCTGACTGCTCTGGCCCCGGTTCCTCTCCCTAAGGGGCCCCGGGGTGACACAAGACGCTGCAGTCGGGCGTCACACCCGGGGTCCTTCTCCCGGGCACCCCGACTGATGGGCAAGGCCAGGACATCACTGTGAGGGAGCAGGAATCTAACCATTGCTAGTCCAGAGCCAATGGCTGCAGGAAAGCAGCAGCTAAAGCTGTCACAGGAGCACTGGGTGTCACAGCTCAGCCGGGGACGGGGGAGCTGCCCTGTCCAGGAGGAGCAGGCGTGACGTGCCTCGGTGCTGAGACCTGGCACACTCAGTGCACATACAGGGGCAGCTCCCCTCTCCTTGTCCTGGTGTCTGTCTGGAGCAGCCAAGCGACAACAATGCTTCCCTTTGCTTTTGCAACCCTCAGTCCCTCCAGCTTTCGAGTTCAGCCCTTTTGCTACCCTCATTTTGGCACTGATGAATTTAATGACACCTCCTCTATTCCCAAACTCCGTACTGAGCAGTGGCAACAAGCACTTTTTAAGGGAAGAAATTAACGTCTGGTGCGAGATACAATGAAGGGAGGAAGCAAAAAGAGAGGACAGGAGAGTACAGCTTCATGGCTGGATTTCTTTTGTTTGTTAGTACTGGGTTTTGGGAAAGTGGAAAGGGAAAAAAAAACCCCTTAATTTGAGTTTTATTCAATGTCAGCCTCCTCACCATCAAAGAACTGCAATAATGCTGGTGGGTTATTTAAATAAACCACAAAATGCCCAGACAATCAACTTGGCAGGGCTAATAGGAAATCCATCGGTTCCAAGCTGTTGCTTCAGGAAAATGACAGAGGTTTGGGTACCACTGGCCTCAGGGACATTCCCTTATTTGTTTCCACCGGATTCTCTCAGAGGTGTTTCCACCCTTGAAGTTTTTGCAGAACTTGCCTGGAACCGCCCCCCCCCCCGCCCC
>NW_015090795.1:184649-199503 GCF_001431845.1 Calidris pugnax
GGCTGTGTGCCCTCCTCCCCGCCAATGAGACACCCGGTCCCGGGGTTAGACTTGACTGGTGAGATGCCAGCCCTTTCCAGAGGGAGCCAAAGCCACCTCCGGGCCCCCAGAGGGTACAGGGTCCTCCCTGTAACCCAAACCTGATCCCCCCAGGAAGGGTGGAAGCCCTCGGGAGCTATTACACCAATCTTAAATTAATTATTCACAATGTAAAGCTGCTAATTACGGAATTGTAATGTAGAATTTGGTAATTGCTTACTATACAAACACTTAAACGATTTAAAGAATGCATCTAATTACTGGCTTTTGCCAGAAGACAGGCTTGGAGTAAGTCCCGGGCTGGTGACTGAGTGGCTCAGCATCGCACCCGGAGTTTGCAGGGGAGTCAGGAGCCAAGGCTGAGTCCACCGGCCGGGACCACGGAGAGGGGAACCCTGCTGACCCACGGAGAGGGGAACCCTGCTGACCCACGGAGAGGGGAACCCTGCTGACCCACGGAGAGGGGAACCCTGCTGACCCACGGAGAGGGGAACCCTGCTGACCCACGGAGAGGGGAACCCTGCTGACCCACGGAGAGGGGAACCCTGCTGACCCACGGAGAGGGGAACCCTGCTGACCCACGGAGAGGGGAACCCTGCTGACCCACGGAGAGGGGAACCCTGCTGACCCACGGAGAGGGGGAACCCAGCCCGCCCACGGAGAGGGGGAACCCTGTCTGCCCACCCCTTTCTCATCCTGCTCCCACGTCTGGGTGCACTGCTTTTCTCCTGCAGGCAAGGGCCGAAGAAGATGCCACTTATTGGGACCGTTTTCTGGGATTACTGGGAATTTAACTTCAAAATTATGCAGGAATGGAATCACAGAATCACAGAATCTTCATAGTTGGAAGAGACCTTTGAGATCATTGAGTCCAAGCACACACAAAAAAAAACCCCACCAAAAAACCAAAACTAAAACCAGAACAGCCTCACAAACAGACAAAACCCAACAATCTCAGGCACTAGAGCATGCCCTGAAGAGCCACGTCTACACGTTTCTTAAATCCCTCCAGGGATGGTGACTCCACCACCTCCCTGGGCAGGCTGTTCCAGTGCCTGACCACCCTCTCAGGAAAGTCATTCTTCCCAATATCTCATCTAAACCTCCCCTGCCCCAACTTCAGACCATTTCCCCTGGTCCTGCCATTATTCCCTGGGGAGAAGAGGCCAACCCCCACCTCTCTACATCCTCCTTTCAGGGGTGTCACTCTGTGTCACCACTGTCGAGTGGCCCCAAGGGCTGCTCTGCTCCTCGCCTCCTGACAGTGAGCAGTGTTGGGGGGCACAGCCGCGACAGTGACCCCAACTGCCCAAGGGATGTCCCAGACCACAGGGCGCTGTGCTCAGCAGCAAAACCTGGGGAAGGAGGAGGAAGGGGGACATTTGGAGTGATGGCGTTTGTCTTCCCAAGTCACTGTCACACGTGTGATGGAGCCCGGCTGTCCTGGGGACGGCTGAACCCCCACCTGCCATGGGGAGCGGTGGGTGAATTCCTGACTTTGCTCTGATTGCGCACAGCTTCTGCTTTCCCTGTTAGACTATCTCTATCCCAATGTACCAGTCTCACTTCTGCCCTCGGGTTCTCTCCCCACCCCATGGGGCAAGCGAGCGGCTGGGTGGGTGGGTGGGTGGGTGGTGGAGCTGCCCACCGAGGTGAAGCCCAAGCTGGCTACGGCTGTTGGCAGCACGCTGACCTTGTCACTGCCCCGAGCCTCCTGTGCCCGGCTCACAGCAGCAGGTACACGGCCTGCAGGCACAGCCGGCGGCCCCGCTCTCCCTGGGGTCCGCGCAGCGGGTGCTGGGGTCCCACCAGCCCCAAGTACAGCCCCTGGCCCCGAGGGCTCCTCGGTCGGAGCTGGCAGCAGCTTGTGTTCCCCTGTGGGGGGTGGTCGGAGGGGCTCGGGGGGTGCTGAGCCCCCGTCCCGGCTGCTGCTGCCGCCAGCATATGGTGCCGGAGGTGTCTGCCTCCAGGCACACGGAGGAAGCGGCAGAGCCGTACTCGGCCAGCAGGGTAGCTTTGCACATTTTTCATTAAACCTATGTTAAATATGGAAATACCGCAGAAACGAGGGTTGGTATTTCATGTGTGAACTCTTTTACACATTTTGGTGTTTCTCATGTTTGGAGACAGAAACAGGTTTGACAAAGCTCTCTTCTGGAAATGTACTTAGGTTTTCTGAATTGCCATGATAAATTTGCTTTAAAAGCTAATCTAAAATCAGATAGAGTTAATAAAATCTCTAGAAATGTGTTTCCAGTCAGATGAGCATGGCAAAAGATTATTTCTTTTTTTGTTCTTCTGGGTTTTTTTTGAGAAAGAAAATTAATTGGTGGTTGTTGTCTCGGAGTCAGGGCTCTCCTTGAAACACAGCTCTCAGGTGACCAGCGCTACAGTCCCCTCCCGATGGAGCCAGCCCAGCGAGCTCGTCTCAGGAAGGAAGAGATTCTCGGTGCTTGTACGTGGAGTGGATTTTTGGTTCTGCTGATTGAGAACATCTTAGCCATGAGTATCTCTTGTTTTCCAGAAGGTAAAAAGCTTTTCTGGCAGCAGCTTCTTTTGCTACGCAGTTTGAAATTGGAGAGGGGAGTGATGAGAGAGAAAGTTAAATGGAGACTGTAGTACCTATTTCTTTATTGTATATGAGATCTTTCTGTTGGAATGAATAAAGATAAAAATCCCACTCGAATATAAAAAAGTACTTTTCTGCAATCTAGCTGAGCACTGCTTTATTTAGGTTCCTCCTCAAAAGGGAGAATTTGAGTGCATTTGTCCCAAATGGATGAACAGTTTTAAAGAGAACATAAGGAATGAGAAAACTTGCTAAGAGTGGGGGGAAAAAAAAAAGATTATCCACCAAAGGGAACTAACTCTTGGAGACAGTGAAAATCTTGGAGAAAGCAAAGATTTCCAGAAGAAAAGTAAAAAGAGGTCTTTGCAAAGCATGTAGAACACCATGCAAAAGGTCCCTCAGGAGCAGAGAGGGGAGGAAGGCGGCTTCGCTGTGACATGGTCAGGGCCAAGACTAAGGGAAATCCATGGAAGGCAGACAGAGCAAGGGGCTAACTCACTCTGTGGTTAGGGTTTGGTGGGACTGTGGTGTCGGGCACGGCTGCAGATGGGTGATGGGGGAAGGAGAGGAGTTTATGGAGATGGAGGCGATGGAGACGGGTGAGGATGAGGAGCAGCTCAGAGCACTCACAGAAGCCAGGCCCTCATCCCAGGGCGCTGTTGCGACAGACCAGAGGCAAGGATTTTAATAACTGTCAAATTGGGAACAGTATTGTTGTGTGGGGAAAAAACCTGCACTTGTTTCTGTATCGTAAGAAATGAGGGTGGCTGAAGTGAGACGGGAAGAAAGGAATCTAGGTTAGTCCTCAGCAGTGTGCGGTGTTGGGAAGAGACGAATGGATGTGGGTAATTCAGGACTCAAACAGGCCAGGTTTCAGCAGCCCCACGCTCCCCCAGAAAAGGGGCAGGCAGGGGTTGAGGCCAGAGCCGAGGAACAGCCCCTGGTGAGGAGGGGGCTGGCAGCTGCTGGAGCTGCTGCCCGCAGGAGGATGTTCTTCATGGGGATGTCTGCCATCGGCAGCACAGAGCTCACAGCCAGCTGCAAAGCTCACACAGATCCCTGCCAGCCGAGAGGCTGAGGTGAAGAGACCCCCCTACGGCGTGACTCTCGGTAACGGGAAAGGCATTTCTGAAGGGCATCGTCCCTGACGCAGAGGGGAGTGTTTCCAGAGCTGCCTCTCACTCGGTGCACTGGGACAACTGCCACTCCTCACAGCTGTCTGAGTGCTTGGTCATTGCCCTGTAAAGGACATTTTCCAGGGATATAGTTCCCATTTCCTGTATAATTTCATGTTCCTGCACACGCTGCATGTGAATTCCCATTGCATACTGGCACTGCTCACCGGCTCCATAAGGGCACTGCAGCTTTGCAGTCTTGCCTCCTGAGCCTGTACGGTAACAGTGGTGGAGGATGTATTCAAGAAGCCAGAGCACCTGAATAGCTGTTTGGTGTTCACACACCTCCTCCCGGACAGCAGAGCCGGGACAGGGAAGGAGCTTCACCGGCAGGGAAGGAGGCGTGAGGGAGGTGATGCTCGGGGGGGTGGCAGCTCCAGACCTCGCTGGGATCGGGCCGGTGTGGGCGCCCGGCTGTGGGGAGCAGACCCTGAGCAGGGGAAGGGTCTGACTCCCCTGGGGTGCAGGAGGTGATGCAGTGTGGGGAGCCAGCCAGCTGCGGGGCTGGGCACTCCCCGTGCCCTGTGAGGTCTGTCCATCGCAGTGAGGCAAAGCTGGGAAGCCCCTGGCTTCTGCCTGCACTCGGAGAAGTGATTCCCAAGCAGCCTCCTCCAAGAGCCCGCAGTGACCGAGCCCGTGTCCTGCCCTGGGGGTGCTGGGGTGACCCCGGCAGTGGCACCGTGCCTTTCAGAGGGGCCACAGTGCCGCAGAGCGGGGTCTCACTGCGCAGGGCTGTGGCACCAAAGGAAACCCATTTCCCGGAGGGTCTGACGGTGCGACCCCACTGCCATATGGCAGCACCGACACAAGGGGAAAACATCTGATAAGTGATTTCCTCTGATTTGCAGAGTTTCTCAACTTTCTCAGATGACCACCCCCTTTTTTGCAGCCACATCTTCCCCAGCCCGTGGGGCAGCATCAGCAATGCCTTCCTTCTCCAGCTTCCCCTGGGTGACTCTCAAGAGCTGGTGGATGCCTGACCTCGCAGGGCAGGGTGGCTGGCGAGTGGGAAGAGAGGGGATTTTGGCTGGACATGTCAGCACATCCTTAATATCTCCTGACCCCTCTCTGTCACCCCATGGCCATTCACACCACACCAGGAAGAGTTACCCAGTGCCTTAGAAACATTTCTCTTTAGGGGCTAGACATTAAAAAAAAAAAAACACACCTCTGGGATACACAGTAGGAAATTTAAAAGTAGAAGTAAGATGCACATTTTTAACCACAAGAATGGTAAGTCATTGCAGCAACTTACCCAAGAGGCTGTTGGAGTTTAGTCTGTTGAAGCTGTTTTTCTTTAGCCCAGCCTGAGTTGGTCTCCAGAGGAATTTCGAACAGCAGTGAAACCCATGGGTGTGTGGCTCTTGGCCTGCGCTCTGTGGCAGGTCAGGCTGGGGATTACATACCTGCCTCTTTTCCTTAAGAAATAAAAACCTCTGTTTGCCACCTTTGGAGGGGCCCTGGGATGCAGCACTTGAACCTGCTTCTGCTGTCTGAGCACGGCGCAGTGGTGCTCGAGGCCTCGCTGGACCCAGCATCCTCTCCTGGAGAGGTCACCACCAGCAGAAGCTGCAGAGAAGCTGCCATTAGCAACAGGAGCACTAAAAGGGTAATTAGCAGTGACGGTTCTTGACCCAGGCGTCCCTGATCTCCCTGACTCTTGTAAAGGGAGTTATTAGTCAAATACAGTGCCCGTGTGTGAAACAATTATCACTAATTACCATCAAGGCATGGCATTTGAAGATATTTAAACACAGCATGGAAGTCTTGTGTGATTACAGAGACCGTCAGGGCGAGGAGTTTTCTAAGGCAACGCTCTGAGTGTTTTGTATGCAGCATATTCCTGAAAATACAAGATGATTCAGCGTCAATCAGGTGACTTTTAATGCCTTTTAATCTGTATATAAAGCATTAAAACAAAGCAGGCTGACAGACTGAGACCAAGAACAGGCACAGCTACACAGCAGGTAGCCCTTGCCCTCCCCTTGCCTCTCCCTCAAGAAAAAGAAATTATGGGAATGCTGTTTGTGATGGGACAAGGGATAATAGCTTCAATCTGAAAGAGGGGAGATTTAGACTAGATATAAGGATGAACTTCTTTGGTGTGAGGGTGGTGAGAGCCTGGCCCAGGTTGCCCAGAGAAGCTGTGGCTGCCCCATCCCTGGAGGGGTTCAAGGCCAGGTTGGAGGGGGCTTGGAGCAACCTGGTCTGGTGGGAGGTGTTCCTGCCCAGGGCAGGGGGTGGCACTGGGGGGGCTTTGAGGTCCATTCCAACCCAAACCATTTGAATGGATAATTCTATGATTCTGTGATTCTATGAATATGTGCCTGTTCATGCGATTCCTGCCCAGGTTTTGGCTAATGCAGCTCATGCCAAAGGCCGATGTGGCTGGTACCAGCGCCATGGGGTCACAGCCAGAGCCAGGCAGGCAGGATGGGTGGTAAGGGCCACGACGCAGCCCCTGTCCCCTGCAGCCAGCACCTTTGTGTACCGAGTGTTGGGCACTGTCACCCCTGTCTGCCAACTCTTGGAAATGGTTAGACCAAACCTGCAAGCTGGAAGCTTACCCAGAAGCTTTTGAGAGGGACCCAACAGCAGCAGGACAGGCCTGACAGGACTGTCTCAGCAGGACAGGCAGGAGTGCCAAGGCTCTCATGTCAGCCGGTGTGCTGGAGGGGAGGCCCGTGCAGTGACGGAGGGGAGGCCCGTGCAGTGATGGAGGGGAGGCCCGTGCAGTGATGGAGGACGGACGAGCACCCTCACCCTTGGCTAGGGAACCATTTGCTCACAGCTGTGGGAGTTAAAAAGTTATCAGTGATGAAACCTCCTGACTTGAGTGGCGAAGAAGTGAATCCACATGAAAGACAAGTCTGGGCAAAAGGGGATTGACCCCTTGTTTCTTGTGTTTGTTTGCTATATTTCTTAATGAGCTCATAAAATAAAATTTAATTTACAGAGCACGTTGTCCTGTAAACATGAGAGATCCAAATGGACCATGACACAGGTCTCCTCACCACCTGCCGGCTGTAATAAAGCGTTCTGGCCATGCCAGGCAAAACCTGGGCAGGCAGAAGCAGAGCTGCCCTCCACGGGGCAGCAGAGGCTGCAGCAGGGATGGACGGACACCTCCTGTGTGGGGCTGTGCCCCACGGAGATGGACCTGCACGGAGAGGTGCCGCAGCAGCTGCTGCCAGGGCAGGAGGGTGGGCACCGGGGAGCAAGGGAGTGATTTTGAGCACCTCCAAATCTCTGCAAGGGGTTAAATCCAAATCTGACTCAGGACCTTGAACCTTGTGTTACCAACATAAAGGAGACCCAGTCAGGGAGTGCGAACTCCTGCATCCCACCCGCAGACAGCCCCGAACTCCTGCATCCCACCCACAGACAACCCCGCGCCAGACAGGAAACACGGCGTCACGGTTAAACCCAGCCCTTCAACAGCACTTGGAAATTGCTCAGTCTCTTCCTTATTAGATTTATCTCACAGCTCTTCCTTCCTCCTGTGTAGGGTTCTTTATTCAGAATTTGCTCAAATATTTTCCTTCAGAAGGTTTAATATCTCAAAGTGCAAATATTCAAACCCTGTATCATTTTGTAATTTCATACTCCATGGTTCTTTCATATGCATATCACTCATTTGCTACCCCTTTGAAGAATGCAGCTTGAGTAATGGAAGTGAAAGAAAACCCATTCAGTGTTGATTTTAATTGAACACGCTCAGAAGCTGTGGGGATCCATGCCAGACTCCAGCTCACTCTCTTTTGAAGAGTTATTACTAGACTTCTTTTGCCTCTGCCTCTGTATTTTTTTTCCAATTAGCAACTTCCCAAAAATACTAGTTACCTTATTATTTTTAAAGCTCTGCTTCTTTGGGGTGCTTATGCCTAATAATCATCAAATCTGCTTTATCTTCCTGTTCCAATGGAATATTGCATTCCTTGTCTGGGGAGCAAAACATCAGACAAAATTAGACCTTGCCTGCATTCAGGTGTAAAATTTTGCAGTGACTCATTTTTCATGTAGCTTTTTAGCTTCAATGTGGTTATGGAAGTGGTGAGCTTCTGTAGGCTTTAAACTGTTACTGGAAAGACTGTAAATTAAAGGCTGGAAAGACTGTAAATGAAAGATTATTTTTTTTTCCTGGTGAGGACTCTGGTAGCTCCTCGTCCTCCTGTCCCAGTCAGCTGAACCGGAGCCCTCAGCTTGTTGCTGGGATGGAAGAGAGGAGATGGGACGTGCAGAGGAAGGAGACAGTGCAAGTGCCTTGAACTACTGGATACTCTTTTCTATGCAAGATGTGGCTTAAGGAAAACACTTATATCAGCAACTGGTAGAAGAGCAAACAATTTTTCAGACTATTACGGAAATGAGCTCTCCACATGGCTCTCAGGAGCAGCAAGTGGCTACAGGAGTTCCAGCAGGCTGGTGGTGTTCACTTCGCTATTTTCTACTGAGAACTCACCTCAACAAAGGAATAAATTGCGTAAGAAAGAAATGTGAATAAGAAAGAGTTTTAAAAGACCAAAACCCAACATGAAGAAAGTGCGAGTGTCAAGGGAGCACGTTACTAAAATACTGAGGGCACGTGTAACCACCCCCAGAGGATGGGAGCAGGAGGCAGGCAATGGAGCACACCCTTACCCTGCTGCTCCCCTCCTCGTGCAGGCGAGGAGGGGGATGCTGAGCCCGGGCGAAGCAGGACAGGCCCCTGGGCCATCTGCTCAGTTGGTGCCCCCAGCCCGCACAGCCCAACACATCTCTGCTGAGGGGCAGCACAGCCCGGTTCAGCCCACGGACATGGGCTGGAATGACCATGTCCTTCCAAGGACCATGGAGCACAGGCATCTCCATCACTGTCCCACCATTCTTCCTTCATCCACCCCATCCTCCTGAGCCTTCTTGGCTTGAGAGAATCCCTTATGGCCAGGTTGAGGCGGTCCTGCTGCCACAGACAGAGGTGTGAGGTCGGGCACTAAGGGGGAGCAGCGAGCACCCTGCCAGGCACTGGCAGGAACCCCTCACCCAGCCATGGGTGATGGAAGCCCTCATCCAGCCACGGGCAATTGCTGCTCTGAGTTCCAGGGGGTTTACTCTCCCCCTGAGGAAGAATTGTGGCTCCAGACCAGCTCCTCAGCCGGCAGCGCTGCGGCACCGAGCCCTTTCCCAGGGCCACTGGACTGCTTTGCCCCCTGCCCCCTGCCGTTAGCCGGGATGGGACGATAGAGTGCTCTCCTCCATCACCAGATGGGCCTCATGGACTGAAGGCTGGGCAGTGCCCCCAAACCAGAAATACCTGTGTGTCTGTTGGCAGCTGGAAAAATGGGTTGCCCATGGCGTCGGCAGGGTCAGATGCTCTGGCAGCCAGCAGGGACGGGCAGTGGGGGCTGCTGGGGGCACCCGAGGAGCGACAAATCCATCTGAGATGGTGCTTTACCCCTGTCCTGGGTTTGTTATGGGTTTTCTCAAACCATAACAACCCCCCACCAATGCACCCTGGAGAGAAAAGAGACACCAGTTCACCTTACATAAAATTAGAGGTAACGATGAGGAAGGGGCCTCTCCAAAACCTGCCTGCCTGGGCCATTAACTAGGTGCACCCCCAGCTCTGGAGAGCATCAGGGCTGGCCACAGCCTCGCCTGGACAACGGGGAGGCTTCCCCCGCCACTGCAGCCTGGCTACACACAGACAGAATGCCCAGCAACTACAGAATGCTCTCTGCCATGCACAATGAGGACTCTGGTAGCTCCTCGTCCTCCTGTCCCAGTCAGCTGAACCGGAGCCCTCAGCTTGTTGCTGGGATGGAAGAGAGGAGATGGGACGTGCAGAGGAAGGAGACAGTGCAAGTGCCTTGAACTACTGGATACTCTTTTCTATGCAAGATGTGGCTTAAGGAAAACACTTATATCAGCAACTGGTAGAAGAGCAAACAATTTTTCAGACTATTACGGAAATGAGCTCTCCACATGGCTCTCAGGAGCAGCAAGTGGCTACAGGAGTTCCAGCAGGCTGGTGGTGTTCACTTCGCTATTTTCTACTGAGAACTCACCTCAACAAAGGAATAAATTGCGTAAGAAAGAAATGTGAATAAGAAAGAGTTTTAAAAGACCAAAACCCAACATGAAGAAAGTGCGAGTGTCAAGGGAGCACGTTACTAAAATACTGAGGGCACGTGTAACCACCCCCAGAGGATGGGAGCAGGAGGCAGGCAATGGAGCACACCCTTACCCTGCTGCTCCCCTCCTCGTGCAGGCGAGGAGGGGGATGCTGAGCCCGGGCGAAGCAGGACAGGCCCCTGGGCCATCTGCTCAGTTGGTGCCCCCAGCCCGCACAGCCCAACACATCTCTGCTGAGGGGCAGCACAGCCCGGTTCAGCCCACGGACATGGGCTGGAATGACCATGTCCTTCCAAGGACCATGGAGCACAGGCATCTCCATCACTGTCCCACCATTCTTCCTTCATCCACCCCATCCTCCTGAGCCTTCTTGGCTTGAGAGAATCCCTTATGGCCAGGTTGAGGCGGTCCTGCTGCCACAGACAGAGGTGTGAGGTCGGGCACTAAGGGGGAGCAGCGAGCACCCTGCCAGGCACTGGCAGGAACCCCTCACCCAGCCATGGGTGATGGAAGCCCTCATCCAGCCACGGGCAATTGCTGCTCTGAGTTCCAGGGGGTTTACTCTCCCCCTGAGGAAGAATTGTGGCTCCAGACCAGCTCCTCAGCCGGCAGCGCTGCGGCACCGAGCCCTTTCCCAGGGCCACTGGACTGCTTTGCCCCCTGCCCCCTGCCGTTAGCCGGGATGGGACGATAGAGTGCTCTCCTCCATCACCAGATGGGCCTCATGGACTGAAGGCTGGGCAGTGCCCCCAAACCAGAAATACCTGTGTGTCTGTTGGCAGCTGGAAAAATGGGTTGCCCATGGCGTCGGCAGGGTCAGATGCTCTGGCAGCCAGCAGGGACGGGCAGTGGGGGCTGCTGGGGGCACCCGAGGAGCGACAAATCCATCTGAGATGGTGCTTTACCCCTGTCCTGGGTTTGTTATGGGTTTTCTCAAACCATAACAACCCCCCACCAATGCACCCTGGAGAGAAAAGAGACACCAGTTCACCTTACATAAAATTAGAGGTAACGATGAGGAAGGGGCCTCTCCAAAACCTGCCTGCCTGGGCCATTAACTAGGTGCACCCCCAGCTCTGGAGAGCATCAGGGCTGGCCACAGCCTCGCCTGGACAACGGGGAGGCTTCCCCCGCCACTGCAGCCTGGCTACACACAGACAGAATGCCCAGCAACTACAGAATGCTCTCTGCCATTTTTTGTACAATGCAACAGCTCCCCCATCTTACAGACTGAAGAACTAAAAATGGGAAATACTCCCTGGGAAGCGAGCGGCAGGGAAAGGCAGGGAAAGGCAGGGAAAGGCAGGGAAAGGCAGGGAAAGGCAGGGAAAGGCAGGGAAAGGCTCTGCTGCCGCTTGTGTGGGGAGAGGCTGGGTGGTGTGGGGTGTGTGGGGTGCCTGCAGCGCTTCCCATCCCCAGCTGCTCCAGAGGATCCGTCCACAGCGTGGCACTTGGCGTTTCAGTGATTGTGCGAGGAATTTTCTTCTGGTAAGGATGAGTAAACACTGCAGTTTCCAAATAACTTTTGATGAGGTACAACAGTCTGTCTTACACACTCGGTGCCTCTGGCCCCCGCTGGCAGGGAGGCCGTGGCTGGCAGCCGCCCGCCGCGCTGCGGTGCTGCTGCTCTGCTCCCTCGGGGAGCACACGCTCCCAGGGCAGCGGGCAGGGGCCAGCGGAGAGCGCTTTGCTTGGTGCAGGGTGATGCACGCCTCAACGGCCGCTCCTTCAGACCCCTGCACAGCCACGGCCACCTCGGGAAAGCCATATTTCTCCTTTCCAGCCTCAATGACAGCCTTCGGTTTTGCTTGCCCAGCAGTCTGGCAGCGATTCCTGAGGATGCTCCCGAGCCGACTCCTGCTCCAGCTGCGGCTCAAAGGACGGCTCTGGCTGATGAGGTGGGGCCGGGGAGGAGGTGTGAGGTGTGGAGGGACAAGCAGACCCTGTGACCCCCATGGAGGGCAGAGGTGCGGGTTTGGGAGGCGTGGGGAGCCGTCTCGCTGAGCACAGCGCCCAACGAACAGCCAGCTGCAGGGAGGTGGCACCATGCCCAGGCCCGAGGTCCCTCCTGTGTGAGGCCATTAAGGGTTAGAGAGAGCATAAAGGCAGCTCTGTGTATGATTTGCTCAAAGCACTTTCCTTAAGAAGATCTCCTTATTTCAGCCAAAAAAAAGAAATGATGGAACAATTTTAAATTGATACCTATGAGCAGGGAAAGATTTGAGGTTAAGGAGTTATGGGCTGCACCAGGAAAAAGGCACCAACGCTGTGCTGGGGGCTGGAGAAGGACACAGGTCAGATGAGCGCTGGCTGGGAAAGGCCACAGCCGAGGTGGCTGAGCCCCGGTGGGAGTGACAGGTCCTCAGGGCAGCACAAGTCCTGGCTGGAGCTACGGGGGAGCTCAGCTGAGTGACACCGAGCATCCCCAGCCCAGGGCCAGGCAGGCCCACATCACCTATGGGGTACACTGGTGGCCCCCCCGGAACATAGACCTGCCCCTTCGGACAGCAGTGAGGTCTTTCCCAAACAGCCTTCCCCCCCAGAAGGCACTGAAGTGAGCGTTCAGGCACCGACACCCCCCGCGGTGTCACCCCGGGCAGCCAGGAGCACCCCCGGGAGAGACCACGGTGGGGGTAACCAGAGGGAGGGGAACGGCTTCAGAGGAAGAGCTGCAGCAGCACAGGTGTCACACATTGTCCCTGTGCCCCAGCCCAGGACTGGCTTTCACTTCCACGCTCAGAGATGGAATCAAAGGCGGTGCTGACTGCTGGGGTTCCACTCTCCTGACCAGCCCTGGAGCCATACTGGGTGGTGGGTAAGTGCCTAGTCAGACCAGTACGAAGCCTCCAGGACAGGGCCAGCTGGGCAGAGCGGCACTGCCCCGCAGCATCACCCACCAGCTGCTGAGCTGAAGGCAGGTCACCGTGTCACCAATGGTCCCCCAGATTCACAGTCCCTGCTTGTCACTGAGGCTGTGCTCCCAGGAAGGGACACCCACCACCTCCCGCAGCTGCAGCGGCTTTCCTTCTGCAGGCGGGTGACAGCCAAGAGCACCCCGAGGCCTGCGGGTCTGCCCTGCTTTCACACAGCAGCCCAAGGGCACTGCTGAGGGAGCGGGAGGTGGCTGGAAGGGACATGCTGTGAGTACACGAAGTCAGAGCCACCACCGCAGACACATCCTGTGACCCGACAGACCGGCTGTCCGTCCCACCCAGCGGGGGGTGAACCTCCCCAGCACCCCCAGACACTCCAGGGAGGAGCAGCTTTCCCACCGGGCGAGTTAGCATTTCAATCCCACATCCAACATGGATTTCAGGCTGGCAAAGAGGCTGCAGCAGCTCTTGCTTGGGCCAGAGGCAGCCCAGGCTGAGGCCAGAGGGTGCAGGATGTTATTGTAGACGTCTGCAAGGACACAGAGCTTCTGGACGGTGCTGTAACGGTACCCATTCAGAGTGGTCCTCAACCAGTCCTCATGGCGCTTGTGCTGGACAGTACCAAACCAATGCACCCCCCAGAATTCACAAGGCCCTGAGCACCGAGCTCCCACGGGGCCCTTTCATTTCCCTTCGCCAGGAAAGCCGTACCCAGCCGCTCGCGTCCCTGCCGCTGCCAGCCGCTCGGCCGGGCCGCCGCCACGCTGTCTGTCCTGCTCCGGGCAGCAGGGACCTGGCAGGGCAGCAAGTGCCCGAGCGCAGAGCCCAGGGAGACGGTCTGATCCGGTCGACACCAGCCAAGAGAACACACGCTGTACCACCGAGCATCGTCTTGTCCTTCTGCTCACTCCACAGGAGAGCTTGCCGTGAAAGCTGGACCGGGGCCGAGCCTGAGTCTGCCTCCAGCTCCAACGGACAACCAGGCTAGAGGAGAGCATTTGGGAGAGTAACTGCAGAGCGAGCGGGCAGCAAAACCAGCTTGCTGACGTGCGCTTTTCCTCAAGGGAGCAGGAGAGTCATTCCCTCCCGCCAGGACTTCAGCCTCTCTGCCCCTATAACAGCTGGAACCAGCTCCACGAAAAGCAGCTGGGATGTGGAGATAAACACTAACGGATGAGACCCAGCCCGGCTGCCAGGCCCTGGGCAGCTTCTGAGGCTGCTGGAAGGGCAGAGGACAGTGCTGCTCTGGGAGGTGTGTTCCCTCCAACCAGGGCAACAGGCTGCTGTGGAGACCACAAAAACCCCTCCCTTTCCACTTCCGAGTTTGCCAGGAGAGCAATTGTCTCAGGTCGCATGGACAGACTGGAGCTGGGGAGCACCGCTGCGTTCCCTCTTCTCACCCGCACCGACGCCAGACGTTGCATCCCAAGGCACAAACATCTCTTGCACAGCATGAGCAGAGGTGTAAGGACTGTCCCTGCGCCTTTCCTTTTCTGGGACGAGGGTTCCCCGACACTTATCCCCAGCAAAACTCCAACGTGTCCCCGCAGCATTGCTTCCATGTCCTCCCCTGCCCTGCGCGCCGCTCCGGCCGCAGGCACCATCCTGAGCGCTGGGGCTGGGGGAGCCAGGCAGAGCCGGGCCGCTGGCTGCCATCCCGAGAGGAGGGTGTCCGGGAGACAGGGCCGTTGGCGTGTGCCCCTGCCTCCCTCCCGGGGCAGGGTCCCCGCAGCGACGAGCTTCGTTGGCTCCTCTTCAAGGCTGCGCTGGCAGAGCTCCTCTGGCTGCTCCGCTTCGGGTCCTGCAACTTCACCCACGGCCTCTCACAAAAAAGCATCAGAGAAAGGTGTCAGTATTTCCTAGCACCAAATGCATCTCCTCCCCGTTAGAGACCCCCGCGGGCAGATACCGAGCACTAAATCCCTGAAAGCTCCCAGATGTACTGACCCCAAAGCTAACCCAGCCTCTCCTCCCCGGGCCGGGATCATCCCCGTCGGGAAGCCGGGTGTCGGGGCCCGGGCGCTCGGGGCGGTGCGCGGGGCAGGACCGGGCGGGCAGGAGCCGAGCCCCCGTCGGTGGGATCC